>NC_039364.1:101694370-102044462 GCF_003573695.1 Papaver somniferum
GCGAAAGAAACACACAATGCTGTACTTTATTCCATTTCTTCGCCTTTAGGATTTCAAAAATGTGCGAAAAATTAAGCTTGATGAGGGGTTCGAACTCAAGTCTTACAACTCACTCTAGAGAAGCTAGACCAACTGTGCTACCTCTTGTTTGCGAACTAATGAAACAATATTGCGAAATTATTCATTTTTTCGCTATCTGTAAAAAAGAAGAAAACTATGCTCGCAGGGAAGTTCGAACTTGCGACCACGAACGTACATATTGTTCTCTTGACCAACTGTTCAAGAATATCTTTGTGAAATAAACGCACAATGTTTTTCACTTATTCTTTTATTCTCCCATGCAAATGAGAAGAAAATGAAAAATATGTGTCTCTGCGAAATTCGAACCCGTGATCTATCGCTTACTCGCTCCAGCTCAAACCATCTGTGCGAATTTCTGTTTGTGATAGAAATTGCAGCATCTGCCTCTTATCTTTTCTTCATCCTTCCTTAATTTCTTTCACATTTGCCTTCTTCTCCTGGACATGAAAATCTTCCACTGAAACTTCCATTTTCTCCTTAAATTTCACCACAACAACTAATTTTTTTCTCTCACTTTTTTCATGTCTTTGAATTGTTGATGATGTTTACTCCCTGAAAGTGTGATTTCTTCCATAAAATTTCCATTTTTGAACCTAAATTTTGTAGATCTAGAAAAATATGAACAGTAGCTAATCTTCATGAAAATTTCTTGAATCAACAAGTTACAGGAAGGATAAATCCTTTACTCGTCCCTGTTTCTAGCGCCATTATGTAGTTGCAGGAAATCCTACAACACACCCCTTGTAATAATTTGTAGATCTAAACATAAAAATGATGATAAGAATGCTAAAATTGTAAAGAGACACAAAGAAGGATAAATCCTTTACTCGTCCCTGTTTCTAGCGCCCTTATGTAGTTGCAGGAAATCCTACAATACACCCCTTGTAATAATTTGTAGATCTAAACATAAAAATGATGATAAGAATGCTAAAATTGTAAAGATACGCAAGGTTTACGTGGTTCGATCAATTTTATCTACATCCACGGGGTTAGGTTTTACTATGATTATTTGTAATTACATATGGATTACAATTGAGACTCCATTAATGAGTATTTGGAGCTCTCTCTCTCTCTCTGGTTTTTGGGGAAGAATAAGAAGATAATAATAATACAAGTTACTTTTCTCTCTCCTACGTTTCTCTTTATATAGATATTTACATAGTGGATGACAGCTCATATGTGGTGGGATACAGCTAACATTTCCCCTAATTTCGGAATCGCCGTGCGATGTTCTCGCAGGCTCACGTTGGATCTTAATTTGCACACATGCTACGTTCTCTCGCAAGCTTCCCTACATTCTCGCGAGATCTTATTATTGTGCGATATTTGGATCCTACAAATTAAATTATTTTCTTCCCCATTTTGCATAGGTTCATCGTTTCGTTGTATTTTGAAATACTCGTTCGTGCGGTGACTGTTAGTGTATCGTCGTTGAATACACTTTCACCATTTGAATCAGGACTTACTTAGAGGTAGCTCAGACGCCCGGTTATTGATTATTTATTACTAATTGTGGAATTCAGTGGAGAATAATTCACAAAACTGAGTAATAAGATGTTTATTATTAATTCATAGGATCAGCTGAGGATTCGACTACGAATTCAGAATAATAAAGTGAGCATTCCCATTCCATGGGATCGTAGATTCGACCATAGAATCGGAGTAATTAAGATTTATCTATTACCATTTATGAGACCAGTTATGGATTCGATCATGAAATCGGAGTAATGAGATAATATAGTTATTGCTATTCTATGAGATCAAGTCGTGGATTCAATCATAGAATCGGAACAATTGTTTATTACCATTCCGTGGGACCAGTCGCAGATTCGACCATGGAATACGAGCAATTGTAATTAGGAATAATTAACTTTGTGGCTCTATGATAGTAGAGCAATCTATCTAGGAGCATTAATTATCCCGATATGAGATTTTCAGTAAGTCATATCCTTTATATAGTCAGGGTAAACTCGTTGTTTGTTCCTGAAGATGTTATCGCTCTATACTAGCAGAGCAAGCTGTCTAGGAGCCGTCCATCTCGTGATACTATATAGAATTAATCACTGAAAGTATTCAGTATTCATGAGATATGCCGTTGTCCAGTCGTGAGACTACATATCTACATGTACTCTGAGAGAAAGTGCTCTCCGTTGAGAATTCGATGAGAGACCCGTGTCTCAATACTCATGTCTGATTGCTGGATCAGAGCTTCGTATAATTATGAGTTTACTATTTTAGCCCTTGTCGAAAATCCACCATCTACATTAAGTCCCCTGCTTACTGGGGAAAGCTGTGTTCCTCAGTCAGCATTAAATGGTGATTTTCATGCCATAAATAATGCCAGTAATTGAACTTAGTCGTAAGTTGAGACGTTACCGGATTTAGAGAGCATGAGAAAACCACGACTTGATGAAGGCTTCAATGTCATGATTGGAGCGTCGTTTGATGAGCATAAATTGGTGTTGAACCGCCGGTTTGGACGACGAGTCCGTGGTCGGTTAGGATTCGCGGGCCAGGCCCAAGAAGGAAATCCTTAAAAAATTAGGTTTTGGAAATAAAATTGATATAAAAGGAATTAATCCTTTTTTTTTCACGACCAGCTATCCATCATCTCTGCCTCTTCACGCCAGTAGGAGAAAATTTCCGCTGCTGCCGGACCACCATCTGCCGCCGCCGTTGCCGTTGCTGCCGGCCGATTTCCGACCAAACCGACCAGGTGCGTTTTTTTTTGATGTTTGCTGACGTTATGACCTTCATGAGTTGTTCATGTTTTGATCATGGTGAAGTTATATACATGTGTGTATATTAGTGTAAGTTTTATGAAAACCCTTGTTTTTGAAAACGTATGTTCGTTCGATCGTTAGTTTTGAAAACTAACTATAATCCCTGATTTTCGAGAGATATGTTTTTTAAATATGAACCTAGGTCCAGTGATAAAACTTAGTTATGAGCTTTCATGTGTACCAAGGTTTTATCATAAAGAAGTGAATTTTCATGAAATCGGAATAATCCTTCGTTTTAAAGACAAATAACGATGACACGAAGGAAAATATGTATGATGAACTTGTGTCCAGTGATAAAATTTTGCTTATGAGCTTTCATGTAAATACAAAACTTTATCATATGTATGAGATGTGAGCTTTCACAATATTTTTGAAATAAACCTTCGTTTTAAAGACAAATAACGACGATACGAAGGAAAAATAGTTTTTTTTATATATGCAGCCGTGACATATATTGCAAAATATGATGGTATATTTTATTTGCATGAATTATTATAAAATCTTGAGAATTTATGTATGCAAGTTGCATTAATTGCTGTTTTTTCGAAAAATCAAAACGTGGGTTTTGAGGAACCTTCGAAGATAGACAATATATTTATGATGAATATATTGTTATGAACTTCATAGGTCAGTTGTGTGAATGTTCACATTATGAAAATTGTCCGTGATTTCATGAAAAATCAGTTTCGGAAATTAAATAAAGTTTCGTTCGTTTTTGCAGTTTTCGAAGAGACGAACGATTTTGAGGTGTTAACTCTTACATACTACTACCATTGTAGAAGTAAAGGTAAGAGTTAGAGTTACCATTTTTTGCTGATGTTGGTTTGTTTACATAGTAGTAATCTTTGATCTTCCGGTTCCAGAAAATGTCGACCAACAATAACACAATTACGATTACTGGTATTCCTCTTCTTCCTCTGGCTCTTCTGATGAGGATTCCGACGCTCCTGTAGCGAAATCAAAGGCTAGGGTTACCCAGAAGGGGCGAAGCCTAATGTTCCCTTGGGTGAGCGAAGAGTCTCTTTTGCTGAACTCGAAGAAAAGAGAGCTGAAGACAAAAAGGAGGATGCCCGTCAACGTGAAAAGATCGCACCCGGCGTAAGAGACAGAGGGTTGAGGAGAAGCGTCAATTCTTGGATGGGCCTTCTGATTCTGATGCTGATGCTTCTGAAGAAGATCACATGGGAACCATCCGAGCGTTACATTAAGCCTGATCGATATGAAAGAGAGCATCAGAGGATGATGAAGAAAATTGAAGCTGAAGCTGCAGCAGAAGATAACTCGGATTCAGATGATGATGTTATCTTCCGTCCACCGGACTTCACCAATGATCCTGACAGTGACTCTGAAGAAGATGATTCCGAGAAGGAGTGACGATGAAGCTGACAATTCGGATGAGTCCGACGAGTAGTTTTACTTCCATCTTCTTTAGACGTTAGAGCATTCCCTTTTAGTCTTCATAGTGGATATCTTTCTTTTGACTGTTTAAACTTTACTTCAATTAGACTTTTCTTCTGAATGATGAACATTTTGTTAACGTCGATTTCTTCTAATCCATGACATGGACCAATGTCCATATATCCAAATTCATCATGACTTGTCGATTTTCATGAGAAGTAACATAACACACGGCTGAGAATTCATGACGTGTACAAGGCCGCGTGGCCTATCCTTTGACCCGTGATGTTCAGTCCCCAGTGTTATTTTCCTCCGCGTCTTCGTATCGATCTTTGAAGCCTAGGGTTTCAGTGAAACTCGTAACTGAGTTGACTATTCGCGATGATGATATCGCCTGATATAATATCTTCAAGACTCCAAATCTATGATCCACGCAAATATTTCTTCCATTCCTGAGTCAGTTTCATCGTGCAGAGAAGTTTTGATCCTACCTCCTTGCCGTCATGTCGAGCAATAGCATTTCTTCTCAAGATGATCTTCAGTCGAAGCGTGAAATAGCAACGTCTATCTCAGTAAGTTGTACACTTCTTCTTCTTCTCCTTTCTTGTCTCTGTTCATCGAGATTGTTGATCACAAGAGAATGATTTGTCGTAGGACTGTAAGAAGAATGCTACTCCTCATAATGCAAGGCCTAAGCGGACTGTTAGAGCTCCTGCCCGGTATGGATCGGCTCGTGCTGAAGCTGGATCGTCTGTAAGTAAACCTATGACTCTTGAGATTGTACTGAGTCCCGGGATTAACACTCTTCGTTTCATCAGGCGGATGTCCGTGTCGTCGTCGATGCTAGACGAAGAAAGAGTGGAAAGTCCGTGACCGTGGTTGAGGTTGAGGAAAGCAGCAACCAGGCATGTGAAGATTCTGTAGGATCCGTGGAGACTGGAGACAGTGTCCATGTGAATACCCAACCGCTGGACTTTTATTCGAAGCCCCATTGATTAATACCTTCCCAGACAATGAAATGGTCGGCGGATTCGTGATTCCCAAATGTATGCATCTCTGTACACCAAGATCTGGAAGAAGTATGGTCACATTGCTACCACAGAAGTGTGGAAAGGTTTTCTTCCAACCCTTTTAACCACGGTAGCGGGGCTATTGCCGATCATCGAGGAAATGAATCAGATGCACTTGCGAGACGTCAAAAACCATGAACTGCACAATGGGATGAAATGATCTCGAATTGTGAGATATTGCGATTCAATGTAAGCTGGCTCCGTCGTCGTCTTGAGATAATCAAGGTTCATAAGGCGGCAGAGGCTGCTGATGCAATTTCCATGAATGCGCTTTACTGGATGAGGAGAGGATACTGGCTCTGGAGTCAGCAAGGGTTGAGAAAGCGGTCGAAGACTTGAAGGCAAAGACCAAGATTTTTCAGAAGAAGCTTGACGAGGCTTCTTACAGGGATTATCCGTTGCTGGATGGTTTGCTCTGAGTGAGCATTTGTGGTTGTTGTTTTTTGAGTAAATCTGAGTTTCTAGTTAGGTGAAACAGTTGATCATGGTATGAACGAATTTTGCTCATTTATGAAATGTTTAATGAACAAAGGAGCATTCGCATGCTCTTTGGAGGAATGAAATTACATTTTTGAAAATGCTTGAAATGATGAAGAGGTAGTTTGTTTCATGGATCAGGCATAATAAGCTTTGAGCCATTTGCCATTGATGATGTTTCCTTCCTTTCCTCCATTGATTGCTAAAATTTTGTAGTATCCGCTAGACACTGCTTTGATAACAACATATGGCCCTTCCCATTTAGGAGAGAACTTAGGAGCAACATGTCTTGTTGAATGTGCTTTGCCGTCTTTAATACCAAATCTCCTACTTGAAATGTTCGAGGTCTTACCATTTTGTTGTAGGCTCTGGAGATCCTCTGTTTGTAAGCTTCCACATATTTTTCCACCTTGGTCTCCTTGATTCAAGCATATCCAATCAGCGATTCTTGATTGGAGATTTCGGCCTCATCCCATTGTACACCACTGGATGCTGCAATCCTGGCTGAGGGAACTTTGATTTCTGCTGGAAGTATGGCGTCGGCTCCATAGACAAGGGAATATGGCGAAGTACCGATCGAGCTCCTTGGTGCAGTTCTGTAAGCCCATAGAGCCATGGGTAATTGCTCATGCCATGATCGAGGATGTCATGAATCGTCCGACTGATAATCCTGATCAAAGTCTTGTTGGTACTTTCTGCTTGACCATTTCCTTGTGGATAGTAAGGCGTGAGAAGATTTGTTTGATCCCATATTTATTGAGCAGCTTCTCAACATCTTGATTGGCAAAAGGAGTTCCGTTATCTGTGATGATATGCTTAGGAACTCCGAATCTGCATATTATGTGCTCTTTGATGAAGGCGCAATCGTAACTCCAGTGGTGCTTCGAAGAGGAATAGCTTCGACCCACTTGGTGAAGTACTCTGTCGCAGTGATGATGTATTCATGTTGTTTTGAAGATGCTGGATTGATCTTCCCAATGATATCTAGTCCCCAGCTGTAGAAAGGCCACGGACTATTCACAGAATTCAACGGGAGACAAGGAGTGTGGATGAGATTACCATGGGTTTGGCATTGGTGACACCTCTGAACGTGTGCGGCTGCATCATCTTCCATGGTTGGCCAATAATATTCTCATGAATTTGAAGAAATAGTTTCCTCTTTCCTTGATGTTCTCCATCATGTACTTCCTTCAGGATTGTAGGGATTTCATGTTCGGCTAAGCACCTCAGTAAATTTCCACCAAAGCTTTTGCGGTATAAGATCCCATCGAGATAGACGAATCTCTTAGCTTTCTGAATGAGTTTGACTGCTTGCTTCTTTTCCAGTGGTAGTTCGTTGTCCCGGAGGTATTTGATGTAAGGCTCCCTCCAGTCCCCAGTGTGGTGGACCGTCAAAACCTCCAAGTGATGAGGAGGTGTTTGGAATCAGGACAAGATCCTTGTAAAGCTCTTGACTGAGTCTCCATGGATGGCCAGTAGTACCCCATTCTTTGAAGCTTTCTGTAAAGTGTTACCACTAACGTTTGCCCAGACTTCTTCATGTATGCGCTTGAGCTGTTCTTCCGCTTCGTCGCTCCCAAGACATCGTGATAGAGATCCATCAGGGTTTCGATAGTATAGCCCTCCATGAAGCAAGAAGTAGTTCTTCAATTCCTTGAGGCTGACTTGGCCTTCTGAAATAGAGCTGCTCAATTCATGAATGATGGGTGCTCGCCAATCGTTCGCTGGAATGTCTTCGATCTGAGTGAGCCAAGTTGAAGATACGTACGCCTCTGTACAGTGATCGTTTTCTGTGCTCCTTCGAATTGCAGCTTGGAGGCGAGAGTTGCTAGGCAATCAGCATGCCTATTGTTAGTCCGTCCAGTATGGACGATCGTTGCGTCAGCAAAATAGGTCAACAGTCGCTGAGCTTCGGTTCTGAATGGAGCAAGTGTGATTTCTTTGAGAGAATACGTTCCATTCATCTGGTTGACCAATAATTTTGAATCTCCCCTTATCTCGAGGTGTGT
The DNA here is from genome assembly GCF_003573695.1 of Papaver somniferum. Lineage (NCBI taxonomy): Eukaryota > Viridiplantae > Streptophyta > Magnoliopsida > Ranunculales > Papaveraceae > Papaver > Papaver somniferum. Next base: position 101,702,189 of record NC_039364.1, read on the forward strand.
TGCTCCTGCTTGCTTGGCCAAGGATAATCCTAATAGGAAGGCTTCATATTCCGCTGAGTTGTTGGTGCAGTGGAAATCCAACTTGAATGTGAGAAAACTTCACCAGATGGAGACACCAGCACTATGCCCCCGCTCCTCCGGTGTCACTACTAGGGGTGGCAGATCCATCAAAGTATAGAAGCCATGTTTCTTCCTTGATGACCAAGATGTCTGGGAATTCGCCGGGCACTTCTTCATGTAGTGTTGTTGTGTCTTCCCCTGGAAAAGCAGCGAGCAAGTCTGCGACCGCTTGACCTTTGATGGCTTTAGGTGGCGTGCAAGCTATGTCAAATTCTGACATCTGGAGTAGCCACTTCGCTGGTCTCCCTATCAAGGCTGGCTTTGATAGCAAGAACTTTATGGGATCAGCTTTGGAGATGAGTACGACCCTGTTAGATAGTAAGTAATGTCTGAACTTCTGGATTGCATGTACCAATGCCAGGCATGCCCTTTCGGCCTTTGGATATCGGAGTTGAGCATCTCTCATTGTGCGGCTGAAGTAGTAAATCGGTCGTTCGACGCCTTCGTCGTCTTCCTGAGCGAGGAGTGCGCCGATGGCGACGTCACTGGAGGCTTGTAAAGAATCAGAGGTCGTCCCTGCACTGGAGACCTCATGACGGCGACAATAATATATGTTGTATTTTATGGAAAGCTTCTTGTTGAACAGCTGTCCAGGTGAAGCTTGCTCCTTTTTCAGCAGAGGTGTGAACGAAGCAATGAGTTGAGCTAATCCAGGAATGAAGCGTCGAATATAATTTACCTTGCCCATAAAGCTCTGTAGTTCCTTCACGGTACGTGGGGAGGCATGGTGGTAATAGCTTTTGCCTTGTCTGGGTCGACTTTGATCCCTTCAGCCGTGACCAGGAATCCTAAGAATTTTCCGGAAGAAACTCCGAATGCGCACTTTAAAGGATTCATTTTTAATTTGTATTCTCTGCATCTTTCAAACACCTGCCTTAGAACTTCGAGATGAGATCGAGTCTTCGATTTACCACCACATCATCAATAGTCTTCTACTTGCTTGTGCATCATGTCGTGGAATATGGCAGTCATGGCTCGTTGATAGGTGGCACCAGCATTCTTTAATCCAAAGGGCATCACAGTGTAGTAAAAATTCCCAATGGGAGTACGGAACGCAGTCTTGTTGGCGTCATGTTCATACATCTTGATATGGTTGTACCCACTATAGCCATCCATGAATGAGAACATACTGTGACCACTGGTTACATCGACGAGCATGTCAATGTTGGGTAGAGTAAAATCATCCTTTGGACAACATATATTCAAGTTCCTGAAGTCGACACAACATCTGATTTGACCATTTTTCTTCTTAACAGGTACCACATTTGCTAGCCACGTTGGATGAAGAATAGGCTTAATGAATCCTGCTACTAACAGTTTCTGGATTTCGACCTTGATTTGCTCATCGACTTCGTGTCTAAATTGTCTGGGCGGTTGTTTGACAGCTTTGGAACCAGTGACGATGTGCAGGTGATGGGTGACGAGTTTTTCATCCAGACCCGGCATTTCTTCGTACGTCCAGGCGAATACATCTTGATATTCTTTCAACAATTTTATCAGCTCGGTCCGCTCCTCTGGTGATAGTGCACTGATCAGGATTGGCCTTGGATCGTCTTCAGTCCCAATGTTGATTGTTTCAAGATCGTCATTGGTAGAGTCAGTGTCGTCCTGTATTGTCGTGGGGTATCCTGGACTTCTTCTTCAAGTGATAGCTCACTCTGACACGATTCTTCATGGTGGGGAGACTTTTCATCGTTCTCCCCGATTAATTGCTAATATTTCCGTCGGTGATAAATGACTCTCCCTTCTACATCTCGATCGGTCGTGAAGTTTGACCCTGGAGTTGAGACTTGACCATTATGGCGTTTAGTCGGTGTAGTAGGTGATTTGATCATTTTAGCAGCTGAGGATGACGGATCGTTATCAGCCTTCTCGATAGTCTTCCATCTTGGAAGTGGAGTACTGTGAATCCTGCTTGGAGGTTCCGGGACGCCCTTTTGAGATTCAAGGAACTCAGTATCATAGACGGGAGCATAAGGAGATGATGAAGCCGGAATGCAAACGATCTTGTTGTCGAGCAGGGCCTTCATGCATTGATGGTATGTTGAAGGAACCACCTTGTTATCATGGAGCCATGGGTGTCCCAATATTATGTGGTAGTCAGGTTCTTGCTCGATCACATGAAACTTTACTTTCGATCGAATCGGCCCCACCCTCAAATCTATATACGCATATCCATATGTATGGCTTTGACTTCCTTCAAATCCTGTCATTAGGATGGGATTGCGAATGATTTTACCTTGTGGGAATCTGGCCATCCTGAGAGTTTTCATAGTGACAATGTTGGTAGAAGCACCAGTGTCGACAAGAGCTCTTCTAAATTTGGTGCCTTTGATGAAACCAGTGGCATACAAATCTCGGTTGTGTCCTTCATCCGTCATGCGATCTTCTTCTCCAAAAGAGAAGTTGTCGATCGAGTGCTCAGACACTAAGGAGACTTCTGCAACTGATGGTGTTGGTGGCGTTATTTGCACGATGATATCTGGTTGAGTGCAGAAAACGTGTCCATGCGTTGGTCCCTGGAGAAGTGTAGGAGTTCACATAGACTTTCGATCAAATGTGTGACCTATTGTTCCACCGGCTTCTCGTATGTGGTGAAGCTGTTGATTTGAGGATCAGGTGACGATTCAGTCCCCGGTGTTGAGACTTTTGGAGCGGAGGTACCGCCTAACTCGGATGTAAATTTGATGAGAAAGTCGAGGATGTGGTTCACCGTGTTCTTCATCAGGTCCATGTTCCTGGTATGGACCTCTAGAATCTGAGCCAATTCTGCCAAGGTTGGGATTCTTCTGTCTTCTGTACCGCCAGGTGTAGTATGGGGAACGCCATTTGAAAGAGTTTTATCTGGATTAGTTGAATTAGTCCTAAGACCAACCATCTTGTGAAATTGTGAGATTGCAATCGAGAGAATGATCTCCCATTGTGGTCGCCAATCTGCAGATAGGGAAAAACGATTTGCTGGTTTTTAAGCAATTGAGGAGACGACCGTACGGAGGAGACTCCTCGAATCGAGCGAAATGTTAAACCTCACACAGATGCACCGCTGCAAAGGGGGTGCTTTAGATTCGAGAGATCAATATGTAGTACTCCGGCCTAAATCAAGACAATGACCGTTCCAGAGTAAATTCGGTCACAAGAGAGGATGGGTTGATCTGTAGGAGGGAAGCTAGGAAATGTGTGGAATCAATGGTAATCAAAGATTGTGGGTGTGTAAATTATGAATATGATAAGATCTGAATGATTGAAATTGCTCAATTGAGAGTAGTTGCTTGATAGACACATTTTTGTGTTTAATTTGATCTCAATACTATATATTGTTGGCACTCGAGTTTGTACTAATTTTGGTGTTTTATGTGTTTGTAGGCACCTTTGGAAAATAAACATTTTATGGAAAATTCGGCTCGAAAAGTTGGTAAAAGCCCCGGAGGACACGTGTTATTCGGACTCTCACCGTTGGATAAGGGGCACCTCAATTACTAAGGGACACCCCAAAAGGAATCTGCTATTCGCACCCCAGTACAGGATTAGGGGGAGGTCATCTTCTCCATTTGAATTTTGTTTTTGGCGGGAAAATGGAGAACACTTCTGCATATTTTTGATCGAATTGTTGAACGTGTTTTAGGGAGATTTAATGGCTGATTTTTGGTAGATAGTTGTGATATGGCCTATTAAACACACTGTGGGCGTTTGGTTCGACCAGAATTGGCTAGAATCAGCTAAACAATTCACGGGTTGAAAACATGGCAGTTCGTGTATATCACGGGTTTCACGTGATTTGGAGAAGATTCAACGTATTTTGTGCGTGCATGGAAGACCCTCATAGCCTGTTGGAGCGTGAAGGAGTTAAATATGGTAATTTGGAGGCTTGAAAACGCGTGAGAAGATGAAACAGGAAAGAAGATATTCCCAAAAATATTTTCTTTACTGCCGAGTTAAAGAGAATTATATGGAGTGAATGAGCGAGATTCGATGGGTCTGTTGGCTATAAATAGGTTGATGTGGTTGAGTAGAAAGGGTGTCGAGAGTTTGGGGTTGAGAGGAGAGCTCAGGAAGCAGAAATCACGAGTTGCAGAAACTCGGTTCCTGCTGCTGTTGTTGAAGAACGCGAAGAACATGAAGAACGGACGTCCAGGAACCGTCGTTCTTCAACGGTGACAACGACAGGTCAGCGTGGGTCATAGGTGTGGGTCTTAGAACCACAACGACAATAGCACTTCTCTTTTATCGTTCTTTTGTGACGCTTCATGTGGGTCGCACATTAGCTGTTTACACCATTTTCTCTTCTTCTCTTCATTGTAAACACCATTTGAGCAATAAATAAATATTTTGAGCGTGTTTTTATCATGATGAGATAAACCCAACACTGGGACGACGGAGGAGGGTGAATTTCATACACGGGTAAATTTATTTTATTCTTTTTTATGACTTTTGCATTAATTTAAAATTGAAATATGATTTGAATTAATTGGTTGTTATTTAATTTGATGATGTATGCTTAGCTTAGGTGTTTTGATACATCATGCTTAGGACTTACAATCGATGTTTTGAGAATCTATCTTGGCAAAATCAGAGTCCATGTTAATTTTATTGAGTTTTAAATTGTCAAAGAATATAGGAATGAACCATGTGTAGTGAATTCGGCCAAATCCTTAGTCCCAGTACCTCTCGCCCATTGTTAATAGTTTTGTATATATATTTTTTTTAAATCTAAAAATTCAATTTCCTTCACAAGTCTGAAACGAATCTTTTTACCACTATCACTACAACAATTTTGAAAATTCCATCAAATTTTGGCGCCGTCGACGCGGATTTGTGCTTAGGTAGAATTTTTAGGTTTTTATTATTTTTTATTATTCCATTTGTTCTTTTTACGTCTCTTTGGTTCTGTTTTTGTATTACAGGTTTGAAGTTGGATACTAAAGACCTTGAATCAAAGCTTAAAGCTAAAAGAGAAGGAAAAAAGACAAAGCAAAAAAATAAAGAAAAAAGAGAGAGAATTATTTTTTTTTATTTTTTTTAAGAGACTTTCCATTTTATTTTTTTTGTAATTATTATTATTATTTTTTGTATTTCTTTTCATTGGACTGGACTTTGGAAAATTTATTTTAATTTTAAACCCTACGGAAGGGTTATATAAAAAAAATTAAATATAAACTGTTTGCAGAGAAGGACGACGATTACAATATCGTCTCGGCCCCTCGGGTTCGCACACTGACACCGAAGTCAGTGGCCCGAGTCGACTACAGCGGTTCTTCGCCCGTCTGGTACGGGAGGTAAACTTCTAAACACCCGCGAATCTCCTGTCAGCGGGTTTACTGTCTGCCTTAAGGTGATTATATGTTGAGGACTGAACCGACTGCTTTAATTTCCTAGTAAAGGGCAAGAACTGGCCATATAAGATAAGGGTTCGGATTTCATCACCGTTCCCTTCTTGCCCGCCTTAGGTAAACGAAACCTAACGCGAACGCAAGCTTAAAATTTGATTAGAACGAGACCGATAGGTTAACGAGATTGGTAGGAAAATCTTTCGAAAAATATTGGTTACTCTTTTAAGCATACTTCAAAGTTCTTGATGGTTTCTGTAAGTTGAATGCGTGACTGCGCCGCCTTGTAATACCGGTGAGGCTTTGGGTATCAAAGCTCCACTGAGCTTCCCTCGCCTCGATTCAACTTACATTAGCTCGGATTGATTCCAGAGGGGTGTGCTCAAATTGTAACTAATTCCTTTTCGAAGGAATATAAGCTGGTCTAGAAAACAATCTAAGTGGAGCCATCATGCTTTTTGTTTGCTAGATTCTATAGGTTTGATTTGGTCGAGTCAGCCTTATTTGTGATTGTGTAGAATTCCCTTGCAATTAAGAATGTCGAACTGGTATGATAGAAGCCAATACAATGAGTATCGACCTGAATTTGAATATGGACATCATCCTTTCTATGACCATGTTGGAAATAGTGGTTGGGAACGCCATCCTTTGGTAGGATATGAGTCATACCCTGGTGAGCCCAATTACTATCCACACATGCATCAGTCTTACGAGCAAGAAGATTATAGTACTAGTTCTTCGTCTCTAGAGGATACAATCAAACTATTGAAAAGTAGTCCTTTTTAGGATCCCTCTGTTCCTATTCCTCCTTTAGAAGAGTCCCTCAGGGAGTTAGCTGAGTCGACGCGTAAGTTAGCTGAGATGAATAGTGTAATTATAGACGAAAGAACTACAATAATGAGTGAACTTTCTATAGAGGAATCCCTCGAGCGGATAGCTGAGACGAACGAAACAATTGCTCGAAATTACTTGAATTGCCAATATAGTGTATCCAATAATACCCTTGAGAATGAAGATAGTTATTTACATAATCAAGATAACAAGGTTAGAATTGGTAGCACTACTTGTTTTGATGAGGTTCAATCATCTTCGTACTATTATGATGATGATAGTAGTAATGAAGAATTTGAAATGTGTAGGAATAGTGATCTGGAATCTATTAATCCAATTGAGATTTATAATGATTCTATTATTTCTAGTTCAAATCCAAATAATTTTTATGATTATTCACCTATTCAAAAGGACGAGGATTTGATTAGGGATACCACCGTTTTAGACGATGCAGTTTTTCTTTTGATTACGAAGCCAATAATGCTTTAGAGGAACGGGTTTATTCCGAAAATGCTGTTTTAGAGTCTAGCGACTTAGAAACAATAGTCTTAGACGAAGAAAATGAACTCGTAGAGCTATTAAATATGAGTGAAGATGCGTCACTTGAGTATAACCTCAAAGAAGCAATTGACTATTTTCAGGATTCCAATGATCTAGAAATTAAGGAAATTGTAGCTAGTCTATCTAGAGATACCCAAAAATCTAAGTTTGGGGGTGATTATCATTCTCCTTGTGCCATACCTTTATCTCTTACAGAGATCCCTCATTTTGGACTTGATATTTATACCTCGACCATTTTACAAGATTACCTTCATACTCGTTTCCCAAACCTAATGATGTCCAGGAAGAAGTTCAGTCGTTAGAAACCCATCCTCTGGTTGATGTGGTTTGCCCAGGCTATGATACCCAGATTGACTTTGTTTTCCCACCAAATATTTTTCTTCCAAATGTGAGAACGTTTATATTTCAAATGTGTCGAATATTAAGTTGTGAGACTAAACCTAAATGCTTTAGGAAATTAGAATCGACACATTTGCTTAAGAGTGACCACTACTCTCATTGTGGTCAATTTTGTAAGTCAAATCTTATTGACTTAGAGGATCCTCAGTTATTTAGGTTATTATTGTGCGCTTCTAAGATCATATTTGAGTTTTTCCAGACTCTAGGACCTAATGATTTGGATCCCACCTATGAAGAAACGCAAACCAATGAAAATATTTTATTTAGACCCTTTCTTAGAACCTGAACCACAATTAGATATAAATATCTTAATCAGGAAACTAGATAAGGGCATGCTATCCTTGTTCACTTTCTTGGGTTATTGTAGTTTCCTTTGGTCAACCCTTTTTGGTTTTGAAGACCCACAGTTATTTCGGCTGTTACTTTTTGATTCTATGAGGTGACTAATTCCTTCCGATGTCTGGCTAAAGACTTTAAACTTAGCACTTCTTGGGAGGTAACCCAATCTCATGCGACACGGTAATATCTTTCCTTAACTCTTTTGCTTCAAATGGTAACAGTTTCTCCTTGTTCATATGCTTTTAATTTTATCTTTAGAACATTGAGGACAATGTTAGATTTAAGTTTGGTGGTATGGGAGAAACTTCTTAGTTGCACTTTTGAAACTTCTAGCGTCACATGGTATCCGGTTAGCTAAGTTTACATATTGTTTCTCACCGAAAAGATAGAAATTGGAATGCTAGAGATAACAGCTTATTGAGACATTAGAGAAAAAGACATTGAGATCCTTGAAATTCAGGAGAGAACTTGTTCCTTTTAGAGGGTAACCGTGATGGACCTAACCATACATGATGGAAAGGCAAGTAGGTCAGCGAAATGCCAGAAAGACAAAGCAACCTCACAATGTAGTCTTAGTTATTGGATTGCGACTCTCTCTCAGTAGAAACTTATCATCATCAACAAGCGGAGCGACATCAAAATATATGAAGAAAGTTGAAGACGTTTTAGGTTTAGAAGCAAAAATAAAAGAATAATTCAAAAATCAAAGTTGAAGTTATAAGAGCAAATGATATAAGTTGTTAGAATCCATGATACCAAGACATCACAAGTTGCGAAGATCCAAGTTTTGAAAGTCCTTCTCTCATGGCCATGTAAATTTTTGTCTTGTAATTTTTTGTTTTTATCAAAAAAAAAAAATGAAACATCATTACGTTCTTTTTGTTCAATAAGGCCATAGGGAAGAAGAAATTTATAAGTCAAGAAAGAAATCGAAGAGAAGAGTTAATTGTCAAGGTTCTATGAGGTTCGAGAGTTTATCATCAACAGTTGAAGTCCGAAGAAGGCGTTGTTTCTACTGAGCACTGTGAGAGAGTCGAAGAAAGATGCATTTTGGTTGCTTTGTTAGTCTGCTTCAATCTGGCATAAAATATTTCTAGCACTGGTTTAACTCATCACACGTAATTAGTCCAGCTGTGTAGCAGATGTCCCTCTAATTTTTATCTCTCTCCTAATCTTATCCAGCTGTAAAGAAGCGGACGCATCTTACAATGTTTATCTAGCTGTCTAGCGGATATCTCTTTATCTAGCAGTGGTGTGGATGTGTCTCCCCTTTTCTTCAGTCAGCTTTAGAGCTGACACCTTTAATTTCTCTGGCATTCTACTTACTTGGAGATAGGTTGAGAATATGTATGTCCTCATAGCTCTTTGGATACTTGTGACCAATTATGAGTAAAGGTTTTGTGGTTACACCTCTGGTAAACCCTCCGGAGACAACACTCCGCCGCTAGGGCCACCTAGCGGTTTAACGGCCTGTTGCACGTGCTAAGTGTAGTCTTTTTTATCTTTTCAAAAATAAATTTTGCTCGAGGACTAGAAAATAATAAGTTTGGGGGTATTTGATAGACACATTTTTGTGTTTAATTTGATCTCAATACTATATATTGTTGGCACTCGAGTTTGTACTAATTTTGGTGTTTTATGTGTTTGTAGGCACCTTTGGAAAATAAACATTTTATGGAAAATTCGGCTCGAAAAGTTGGTAAAAGCCCCGGAGGACACGTGTTATTCGGACTCTCACCGTTGGATAAGGGGCACCTCAATTACTAAGGGACACCCCAAAAGACATCTGCTATTCGCACCCCAGTACAGGATTAGGGGGAGGTCATCTTCTCCATTTGAATTTTGTTTTTGGCGGGAAAAATGGAGAACACTTCTGCATATTTTTGATCAAATTGTTGAACGTGTTTTAGGGAGATTTAATGGCTGATTTTTGGTAGATAGTTGTGATATGGCCTATTAAACACACTGTGGGCGTTTGGTTCGACCAGAATTGGCTAGAATCAGCTAAACAATTCACGGGTTGAAAACAGGGCAGTTCGTGTATATCACGGGTTTCACGTGATTTGGAGAAGATTCAACGTATTTTGTGCGTGCATGGAAGACCCTCATAGCCTGTTGGAGCGTGAAGGAGTTAAATATGGTAATTTGGAGGCTTGAAAACGCGTGAGAAGATGAAACAGGAAAGAAGATATTCCCAGAAATATTTTCTTTACTGCCGAGTCAAAGAGAATTATATGGAGTGAATGAGCGAGATTCGATGGGTCTGTTGGCTATAAATAGGTTGATGTGGTTGAGTAGAAAGGGTGTCGAGAGTTTGGGGTTGAGAGGAGAGCTCAGGAAGCAGAAATCACGAGTTGCAGAAACTCTGTTCCTACTACTGTTGCTGAAGAACGCGAAGAACATGAAGAACGGACGTCCAGGAACCGTCGTTCTTCAACGGTGACAACGACAGGTCAGCGTGGGTCATAGGTGTGGGTCTTAGAACCACAGCGACAATAGCACTTCTCTTTTATCGTTCTTTTGTGACGCTTCATGTGGGTCGCACATTAGCTGTTTACACCATTTTCTCTTCTTCTCTTCATTGTAAACACCATTTGAGCAATAAATAAATATTTTGAGCGTGTTTTTATCATGATGAGATAAACCCAACATTGGGACGACGGAGGAGGGTGAATTTCATACACTGGTAAATTTATTTTATTCTTTTTTATGACTTTTGCATTAATTTAAAATTGAAATATGATTTGAATTAATTGGTTGTTATTTAATTTGATGATGTATGCTTAGCTTAGGTATTTTGATACATCATGCTTAGGACTTACAATCGATGTTTTGAGAATCTATCTTGGCAAAATCAGAGTCCATGTTAATTTTATTGAGTTTTAAATTGTCAAAGAATATATGAATGAACCATGTGTAGTGAATTCGGCCAAATCCTTAGTCCCAGTACCTCTCGCACATTGTTAATATTTTTGTATATATATATTTTTTAAATCTAAAAATTCCATTTCCTTCACAAGTCTGAAACGAATCTTTTTACCACTATCACTACAACAATTTTGAAAATTCCATCATTGCTCAATTGATGAGTTGATGATATCGTGTTTTCGATGAGACGTGAGATTGATGATACTGATGATGCTTCAATCATGATTCAGAGACTTATTTATATTGCTGGAATTTTAGACACCATGATCCCAAAAAGTGTGACAGTTGATGGAATCAAGGGGTGGGAAAGTGGAGATCGTGTTTGAAACCAGTTGCTCAACATGTGGAGACTTGGTCGATTTTCCATCCACTACCTCGTGAATTCCTTCAACTGATTGCACGACTTGCTCGCATTCCATCGTGTGTTTGAACACACGTGCCGTAGACCGCCAGACCAAAACCCTAAGTGATATCCCCCAAGTGACACGATTGACGTCTCGTGGTTTGTTAGTCAATTGATGAATTCGTGGTTTGATGGGACGATGAGTCCATGTAGTTGTTGAGTGTCGAACATGATGTTCTGAAACTCATGAATTGAACATGTCATGAGACAGAGATATAATTCTTACGATGAAGTGAGCAAGTGTTGCTCATTCGATGGATCGTTGAATATTGATTGTTGAACCAATATTCCTTGGTTTGAGCAAATATTTATCATCTGAACAAGTGTTGCTCATGTGATGAATTGTTGAATATTTGATCGTCTGAGCATGTGTTGCTCATCTGATGGATTATTGGCAGCGTACCAAAAATATTAATTAGAATACTGGTCGTTGAACCGAGCATAATTAATAAAATTAATGACCATGAGGCAGTCGTAAAATTATTAAGGTTGGAATCTGGAATGATGATCTTTGGATTCAGAAACCCTAATTTGATCAATTGATGATCAATTCATGGTTCGTCAGAAGCTTAACCATGGGACGAAGGAGGGAGCGACTACATGGGACCGTGGATCAACCATGTAGTGTCCATATGATTACTGAGCAAATACGAAGAACTCCTGAAGAGTTGACAATTTGTTGGTGGAAGAATGATTAAATGCTGGCTTAATCATTTATTCAAAAATGCTCGTCTGAGCCTTAGGTGAGAAAACCTAATTAATTATGACGAGGAGAGGGACCGACCATGGAGTCATGAAACCGGGCCTGGGATGTCACGTGACCGCCTGACGATCACTTCATGAAAATCCAAAGTGTTTGGAAGAGTTTTGGACCTAATACGAGCAATTGTGCAAATTAGGTCAAAACTGTGAAAATTGATGGGACCGGATTCCGTGAGCCAAAGATCCAATCTTGGTCGGTCAAGATGGCGTGCTCGTGTCCCCAAGGCGTCCGCGTCTCAGTCCTGAGAATTTTGATATTTTCTGGCGTGCAATTGAGCATTCATTCGAGAAAATATTCCAAAATTAGGGTTTCGACGAAACTGAGGAAAACACCATGAGATGATGAAAAATAATTATAAAATAAGGAATGAGGAGGCGTGGGACCGCCGTGGTCCATGCATGGTCGTCCGGTCATGACGACGGTCCCGTGATGCCTTTTCCTTAATTTTATAATATTTTGATGATTTTATGAAAAATTCATGAATTTTGAGAAATTTGATGAATTTAGGGAGTATCCATGAATTGAAGGAGTTTTCATGAGTTCATGGAAGTAAAATATTAAAATAATAAAAAACACGGGTGTGTGGGACCATGGAGGCATGGCCGGCCGGCTATGGCCCGGTCCCACGAGTTTTTCATAATTTTTTAATATTTTTAGGTATTTTTGATGATTTGAGGGAATTTTTCCTAATTTGAGAGAAATACCATAAAATCAAGGAATTTGATGAATTCAAGGAAAAATAGGATAAATAATAATAAAATAATAAAGCAAATGGCGTGTGGGACCGGCTAGGGCATGGCCGGCCGGCTAGTGGCCCGGTCCCACAAGTTTTCATTATTTTTTTTTATTTTTTTTTATTATATGATGATTTGTGCAAAAAATACCATGAAATCAAGGAGTTTTTTCATGAAATTAGAGAAATAATAATAATAATAATAATAATAAAATAATAAGGAACCATGGGGTGTGGGGCCGGCTGGGACCAAGGCATGGCCGGTTGGCCAATGGTCACACCCCACACTCCTTTCCTTAATTTTATATTATTTGTTATGGATTTATGGAAGTACCATGAAACCGAGGAGCTTCCTCGAGACGAAGGAGATTTGATCAGATGAGAGAATTTTCATCAAATCATGGAAAACAATAAAAATGTATTAAAAATATAAAACTGGCGTGGAACTGACCACGGCACGGTTGGTAGGTCGTGTGTCCGTGTTCCTAGCACCTTGGTAAATATTTTCAATTATTTATTATTTTCTTCCCTATTTTGCATAGGTTTATCGTTTCGTTGTATTTTGATATACTCGTTCGTGCGGTGACTGTTAGTGTATCGTCGTTGAATACACTTTCACCATTTGAATCGGGGCTTACTTAGAGGTAGCTCAGACGCCCGGTTGTTGATTATTTATTACTAATTGTGGAATTCAGTGGAGAATAATTCACAAAACTGAGTAATAAGATGTTTATTATTAATTCATAGGATCAGCTGAGGACTCGACTACGAATTCAGAATAATAAAGTGAGCATTATCATTCCATGGGATCGTAGATTCGACCATAGAATCGAAGTAATTAAGATTTATCTATTACCATTTATGAGACTAGTTGTGGATTCGATCATGAAATCGGAGTAATGAGATAATATAGTTATTGCTATTCTATGAGATCAAGTCGTGGATTCAATCATAGAATCAGAACAATTGTTTATTGCCATTCCGTGGGACCAGTCGCAGATTCGACCATGGAATACGAGCAATTGTAATTAGGAATAATTAACTTTGTGGCTCTATAATAGAAGAGCAAGCTATCTACGAGCATTAATTATCCCGATATGAGATTTTCAGTAAGTCATATCCTTTATATAGTCAGGATAAACTCGTTGTTTGTTCTTGAAGACGTTATCACTCTATACTAGCAGAGCAAGATGTCTAGGAGCCGTCCATCTCGTGATACTATATAGAATTAATCAATGAAAGTATTCACTATTCATGAGATATGTCGTTGTCCATTCGTGAGACTACATATCTACATGTACTCTGAGAGAAAGTACTCTCCGTTGAGAATTCGATGAGAGACCCGTGTCTCGATACTCATGTCTGATTGCTGGATCAGAGCTTCGTATAATTATGAGTTTACGATTTTAGCCCTTGTCGAAAATACACCATCTACAACGGTTAATATGGAAGTGCTCATATGTCTAACCATTGGTTAACTATTTGTGAACCAACTAAGTGTACACGTTTAGGTACGGTTACTCAAACCTAAATGAAATAAATTTCATTTGTGTGTGACAAGCTAAGTTTCGATCTAACGGTTGAAAGATATTAGCTTGGTTGAATCAGGTTTTTCATCTAACGGTGAATATTGAATGCTTTGTTACTAAGCTAACATAGATTGCAAATCCTGATTTGAAAACTATATAACGGAGAACTCTAGCAACTGGAAAACTAATCCCCACACCTCCTATGTGATACTAGTTGGTTTTGCTAGAGTAGATTATCCTTTAACCTTAGGTTTCTTCTCGAGACCTTGTAGGTTAACGACTTAAAGACTTCATTGGGATTGTGAAGCCAGACGAAACTACTTCTCTTGTAGTTGAGGGATCTGATCTTGCCATTTTCTATCGTACGAGTTCAATTGAATAATTGAATTGAGATTATATCTCCTATAGGGAAAGATAAAAAGAAATCACAAACATCTTCGTCTCATCGTTTGTGTGATACAGATTTGTTTATTCAAGTCTTCGACTTTGGTTCATAGCAACTCTTAGTTGTGGGTGAGATCAGCTAAGGGAATCAAGTGCGTAGTATCCTGTTGGGGTCAGAGACGTACGGAGCGCAACTTTACCTTGAATCAGTGTGAGATTGTTTAGGGTTCAACTATAGTCCAGACCGAAGTTAGATTGTAGTAGGCTAGTGTCTGTAGCAGCTTAATACATTATGGTGTTCAATCTGGACTAGGTCCCAGGATTTTTCTGCATTTGCGGTTTCCTCATTAACAAAACCTCTGGTGTTTGTGTTATTTATATTCTGCATTATATTTTGTTATATAATTGAAATATCACAGGTTGTGTGTTGTATCGATCAATTGTGAAATCCAACCTTTGGTTGTTGATTGGAAATTGATTGATCCTTGGATATTGGTCTTTAGTACCATCCAAGTTTATATCTCCTGTATTTGATAAAGACTCACAGATTTCTATTTGTTTGAGTATAGATAAAATCGAGAGATAGAGATTTAACTCCTTGATATACTTTTTATTAAGATTGAGTCTGACTGTCTAGTTGTTTCTCTTAAAAGTATACTAGAGTTAGTCCATACAGATTGGTAATCGAAATATTGGGTGAGGTTGTTAGACCCCCGTATTTTCAATTGGTATCAGAGCAGGCAAACACGTTTAAGACCTCAAAAGTCTTTGTTTGTAGCGATCTGACTCTATGGACATAGGTGCGATCTCTATTAACGTACCACCAGTCTTCGATGGCTCAAACTACTTATGGTAGAAAATTTCTATGTGAGCTTTTCTTCAATCGCGTGATTTTCAATCATGGGTATATGTTGTTAATGTCTATGATGCTCCCGTTGTGGCAATAGGTAACGCTACTGTTCCAAAGAATATTGGTGAATACGATGTTGCTGAGATACTTGCTGCAAAGCAAAACTCCGATGGTTTGAATTCCATCATACATGCCATTACCCCAAATCTTCAGCACCATGTGTAAAATTGCACTAGGTCTAAAGATGCGTGGGATATCTTAGAAACCGTACTCGAAGGAAATACCAGTGAAAAAGAAGCCAGGCTTCAAAAACTAAATTCTGATTGGGAAAACCTTCTTATGGAAGATGAAGATTCATTTGATGAGTTTAATCACAAAGTGTCTGAAATTGTTAATGCATATTTTGCATTGGGTAAGACTATTCCTGAAAAGGACATTGTGATGAAAATTCTCAGACCGCTGCCATCTACATACGATTCTAAGAAGCATGTCATCGTTGAAGGAAATAACCTTGACACACTTTCCAGAAATACCTTGATTGAAAAGTTATGAATCTTGACCGGAACACAGGCAGAACTTATGCATTCAACGCTGTGAGCACAACAAGTGAATCTCCTAACTTGTGTTGGGCGGATGAATGTTGTTCCAATCATGTTGATTTTGATAAATCACTGATGATGAAAGAAATCAAAGAGTTTATAAGGAGGAAGAATAGATGTAATTTATATCCATATTCAGTTAATGCTTCTGATGATTCAACCCAAAAAAATCCTACTCTAAGTGATTACATCAACGATGATCATAACAGGTGTAATGGACTTTTGGCACTTTTGGCAGATTCCCTCACTTTTTAAACTTCTGATTCAGATTTTGAATGTGACACAGAGTTTTTCGATCTCTTAAACAATGAGATTCTTTAAGAAAATCTTCAACTAAAGGCATCCTTGAAGAAAGTTGAATCATCACTCTTGATGAAGAACGTTGAGATAGAGTGTCTTAATGACAACTTTGTCAAAACCATGTATCTAAAGGAAGAAGAGATTAACACTCTTAAGAATGACATGCAAAGGTTATCTGGAAGTTCTGACAAAATCTCAGCAATGTTATTCGGTCAGAGATCCTTTGGGAACACTAATGGTTTAGGGTTCAAAAGCAAAATTGTAAGCTCAAAAAACACGTTTGTTCCAACTAATCGGAGAACAACGATTGTTGAATGTTGTGTTAAACAGGAAGTGCCACATAAAAACGGAAAATCTTTATTGATTTGTTCTTTTTTTGGAAATTAAAAGCATGATCAAATCACGTGTTGGAGATTCAGAAGGAGCAATAAAAGAATCACCAAACTTCAAGAGAACATGCAGAAAATGAATTTAGCTCTGGATAATCAAGGTCGTCCAAGAAAATCCAGATCTAGACGAGGTAAAAAATTTGTTTACACAACAGACACTGACAAGCCACTAAAAGGCAAAAATTATGAGCACTTGGCTCACTCTGTCACTAATTAATTCTAGTGGCGTCTGCATCCTCATCTTTAACTTGGGGAAAATGAGGTTTGCATTTATAAGTGGCTCAAGTCTGTGTATTTGTAAATCTTTCTTATATTTGTTAAGAAAATATTCTCCTAAGAAGATGGATGGTGGATAAAAAATCCTGAAAGACTCATTCAAAGTCTATTTACGGTTTTGTGTACATAAATCCATATATATTTATGTGTCCTTCCTTTCTCATTCCTTATCATAAGATACAATCTCATGGATCCTGTAACTAGAGGGATCACAAAAAGAGATGCAGTTGAAGCAGTTAACGTGTATCTCTGTGAAGGAATCTCTTTCTCAAGAGTAAAGAAAGTGAAGTCGACAATCAATGGATAAGGTTCTTCCTCTAACTGTCTCTTGTTTGTTTGTCATTATGATAATAATTTTAGAGGCATGGTGAAAGATTTCATCAACAAGAGAAATGATTTAAAATCTCAAATCATTTCCTCTTTGGAAAAGATAACTCACTATGAACAAATGTTGTCTCTAACCAAGAACACCTTGTGTGAACTAAAATGAGAACTTAGTGAGTTAACTAACATTTCTGAAGACCTAGATGAATTGAATGATCCCATAATCAATAGCTTCTTCAATAATGAGAAGGAATTCTCAGTAGATGCTCTAAAAAAGATCTACAATATCTAGGAAACTTCTTAAGAGAATTTTTATTCTTGTTTTGTTTAAGAAGGATAACTAGGGTTTGGAATAGCCATTATTGTGAGTACACATAGCTATGTCCAACGTTTTCATCTTGCAATGTTTTTAGATTTATTTATTGAAATTCTAAAGTTGATTTGGAAGATGATTTTTGCAGTATTAATCTTTATGGTTTTATATATTGCAATATGTTATGGGATATGTGTGTTTGCGTCCGTGAACTATTATTGTCCCATACGATGTCAAAAGTTATCTCTTTCATATGTTGATATGCATGTATTGATACAAGATCGATGAACTTTTGACAAACAAAAGTTAAGCCTATTATGTCATTTATAACCGGAAGATAGGTTAAAATATTTTGTTTACAAGGATTATGTCATTGTGCAAATAGTGATGGAAAATAGAATGAATCCTCGTCTATTCCGCAGTACTGATCTTCCCTGATCCATATTTTATGTATATACTGTGCGGCTCCATAAGTCTTCTTATGTGAGCATTTCCAACTAGACTAATCATAGACTCGTTTGTGGTTAATTTGGTTGTGTATTCCGATTAAATTAATCATGGGTTCTCTTGTGATTAGCTTAATTGAGAATTTTGGATACAAAATCATTCTTATGGTTTTTTGGTGTCCAAAGAAATCCTTCTTTTCTCGTAAAAGTAAGGTCGCTCTTGTTGTTCTTTCGAGAATGACATCAAATGGGGGAGAGTTCTTCTGAACTTGCGCTTAATTTCCATATCTTTGTGGGGAGTGCGGTTGTGGAATATTTGAGGAGTTATCTTGTATCTTTATAAACTCTTTGATGAATGCATTTAGCTTCGGATTTATGATTGCATCTAAATAAAGTTGATATGTACTTATCTTTGGTCTTGAAGCGTCTCCATGAAAATTTCATTAGGATCGCGGGTTCGTACCTTTGCCAATTTTATTGACAAAAATGGGAAGAATTAATATGTAGTTAGCACTACAAATACATATGGTTTTCGGATCATTATGTAAGGGTGAGTGGTTTTCATGATGAGATGAAAGTATTGACTAAGGGGGAGTGATACATATTACCATAGTATTGTTGTCAAAGTTGTGATACAATTGAACTTTGATACTGTGTAATAATACTATGACAATGTATAACAATGATCGAGAGCTTTTGTTTTCTCATTGTTATGGCTACGGATCTTCAACAACTATGATGCTGAACTGAACATCTATAGAATCATGGGAGTACTTGGAAAAGACGAAGTTTTTGAGTAATGTTGAAGCACCAAGGAGATCAAGCATGTGGACGAGAAGATACAAAGTTTTATCTATTTTGTATTCCATATGTATTGATAGTTTTGTCACTAAAATTGACAAAGGGAGAGATTGTTAGAGCATTGCTTGGTCGAACTCTCAAGCGTTGCTATCTCAAGCTTGTTTGTCAAATTTAGTTTTCAAAACTATGTGTCTTGATTTTTAGTCTACTTATAACTAAGTCTCGGACTAGGATAGTTAAGTGTAGTTGAGATCCAGACTCCATAACGATCATCTTACGAAGACGAAGAACTACTCAAGGAACTAGTGGAACTTCATCCGACTAAAAGGTATGTGGAGATCTATCACTCAAAAGTCTATCTACACTATCTCCTACTCTTGAGACAAAAGTCGTATAAGTATGATAGTTTTCATACATACACATTTGTTATTTCAAGCCGAGTTTACTCGTCTATATTTTTCTCGAAATATGTGTTGGTAAGCTTTCGCTTTAACCATTTTTCATCTTTACCCGTGACGAAAGTCATGATGACGTTTCAATCTTGAAAATGATTGAAATGTAGAGTTGAGATTACCATCTATGGATATAAGCATATATAGTGTGTTCGCACATTAGTGTATAAATCCATGTACCGGAAACCAAGTGTGTGCATATGCGTGCATACGGTATTGGTGAAGGAGATAGGTTGGATACGCGTACCCGTACACGTACTGGCGGAACTTTTCCTCCCGGAAAATTCTGCTGAGTTTGGAGTTTATGAACTCATAAACCAGTCACCTTAGGTATGTGTACCCGTACGCGTACTGGCGGAACTTTTCTACCCGAAAAATTCTGCTGAGTTTGGAAACCAGAAACCAACTCAAATCTGATAGCTAAGGTACGCATACCCGTACGCGTACCCAAGCTGGTTATTTCTCAAATCGGTAGTTCATGAACTTCAAAACAATAAATTAGAAGGAATGCAATCTTTGCAAACCGTGGCTATATTGTTCATAAATTGATTCAAATGAATCAAACCGATTTTGTTTCAATTGTGTCTATGAATAAAGACCCAAGCAATTGAACAACTCTTCAACTAGTTCTTATGAGTCATTTGAACTAGTTATGAGAAAGATGAATACGGTTAATATGGAAGTGCTCATATAGCTAACCATTGGTTAACTATTTGTGAACCAACTAAGTGTACACGTTTAAGTACAGTTAACCTAAATGAAATACATTTCATTTGTGTGTGACAAGCTAAGTTTCGATCTAACGGTTGAAAGATATTAGCTTGGTCGAATCAGGTTTTCCATCTAAAAGTGAATATTGAATGCTTTTTTACTAAGCTAACATAGATTGCAAACCCTGATTTGAAAACTATATAAGGGAGAACTCCAGCAACTGGAAAAACTAAACCCCACACCTCCTGTGTGATACTATTTGGTTTTGCTAGAGTCGGTTCTCCTTTAACCTTAGGTTTCTTCTGGAGACCCAGTAGGTTAACGACTTAAAGACTTCATTGGGATTTTGAAGCCAGACGAAACTACTTCTCGTGTAGTTGAGCGATCTGATCTTGCCATTTTATATCGTACGAGTTCAATTGAATAATTGACTTGAGATTATATCTCCGATAGGGCAAGATAAAAAGAAATCACAAACATCTTTGTCTCATCGTTTGTGATTCCACAATATCTTGTTTCGCTACCATACGATTAAGATTATTGTGAGGTGATTGATAATTCAAGGCTGTTCTTCGGGAATATAAGTCCGGGTTATCAATTAGGTCCTGTTCACCTTGATTTCTATCAAAAGACGGAACAAACTCTTAGGTTTATCTGTGGGCCGGAGACATATTAATCTATTATCGTAGACTTTTATGTGTGATACAGATTTGTTATTCAAGTCTTCGACTTTGGGTCGTAGGAATCTTAGTTGTGGGTGAGATCAGCTAAGGGAATCAAGTGCGTAGTATCCTGCTGGGATCAGAGACGTAAGGAGCGCAACTATACCTTGAATGAGCGTGAGATTGATTAGGGTTCAACTACAGTCCAGACCGAAGTTAGTTTGTAGTAGGTTAGTGTCTGTAGCGACTTAATACAGTGTGGTGTTCAATCTGGACTAGGTCCCGGGGTTTTTCTGCATTTGCGGTTTCCTCGTTAACAAAACTTCTGGTGTCTGTGTTATTTCTATTCCGCATTATATTTTGTTATATAATTTAAATATCACAGGTTGTGCGTTGTATCGATCAATTGTGAAATCCAACCTTTGGTTGTTGATTGGAAATTGATTGATCCTTGGTGTAGATGGTGAATTTTCGGCAAGGGCTAAAATCGTAGAACCATAATTATACATGCTCCTGATCCAGCAATCAGATGAGTATTGAGGCTCATGTCTCTCATCGAAGCATGAAAGCTCATGCCGCAAGAACCTCTGACTGAGAATACTGTCTCTCAGAGTATATATAGATGTGTAGTCTCTCAGCTGAGACAACGGCATATCTCATAAATACTGAGCAATTTCAGTAAATATTTCTATATAGAATCGAATGATTGGACGGCTCTGTAGATGGGGAAAAACGATTTGCTGGTTTTTAAGGAATTGAAGAGACGACCGTACGGAGGATACTCCTCGAACCGAGCGAAATGTTAAACCTCACACAGATGCACCGCTGCAAAGGGGGTGCTTTAGATTCGAGAGATAAATCTATAGTACTCCGGCCTAAATCAAGACAATGAACATTCCAGAGTAAATTCGGTCACAAGAGAGGATGGGTTATCTGTAGGAGGGAAGCTGAGAAATGTGTGGAATCAATGGTAATCAAAGATTGTGGGGGTGTGAATTCCGAATACGATAATCTCTGAGTGATTAAAACTGCTCAATTGAGAGTAGTTTCTCAATTGATGAGTTGATGATCTCGTGTTGTCAGTTTGACGTGAGATTGATGATACTGATGATGCCTATTCAATCATTATTCAGAGACTTATTTATATTGCTGGAATTGTAGACACCATGATTCCATGAAGTGTGACAGTTGATGGAATCAAGGAGTGGGGAGGTGGAGATCGTGTTTGAAACCAGTTGCTCAACGTGTGGAGACTTGGTCGATTTTCCACCCACTACCTCGTGAATCCTTCAACTGATTGCACGACTTGCTCACATTTCATCGTGTGTTTGAACACACGTGCCGTAGACCGCCAGACCAAAACCCTAAGTGATATCCCCCCAAGTGACACGATTGACGTCTCGTGGTTTGTTAGTCGATTGATGACTTCGTGGTTTGATGGGACGATGAGTCCATGTAGTTGCTGAGTGTCGAACATGATGTTCTGAAACTCATGAATTGAACATGCCATGAGACAGAGGTATAATTCTTACGATGAAATGAGAAAGTGTTGCTCATTCGATGGATCGTTGAATATTGATTGTTGAACCAATATTCCTTGGTTTGAGCAAATATTTATCATCTGAGCAAGTGTTGCTCATGTGATGAATTGTTGAATATTTGATCGTCTGAGCATGTGTTGCTCATCTGATGGATTATTGGAAGCGTACCAAAAATATTAATTAGAATACTGGTCGTTGAACCGAGCATAATTAATAAAATTAATGACCATGAGGCCGTCGTAAAATTATTAAGGTTGGAATCTGGAATGATGATCCTTGGACTCAGAAACCCTAATTTGATCAATTGATGATCAATTCATGGTTCGTCAGAACTTTAACCATGGGACGAAGGAGGGAGCGACTACATGGGACCGTGGATCAACCATGTAGTTTCCATATGATCACGTGAGAAAATACGAAGAACTCTTGAAGAGTTGACGATTTATTGGTGGAAGAATGATTAAATGCTGGCTTAATCATTTATTCAAAAATGCTCATATGAGCCTTAGGTGAGAAAACCTAATTAATTATGACGAGGCGAAGGACCGACCATGGAGTCATGAAATCGGCCCTGGGTTGTCACGTGACCGCCTGACGATCATTTCATGAAAATCCAAAGTGTTTGGAAGAGTTTTGAACCTAATACGAGCAATTGTGCAAATTAGGTCAAAACTGTGAAAATTGATGGGACCGGCTTCCGTGAGCCAAAGAGCCAATCTTGGTCGGTCAATATAGCGAGATCGTGTCCCCAAGGCGTCCGCGTCTAAGTCCTGAGAATTTTGATATTTTTTGGCGTGCAATTGAGCATCCATTCGAGAAAATATGCCAAAATTAGGGTTTCGACGAAACTGAGGAAAACACCATGAGAAGATGAAAAATAATTATAAAATAAGGAATGAGGAGGCATGGGACCGCCGTAGTCAAGGCATGGTCGGCCGGTCATGACCACGGTTCCGTGGTGCCTTTTCCTTAATTTTATAATATTTTGATGATTTTATGAAAAAGTCATGAATTTTGAGAAATTTGATGAATTTAGGGAGTTTCCATGAATTGAAGGAGTTTTCATGAGTTCAGGGAAGCAAAAAATATTAAAATAATAAAAACAAGGGCGTGTGGGACCGTGGAGGCATGGCCGGCCGGCTTGGGCCTTGTCCCACGAGTTTTCATAATTTTTTAATATTTTTTAGGTATTTTTGATGATTTGAGGGAATTTTTCCTAATTTGAGAGAAATACCATGAAATCAAGGAATTTGATGAATTCAAGGAAAACTAATAATAAAATAATTAAACAAAGGGGCGTGTTGGACCGGCTAGGGCATGGTCGGCCGGCCAAGTCCCGATCCCACAAGTTTTCATAATTTATTTTATTTTATTATTATTTGATGATTTGTGCAAAATACCATGAAATCAAGGAGTTTTTTTCATGAAATTAGAGAAATAATAATAATAATAATAAAATAATAGGAAACCGTGAGGTGTGGGTCCGGTTGGGACCAAGGCATGGCCGGTTGGCCAATGGTCACGTCCCACACTCCTTTTCTTATTTTTATATTATTTTTTATGGATTTATGGAAGTACCATGAAACCGAGGAGTTTCCTCAAGACGAAGGAGATTTGATAAAATGAGAAAATTTTCATCAGATCATGGAAAATAATAAAAATGCATTAAAAATATAAAACTGGCGTGGGATTGACCACGACACGGTCAGTCGGTCGTGTGTCCGTGCTCCCAGCACCCTGGTCAATATTTTTAATTATTTATTATTTTCTTCTCTATTTTGCATAGGCTCATCATTTCGTTGTATTTTTGAAATACTCGTTCTTATGGTGACTGTTAGTGTATCGTCGTTGAATACACCTTCACCATTTGAATCGGGGCTTACTTAGAGGCAGCTCAGACGCCCGATTGTTGATTATTTATTACTAATTGTGGAATTCAGTGGAGAATAATTCACAAAACTGAGCAATAAGATGTTTATTATTAATTCATAGGATCAGCTGAGGATTCGACTACGAATTCAGAATAATAAAGTGAGCATTACCATTCTATGGGATCGTAGATTCGACCATAGAATCAGAGTAATTAAGATTTATCTATTACCATTTATGAGACCAGTTGTGGATTTGATCATGAAATCGGAGTAATGAGATAATATAGTTATTGCTATTCTATGAGATCAAGTCGTGGATTCGATCATAGAATCAGAACAATTGTTATTTCCATTCCAGGGGACCAGTCGCGGATTCGACCATGGAATAGGAGCAATTGTTATTGCCATTCCATGGGACCAGTCGTGGATTCGACCATGGAATAGGAGCAATAATAGATTATTCTGGGAATTCAGTAGTGAATGTCTCGGCAGAATCAATCTTAATTAGGAATAATTAACTTTGTGGCTCTATACTAGCAGAGCAAGCTGTCTAGGAGCATTAATTATCCCGATATGAGCTTGTCGGTAAGTCATATCCTTTATATAGTCAGGGTAAACTCGTTGTTTGTTCCTGAAGATGTTATCGCTCTATACTAGCAGAGCAAGCTGTCTAGGAGCTGTCCATCTCGTGATGCTATATAGAAATAATCACTGAAAGTATTCAGTATTCATGAGATATGTCGTTGTCCAGTCATGAGACTACATATCTACATGTACTCTGAGAGAAAGTACTCTCCGTTGAGAATTCGATGAGAGACTCGTGTCTCGATACTCACGTCTGATTGCTGAATCAGAGTTTCGTATAATTATGAGTTTACGAATTTAGCCTTTGTCGAAAATCCACCATCTACATTAAGTCCCCTGCTTACTGAGGAAAGTGTGTTCCTCAGTCAGCATTACATGGTGATTTTCCGGCCATAAATAATAATACCAGTAATTGAACTTAGTCGTAAGTTGAGACGTTACCGGATTTAGAGAGCATGAGCAAACCACGACTTGATGAAGGATTCAATGTTCTGATTGGAGCATTGTTTGATGATCATAAATTGGTGTTGAACCGCTGGTTTGGATGACGAGTCTGTGGTCGGTTAGGATTCGCGGGTCGGGCCCAATAAGGAAATCCTTAGAAAATTAGGTTTTGGAAATAAAATTGATATAAAAGGGATTAATCCTCTTTTTTTATTATTATTTTTCCTCACACACGACCAGCACCTTCGTCACCTTCACGCCAGGGAAGGAGAGTTCCGCCGAGCCGCCACCCCACGATCGTCGCGCCGTCGGCCAATTCCGGCCGCCGCACGTGGTTTTTTTTTTTGCTGATGTTTATGATCTCATGAGTTTTCATGTTTGATCATGATGAAGTTATATACATGTGTGTATATTAGTGTGAGTTTTATGAAAAACCCTCGTTTTTGAAAACGTATGTTCGTTCGATCGTTAGTTTTGAAAACTAACTATAATCCCTGATTTAGGAGAGATTTTTTTTTAGTATATGAACCTAGGTCCAGTGATAAAACTTAGTTATGAGCTTTCATGTGTACCAAGGTTTATCATAAAAGAAGTGAATTTTCATGAAATCGGAATAATCCTTCGTTTTAAAGACAAATAACGATGACACGAAGGAAAATATGTATGATGAACTTGTGTCCAGTGATAAAATTTTGCTTATGAGCTTTCATGTAAATACAAAACTTTATCATATGTATGAGATGTGAGCTTTCACAATATTTTTGAAATAAACCTTCGTTTTAAAGACAAATAAGACGATACGAAGGAAAAATAGTTTTTTTTTATATATGCAGCCGTGACATATATTGTGCAAAATATGATGGTATATTTTATTTGCATGAATTTGTTTTCATTAGATAAAATCTTGAGAATTTGTATGCAAGTTGCATTAATTGCTGTTTTTTCGAAAAATCAAAACGTGGGTTTTGAGGAACCTTCGAAGATAGACAATATATTTATGATGAATATTTTTTTATAACTTCATAGGTCAGTTGTGTGAATGTTCACATTATGAAAATTGTGTCCGTGATTTCATGAAAAATCAGTTTCGGAAATTAATAAAGTTTCGTTCGTTTTTGCAGTTTTCGAAGAGACGAACGATTTTGAGGTGTTAACTCTAGCATTACTATCACTATTGTTAGTGGAAGTATAAAAGGTAAGAGTTAAGAGTTACCATTTTTTGCTGATGTTGGTTTGTTTACATAGTAGTAATCTTTGATCTTCCGGTTCCAGAAAATGTCGACCAACAATAACAATTACGATTACTGGTATTCCTCTGGCTCTTCTGATGAGGATTCCGACGCTCCTGTAGCGAAATCAAAGGCTAGGGTTACCCAGAAGGGGCGAAGCCTAATGTTCCTTGGGTGAGCGAAGAGTCTCTTTTGCTGAACTCGAAAAGAAAAGAGCTGAAGACAAAAAGGAGGATGCCCGTCAACGTGAAAAAGATCGCACCCGGCGTAAGAGACAGAGGGTTGAGGAGAAGCGTCAATTCTTGGATGGGGTGCCTTCTGATTCTGATGCTTCTGAAGAGAGATCACATGGGAACCATCCGAGCGTTACATTAAGCCTGATCGATATGAAAGAGAGCATCAGAGGACGATGAAGAAAATTGAAGCTGAAGCTGCAGCAGAAGATAATCGGATTCAGATGATGATGATGTTATCTTCCGTCCACCGGACTTCACCAATGATCCTGACAGTGACTCTGAAGAAGATGATTCCGAGAAGGACAGTGACGATGAAGCTGACAATTCGGATGAGTCCGACGAGTAGTTTTACTTCCATCTTCTTTAGACGTTAGAGCATTCCCTTTTAGTCTTCATAGTGGATATCTTTCTTTTGACTGTTTAAACGACTTTACTTCAATTAGACTTTTCTTCTGAATGATGAACATTTTGTTAACGTCGATTTCTTCTAATCCATGACATGGACCAATGTCCAATATCCAAATTCATCATGACTTGTCGATTTTCATGAGAAGTAACATAACACACGGCTGAGAATTCATGACGTGTACAAGGCCGCGTGGCCTATCCTTTGACCCGTGATGTTCAGTCCCCAGTGTGTTATTTTCCTCCGCGTCTTCGGTATCGATCTTTGAAGCCTAGGGTTTCAGTGAAACTCGTAACTGAGTTGATATGACTATCGCCTGATATATATATCTTCAAGACTCCAAATCTATGATCCACGCAAATATTTCTTCCATTCCTGAGTCAGTTTCATCGTGCAGAGAAGTTTTGATCCTACCTCTTGCCGTCATGTCGAGCAATAGCATTTCTTCTCAAGATGATCTTCAGTCGAAGCGTGAAATAGCAACGTCTATCTCAGTAAGTTGTACACTTCTTTTCTCTTCTCTTTCTGTCTGTTCAATCGAGATTGTTGATCACAAGAGAATGATTTGTCGTAGGACTGTAAGAAGAATGCTACTCCTCATAATGCAAGGCCTAAGCGGACTGTTAGAGCTCCTGCCCGGTATGGATCGGCTCGTGCTGAAGCTGGATCGTCTGTAAGTAAACCTATGACTCTTGAGATTGTACTGAGTCCCGGGATTAACACTCCTTCGTTTCATCGTAGGCGGATGTCCGTGTCGTCGTCGATGCTAGACGAAGAAAGAGTGGAAAGTCCGTGACCGTGGTTGAGGTTGAGGAAAGCAGTAACCAGGCATGTGAAGATTCTGCAGGATCCGTGGAGACTGGAGACGGTGTCCATGCTCGTGAATACCCAACCGCTGGACTTTTATTCGAAGCCCCATTGATTAATACCTTCCCAGACAATGAAATGGTCGGCGGATTCGTGATTCCCAAATGTCATGCGTCTCTGTACACCAAGATCTGGAAGAAGTATGGTCACATTGCTACCACAGAAGTGTGGAAAGGTTTTCTTCCAACCCTTTTAACCACGGTAGCGGGGCTATTGCCGATCATCGAGGAAATGAATCAGATGCACTTGCGAGACGTCAAAAACCATGAACTGCACCAATGGGATGAAATGATCTCGAATTGTGAGATATTGCGATTCAATGTAAGCTGGCTCCGTCGTCGTCTTGAGATAATCAAGGTTCATAAGGCGGCAGAGGCTGATGCAATTTCCATGAATGCAGCTTTACTGGATGAGGAGAGGATACTGGCTCTGGAGTCAGCAAGGGTTGAGAAAGCGGTCGAAGACTTGAAGGCAAAGACCAAGATTTTTCAGAAGAAGCTTGACGAGGCTTCTTACAGGGATTATCCGTTGCTGGATGGTTTGCTCTGAGTGAGCATTTGTGGTTGTTGTTTTTTGAGTAAATCTGAGTTTCTAGTTAGGTGAAACAGTTGATCATGGTATGAACGAATTTTGCTCATTTATGAAATGTTTAATGAACAAAGGAGCATTCATGCTCTTTGGAGGAATGAAATTACATTTTTGAAAATGCTTGAAATGATGAAGAGGTAGTTTGTTTCGGATCAGGCATAATAAGCTTTGAGCCATTTGCCATTGATGATGTTTCCTTCCTTTCCTCCATTGATTGCTAAAATTTTGTAGTATCCGCTAGACACTGCTTTGATAACAACATATGGCCCTTCCCATTTAGGAGAGAACTTAGGAGCGACATGTCTTGTTGAATGTGCTTTGCCGTCTTTAATACCAAATCTCCTACTTGAAATGTTCGAGGTCTTACCATTTTGTTGTAGGCTCTGGAGATCCTCTGTTTGTAAGCTTCCACATATTTTTCCACCTTGGTTCTCCTTGATTCCAGCATATCTAGCTCAGCGATTCTTGATCTGGAGATTTCGGCCTCATCCCATTGTACACCACTGGATGCTGCAATCCTGGCTGAGGGAACTTTGATTTCTGCTGGAAGTATGGCGTCGGCTCCATAGACAAGGGAATATGGCGAAGTACCGATCGAGCTCCTTGGTGCAGTTCTGTAAGCCCATAGAGCCATGGGTAATTGCTCATGCCATGATCGAGGATTGTCATGAATCGTCCGACTGATAATCCTGACCAAAGTCTTGTTGGTACTTTCTGCTTGACCATTTCCTTGTGGATAGTAAGGCGTGGAGAAGATTTGTTTGATCCCATATTTATTGAGCAGCTTCTCAACATCTTGATTGGCAAAAGGAGTTCCGTTATCTGTGATGATATGCTTAGGAACTCCGAATCTGCATATTATGTGCTCTTTGATGAAGGCGGCAATCGTAACTCCAGTGGTGCTTCGAAGAGGAATAGCTTCGACCCACTTGGTGAAGTACTCTGTCGCAGTGATGATGTATTCATGTTGTTTTGAAGATGCTGGATTGATCTTCCCAATGATATCTAGTCCCCAGCTGTAGAAAGGCCACGACTATTCACAGAATTCAACGGGAGACAAGGAGTGTGGATGAGATTACCATGGGTTTGGCATTGGTGACACCTCTGAACGTGTGCGGCTGCATCATCTTCCATGGTTGGCCAATAATATTTCTCATGAATTTGAAGAAATAGTTTCCTCTTTCCTTGATGTTCTCCATCATGTACTTCCTTCAGGATTGTAGGGATTTCATGTTCGGCTAAGCACCTCAGTAAATTTCCACCAAAGCTTTTGCGGTATAAGATCCCATCGAGATAGACGAATCTCTTAGCTTTCTGAATGAGTTTGACTGCTTGCTTCTTTTCCAGTGGTAGTTCGTTGTCCCGGAGGTATTTGATGTAAGGCTCCCTCCAGTCCCCAGTGTGGTGGACGTCAAAACCTCCAAGTGATGAGGAGGTGTTTGGAATCAGGACAAGATCCTTGTAAAGCTCTTGACTGAGTTCCATGGATGGCCAGTAGTACCCCATTCTTTGAAGCTTTCTGTAAAGTGTTACCACTAACGTTTGCCCACAGACTTCTCATGTATGCGCTTGAGCTGTTCTTCCGCTTCGTCTCCCAAGACATCGTGATAGAGATCCATCAGGGTTTCGATAGTATAGCCCTCCATGAAGCAAGAAGTAGTTCTTCAATTCCTTGAGGCTGACTTGGCCTTCTGATAGAGCTGCTCAATTCATGAATGATGGGTGCTCGCCAATCGTTCGCTGGAATGTCTTCGATCTGAGTGAGCCAAGTTGAAGATACTACGCCTCTGTACAGTGATCGTTTTCTGTGCTCCTTCGAATTGCAGCTTGGAGGCGAGAGTTGCTAGGCAATCAGCATGCCTATTGTTAGTCCGTCCAGTATGGACGATCGTTGCGTCAGCAAAATAGGTCAACAGTCGCTGAGCTTCGGTTCTGAATGGAGCAAGTGTGATTTCTTGAGAGAATACGTTCCATTCATCTGGTTGACCAATAATTTTGAATCTCCCCTTATCTCGAGGTGTGTTGCTCGCTTGCTTGGCCAAGGATAATCCTAATAGGAAGGCTTCATATTCGCTGAGTTGTTGGTGCAGTGGAAATCCAACTTGAACGAATGTGAGAAAACTTCACCAGATGGAGACACCAGCACTATGCCCGCTCCTCCGGTGTCACTACTAGGGGTGGCAGATCCATCAAAGTATAGAAGCCATGTTTCTTCCTTGATGACCAAGATGTCTGGGAATTCGCCGGGCACTTCTTCATGTAGTGTTGTTGTGTCTTCCCCTGGAAAAGCAGCGAGCAAGTCTGCAACCGCTTGACCTTTGATGGCTTTAGGTGGCGTGCAAGCTATGTCAAATTCTGACATCTGGAGTAGCCACTTCGCTGGTCTCCCTATCAAGGCTGGCTTTGATAGCAAGAACTTTATGGGATCAGCTTTGGAGATGAGTACGACCCTTTTAGATAGTAAGTAATGTCTGAACTTCTGGATTGCATGTACCAATGCCAGGCATGCCCTTTCGGTCTTTGGATATCGGAGTTGAGCATCTCATTGTGCGGCTGAAGTAGTAAATCGGTCGTTCGACGCCTTCGTCGTCTTCCTGAGCGAGGAGTGCGCCGATGGCGACGTCACTGGAGGCTGTGTAAAGAATCAGAGGTCGTCCCTGCACTGGAGACCTCATGACGGCCGGTGACAATAATATTTGTTGTATTTTATGGAAAGCTTCTTGTTGAACAGCTGTCCAGGTGAAGCTTGCTCCTTTCTTCAGCAGAGGTGTGAACGAAGCAATGAGTTGAGCTAATCCAGGAATGAAGCGTCGAATATAATTTACCTTGCCCATAAAGCTCTGTAGTTCCTTCACGGTACGTGGAGGAGGCATGGTGGTAATAGCTTTTGCCTTGTCTGGGTCGACTTTGATCCCTTCAGCCGTGACCAGGAATCCTAAGAATTTTCCGGAAGAAACTCCGAATGCGCACTTTAAAGGATTCATTTTTAATTTGTATTCTCTGCACTTTCAAACACCTGCCTTAGAACTTCGAGATGAGATGCTCGAGTCTTCGATTTTACCACCACATCATCAACATAGTCTTCTACTTGCTTGTGCATCATGTCGTGGAATATGGCAGTCATGGCTCGTTGATAGGTGGCACCAGCATTCTTTAATCCAAAGGGCATCACAGTGTAGTGAAAATTCCCAATGGGAGTACGGAACGCAGTCTTGTTTCATGTTCATACATCTTGATCTGGTTGTACCCACTATAGCCGTCCATGAATGAGAACATACCGTGACCACTGGTTGCATCGACGAGCATGTCAATGTTGGGTAGAGGAAAATCATCCTTTGGACAACATTTATTCAAGTTCCTGAAGTCGACACAACATCTGATTTGACCATTTTTCTTCTTAACAGGTACCACATTTGCTAGCCACGTTGGATGAAGAATAGGCTTGATGAACCCTGCTGCCAACAGTTTCTGGATTTCGACCTTGATTTGCTCCTCGACTTCGTGTCTAAATTGTCTGGGCGGTTGTTTGACAGCTTTGGAACCAGGGACGATGTGCAGGTGATGGGTGACGAGTTTGTCATCCAGACCCGGCATTTCTTCGTACGTCCAGGCGAAGACATCTTGATATTCTTTCAATAATTTTACCAGCTCGGTCCGCTCCTCTGGTGATAGCTGAACTGATCAGGATTGGCCTTGGATCGTCTTCAGTCCCAATGTTGATTGTTTCAAGATCGTCAGTGGTAGAGTCAGTGCGTCCTGTAGTTGTCGTGGGGCATCTGGACTTCTTCTTCAAGTGATATCACTCTGACACGATTCTTCATGGTGGGGAGACTTTTCATCGTTCTCCCCGATTAATTGCTAATCTTCGGCGATAAATGACTCTCCCTTCTACGTCTCGATCGGTCGTGAAGTTTGTCCCTGGAGTTGAGACTTGATCATTATGGCGTTTAGTCGGTGTAGTAGGTGACTTGATCATTTTAGCAGCTGAGGATGACGGATCGTTATCAGCCTTCTCGATAGTCTTCCAGCTTGGAAGTGGAGTACTGCGAATCCTGCTTGGAGGTTCCGGGACGCCTTTTTGAGATTCAAGGAACTCAGTATCATAGACGGGAGCATAAGGAGATGATGAAGCCGGAATGCGAACGATCTTGTTGTCGAGCAGGCCTTCATGCATTGATGGTATGTTGAAGGAACCACCTTGTTATCATGGAGCCATGGGCGTCCCAGTATTATGTGGTAGTCAGGTTCTTGCTCGATCACATGAAACTTTCTTTCGATCGAATCGGCCCCACCCTCAAATCTATGTATGCATATCCATATGTATGGCTTTGACTTCCTTCAAATCCTGTCATTAGGATGGGATAGCGAACGATTTTACCTTGTGGGAATCTGGCCATCCTGAGAGTCTTCATAGTGACAATGTTGGTGGAAGCACCGGTGTCAACAAGAGCTCTTCTAAATTCGGTGCCTTTGATGAAACCAGTGACATACAATGCTCGGTTGTGTCCTTCATCCGTCATGCGATCTTTCTCCAAAAGAGATGTTGTCGATCGAATGCCCAGGCACTAGGGAGACTTCTTCAACTGATGGTGTTGGTGGCGTTATTTGCACGCTGGATGATATCTGGTTGAGTGCTGAAAATGTGTCTGTGCGCTGATCCCTGGAGAAGTGCAGGAGTTCACATAGATTTTCAATCAAATGTGTGACCTCTTGTTCCACCGGCTTCTCGTATGTGGTGAAGCTGTTGATTTGAGGGTCAGATGACGCTCAGTCCCCTGTTGAGGCTTCTGGAGCGGAGATACCCTAACTCGGATGTTAATCTGATGAGAAAGTCGAGGATGTGGTTTATCGTCTCCTTCATCAGGTCCATGTTCCTGGTATGGACCTCTAGGATTTGAGCCAACTCTGCCAAAGTCGGGATCCCTCTGCCTTCCATGCCGCCAGGTGTAACATGAGGAATGTTGCCGTTTGAAATATTCTGATCTGAATTAGTTGAATTAGTCCTAAGACCAACCATCTTGTGAGATTGTTAGATTGCAACCGAGAGAATGATCTCCCACTGTGGTCGCCAATCTGTAGATGGGGAAAAACGATTTGCTGGTTTTTAAGGAATTGAGGAGACGACCGTACGGAGGAGACTCCTCGAACCGAGCGAAATGTTAAACCTCACACAGATGCACCGCTGCAAAGGGGGTGCTTTAGATTCGAGAGATCAATCTGTAGTACTCTCCGGCCTAAATCAAGACAATGACCGTTCCAGAGTAAATTCGGTCACAAGAGAGGATGGGTTGATCTGTAGGAGGGAAGCTGAGAAATGTGTGGAATCAATGGTAATCAAAGATTTGGGTGTGTGAATTCCGAATAGATAAGCTCTGAGTGATTGAAATTGCTCAATTGAGAGTAGTTGCTCAATTGATGAGTTGATGATCTCGTGTTGTCGATGACGTGAGATTGATGATACTGATGATGATTCAATCATGATTCAGAGACTTATTTATATTGCTGGAATTTAGACACCATGATTCCATGAAGTGTGACAGTTGATGGAATCAAGGAGGGGGAAGTGGAGATCGTGTTTGAAACCAGTTGCTCAACGTGTGGAGACTTGGTCGATTTTCCACCCACTACCTCGTGAATTCCTTCAACTGATTGCACGACTTGCTCACATTCCATCGTGTGTTTGAACACACGTGCCGTAGACCGCCAGACCAAAACCCTAAGTGATATCCCCCAAGTGACACGATTGACGTCTCGTGGTTTGTTAGTCAATTGATGACTTCGTGGTTTGATGGGACGATGAGTCCATGTAGTTGCTGAGTTGAACATGATGTTCTGAAACTCATGAATTGAACATGTCATGAGACAGAGGTATAGTTCTTACGATGAAGTGAGCAAGTATTGCTCATTCGATGGATCGTTGAATATTGATTGTTGAACCAATATTCCTTGGTTTGAGCAAATATTTATCATCTGAGCAAGTGTTGCTCATGTGATGAATTGTTGAATATTTGATCGTCTGAGCATGTGTTGCTCATCTGATGGATTATTGGCAGCGTACCAAAAATATTAATTAGAATACTGGTCGTTGAACCGAGCATAATTAATAAAATTAATGACCATGAGGTCGTCGTAAAATTATTAAGGTTGGAATCTGGAATGATGATCCTTGGATTCAGAAACCCTAATTTGATCAATTGATGATCAATTCATGGTTCGTCAGAATTTAACCATGGGACGAAGGAGGGAGCGACTACATGGGACCGTGGATCAACCATGTAGTGTCCATATGCTCACGTGAGCAAATACGAAGAACTCCTGAAGAGTTGACGATTTGTTGGTGGAAGAATGATTAAATGCTGGCTTAATCATTTATTCAAAATGCTCGTCTGAGCCTTAGGTGAGAAAACCTAATTAATTATGACGAGGCGAGGGACCGACCATGGAGTCATGAAACCGGCCCTGGGTTGTCACGTGACCGCCTGACGATCACTTCATGAAAATCCAAAGTGTTTGGAAGAGTTTTGGACCTAATACGAGCAATTGTGCAAATTAGGTCAAAACTGTGAAAATTGATGGGACCGGCTTCCGTGAGCCAAAGAGCCAATCTTGGTCGGTCAAGATAGTGCTCGTGTCCCCAAGGCGTCCGCGTCTCAGTCCTGAGAATTTTGATATTTTCTGGCGTGCAATTGAGCATCCATTCGAGAAAATATGCCAAAATTAGGGTTTCGACGAAACTGAGGAAAACACCATGAGATGATGAAAAATAATTATAAAATAAGGAATGAGGAGGCGTGGGACCGCCGTGGTCAAGGCATGGTCGGCCGGTCGTGACCACGGTCCCGTGGTGCCTTTTCCTTAATTTTATAATATTTTGATGATTTTATGAAAAATTCATGAATTTTGAGAAATTTGATGAATTTAGGGAGTTTCCATGAATTGAAGGAGTTTTCATGAGTTCAAGGAAGAAAAAATATTAAAATAATAAAAACAAGGGCGTGTGGGACCGTGGAGGCATGGCCGGCCGGCTTGGCCCGGTCCCACGAGTTTTCATAATTTTTTAATATTTTTAGGTATTTTTGATGATTTGAGGGAATTTTTCCTAATTTGAGAGAAATACCATGAAATCAAGGAATTTGATGAATTCAAGGAAAACTAATAATAAATAATAAAACAAAGGGCGTGTGGGACCGGCTAGGGCATGGCCGGCCGGCCAAGGCCCGGTCCCACAAGTTTTCATAATTTATTTTATTTATTATATTTGATGATTTGTGCAAAATACCATGAAATCAAGGAGTTTTTTCATGAAATTAGAGAAATAATAATAATAATAAAATAATAAGGAACCGTGGGTGTGGGGCCGGTTGGGACCAAGGCATGGCCGGTTGGCCAATGGTCACGCCCCACACTCCTTTCCTTAATTTTATATTATTTTTTATGGATTTATGGAAGTACCATGAAACCGAGGAGTTTCCTCGAGACGAAGGAGATTTGATAAAATGAGAGAATTTTCATCAAATCATGGAAAATAAAAAAATGCATTAAAAATATAAAACTGGCTGGGATTGACCACGACAGTCGGTCGGTCGTGTGTCCGTGCTCCCAGCACCCTGGTCAATATTTTTAATTATTATTATTTTCTTCTCTATTTTGCATAGGTTCATCGTTTCGTTGTATTTTTGAAATACTCGTTCGTGCGGTGACTGTTAGTGTATCGTCGTTGAATACACCTTCACCATTTGAATCGGGGCTTACTTAGAGGTAGCTCAGACGCCCGGTTGTTGATTATTTATTACTAATTGTGGAATTCGTGGAGAATAATTCACAAAACTGAGCAATAGGATGTTTATTATTAATTCATAGGATCAGCTGAGGATTCGACTACGAATTCAGAATATTAAAGTGAGCATTACCATTCTATGGGATCGTATATTCGACCATAGGATCGGAGTAATTAAGATTTATCTATTACCATTTATGAGACTAGTTGTGGATTCGATCATGAAATCGGAGTAATGAGATAATATAGTTATTGTTATTCTATGAGATCAAGTCGTGGATTCGATCATAGAATCAGAACAATTGTTATTGCCATTCCGGGGGACCAGTCGTGGATTCGACCATGGAATAGGAGCAATTGTTATTGCCATTCCATGGGACCAGTCGTGATTCGACCATGGAATAGGAGCAATAATAGATTATTCTGGGAATTCAGTAGTGAATGTCACAGCAGAATCAATCTTAATTAGGAATAATTAACTTTGTGGCTCTATACTAGCAGAGCAAGCTGTCTAGGAGCATTAATTATCCCGATATGAGCTTGCCGGTAAGTCATATCCTTTATATAGTCAGGGTAAACTCGTTGTTTGTTCCTGAAGATGTTATCGCTCTATACTGGCAGAGCAAGCTGTCTAGGAGCTTTCCATCTCGTGATGCTATATAGAAATAATCACTGAAAGTATTCAGTATTCATGAGATATGTCGTTGTCCAGTCGTGAGACTACATATCTACATGTTCTCTGAGAGAAAGTACTCTCCGTTGAGAATTCGATGAGAGACTCGTGTCTCGATACTCACGTCTGATTGCTGAATCAGAGTTTCGTATAATTACGAGTTTACGAATTTAGCCTTTGTCGAAAATCCACCATCTACAGGCTCCTAGACAGCTTACCTGCTAGTATAGAGCAATAGCGTCTTCCGGATGTAACAATGTTTTCCCTGACTATATAAAAGAAATATGACGCTTCAACAAGCTCATATTACTCGACTCTCAGATAATTAATGCTCCTAGACAGCATGCCTGCTAGTATAGAGCCATCAATTAATTATCTCTAATTCTTAAATTCATTAACTGAATATTCGGAAATATTTTACGTTCTTCATTATATTTCATCACTTGAATTTGTGGTTCTTCCCAACATAATTCCACGGGTTAGTGATAAATATTCAACGTACGGGCATCTGAGCCGCTATCGAGTAAGTCCCGACCAAAATGGTGCAAGTGTACTCAGCAATAATGCACTAATGAGAACCTGAATGCACGAACGAGCATTCCAAAATACGAAGGAACAATAAACCTATGCAAAATAGGAAGAAAAATAATAAAAAAATATTAGCTAAGGCGCTAGGGGACTGGACCCACCGGCCGGCCAGTCACGTCGTGACCAGTCCCACGCCTGATTCTCTATTTTATCATATTTTTATTATTTTTCCTTGATCTCATGAAAATCCCTTCATTTGAATAAATATCCTTCATTTTAAGGAAACTCCTCAGTTTCATGGTGTTTCCTCCGTATCAAGGAAATAATAAAAAGGGAAAATTATTTAAATAACCCTCAAAATTCGCCCCTTAAAATATACCCTTATTCAATTTTTGAAAATACCCCTATCTTCTGAAAAGTGGAAGCAACTAGCACGAGTTGCTTTCAGAAGTGGATGCAACTAGCACAAGTTGTTTCCATAAGTGGGCACAACTTTATACAAGTTGCTTCCAAAAAGTGGAAGCAACTTTCTCAAGTTGACTCCAAAAAAATTATTTTTTATCCCTCAGGGGTATTTGTGCAAGGTCATCAAAAATAGAGGATATTTATAACATTCCCACTAATAAAAAATTAGAAAAGATATCGCGGGACCAAGCTCACTAGCCGACCGGTCATGCCCTAGTTGTGGTCGGTCGCACACCTTGCATTCCTTATTATTTTATTATTATTATTTCCTTCATCCCATGAAATTCCTTGGTTTCATGATATTTCCTTCACATCAAGGAAAAGATATAAAATTGGGGAAGACTCACGGGACCGGGCCCTAGCCGGCCAACCATGCCCTAGTCGTGGCTGGTCCCACACGTCCCTTATTTTATTGTGTTTAATTATCATTGTTTCCTTTATCTCATGGAAACTCCTTCACTTTAAGGAAAACTCCTTTATTTCAACAAACTCCTTGATTTCATGGTAATTCCCTAAAATCATGAAAAATAATACAAAATTAGGAAAAGTGTTATGGGACCGGGCTTATTGACCGGCCGGCCATGCCTTGGCCATAGCCGGTCCCACACTCCATGATTCCTTATTTTATTATTATTATTTCCATCATCTCATGGAAATTCCTTAACCTTGTGAAACTCCTCAATTTCATGGTATTTCCTTCACATCAAGGAATTACATAAAATTAGGAAAGGTGTCACGGGACCGGGCTTGCTAGCCGGACGGCCATGCCCTAGCCGTGGCCGGTCCCACACCTTGTAATCCTTTGTTTTATTATTATTTCCATCATCTCATGGAAATTCCTCAGTTTCAGCAAAACCCTGAATTCTTTATATTTTCTCAAATGAATGCTCAAATGCACGCCAGAAAATATCAAAATTCTCAGGACTGAGAGACGAACACTTTGGTGACATGAGCATATTACCTTGACCGACCAAAGTTGGCTCTCTGGCTTGCAAGAGGTCGGTCCCGCACATTTTCATCATTTGACCTAATTTGTTCACATTAGGTTCAAACTCTTCCAAACAACTTGGAATTTCATAAAACGACCGTCAGTCGGTCCCATGACCAACCAGGGCCAGTTTCATGACCCCTTGGTCGGTCCTTCATCTCTTCATAATTAATTAGGTTTTATCACCTAAGGTTCAGACGGGCATTCTTTCAATAAATGATTAAACCAGCATTTGATCATCTTTTCACCAACTGGTCTTCAAGAGACTTTGGTATTTTGCTCACTAGAGCATCTGGGCGTTACATGGTCGACTCATCATCCCATGTAGCCGGTCCCTCCTTCACTCTGTGGTTGATTTTCAATAAATCATCAATTGATCAGCAATTGATCAAAATTAGGGTTTCGAATCCAAAGCTCTGCAAAACATAATTCTGAGCAGATTCAAACACTAATAATTTTACGTTGATCCCGTGATCAACATTTTAGTTAATTATACGCGGTTCAGTTACCAGTATTTTAAATTAATATTTTATTTGGTCATGTTACCAATAATTCATCAAACGAGCAATATTTGCTCAGACTAAGGAATATTGGTTCAACTATCAATATTCAACAATCCATTGAATGGGCAATATTTTCTCACCTTAAATATCAACATTTACTCGAGAATTATACCTTTGTCTCAACAAATACGTTCGATTCATGAGTCTTAGAACATTTGCAAATCACATTCGACTCAGTAATACAAGGACTCATCGTCCCATGAAGTCAGCAACTGACTAACTAAATACACGTCTGCCTTGCAGACTCACAATCACGAGACATCAATCGTGTTACATGGGGGGATATTAATTAGGGTTTTGGTCTGGCGGTCTACGGAACGTGTGTTCATACACACGATGAGAATGTGAGCAAGTCGTGCAATCAGTTAGAGGAGTTAGCAAAGTAGTGGATGGAAAATCAACCAAGTCTCCGCACGATGAGCAACTGGTTTTAACACGATTTCCACTTCCCCACTCTTTGACTCCAGTAACTGTCACACATCATGGGATCAAGGTGTTTACAATTCTGGCAATATAAGTAAGTCTCTGACTCATGATTGAAATAACATATAATTTTCGTAAGACAAGACACTCTTTCGTCGAACAGACAACAAGAGCATACGAATTCATCGTCTGAACAATTACTCTCAACAGAGCAAATTCAATCAATCAGAACTTATCTTA
The DNA here is from genome assembly GCF_003573695.1 of Papaver somniferum. NCBI lineage: Eukaryota > Viridiplantae > Streptophyta > Magnoliopsida > Ranunculales > Papaveraceae > Papaver > Papaver somniferum. The sequence continues at coordinate 101,742,050 of NC_039364.1, forward strand.
TTTCTTCATGCAGAATACACAACACACCTACAATTTCGATCATCATTGATCTCACACATTTCTCAGCTTCCCTCCTACAGATCGACCCATCCTCTCTTGTGACCGAATTGACTATGGAACGACCATTGTCTTGGGTTAGGCCGGAGTCCTACAGATTGATCTCTCGAATTAAAATCACTCCCTCTTGTAGTGCATCTGTGTGAGGTTATACAGTTCGCTCGGTTCAAGGAGTTTCCTCCGCACGGTCGTCTCCTCAATCCCTCAAAAACCAGCAACTCGTTTTTCCCCATCTACAGATTGGCGACCACAGTGGGAGATCATTCTCTCGGTTGCAATCTCACATTTTCACAAGATGGTTGATATTAGGTCAGGTTCACTTACAAAACCTAACCCAAACAATGCTAGCACTAGTAATACTGGTGGTACTCCAGAAACTGCTCCGTCTCCTAACAACGGTACTAACGGTACCACTCCTCCTCAAACCAACATCGGGAACAATCCTCTCTTCGTCCGGTTTCCTGAGGAGGTCAGAGAAAACCCGTCTACCATAGGTGATCTCATGACGGATATCGCTGCCACTCAGAAAGAATTATGCAATTATCTCAAGACTCTTACAGACAATATGTCAGAGAAAACTCAAGAGAAAGGAAAAGCTAAAGAAACATCTTGGGACGCTGATCCTGAAGTCACTCCAATCCATGTAGTAGAATATGAAGAAGTTCCTAAAGCTAAAGCTGCAAACAATCCGCCAGCGAAGGAACAATCCAGTTTCATCACCCGTGAAGACTTAGAGTGCCTCTTGGAGGACCGTGGAAAAGATAAAACTTCATCTGTCCATTGTCACCAACCTCCATACCCTGCTGCTACACAAAGGATTCCTCTACCAAAAGGTTATACCTCTCCAACATTCACAGTTTATGATGGAGCAGGCAATGCTCGAGAACATGTTTCCCGGTTTTTGGAAGCATTGGGCGAACATGAGCACAACCATGTCGTCCGTCTGAAGGAATTTTCAAAATATCTGAAAGGCAGAGCATATACCTGGTATAACGACATCACACCAGGGAGTATCACAAGCTGGGGAGAAATGATTAACGCTTTCTACAGGAAATATTTCTTTGTTTCAGAGCAAATCACCTTCCCTTATCTTGGAAGGATGTTTCAAAGGAGCAATGGACTTCCTAATGATTATGTGAAAAGGTTCAGAGTTCAAGCTCTGGACTGTCATGATCCAAATGTCACAGAACAACAACTCGTGGACTTGTGCATTAATGGAATGATTCCAGTCTACGGGGCTTTATTGGAAAATCTCAGGTTCCAGACTTTCTCAGAACTTCATGAAGCGGCTAAGAGATCTGCAACTACTGCACCTGCTTTATTGGAGAGAGATAAAACCACACAAGCTGAAGAACCACGAGAAACTCGAGGTAACAGACGTTTAATCAACAAACAATACAACTTTCCACAATTGTTGTTGCAGAAAGGAGCAAACTAAAATCCGATCCGCAGCGCAAGCATACTTCTCTGACCCTTCGAAAGCACAAAGGAAGGATAATCAAACTCGAGATGCACAAGCTTCTACACAACGCGCAGGCGCTGATCAAGAATCACCTGATTTATATTTTCCCATCGAAGAGGTGATTGAATTATTAGATGTCTGGTTTCAAGACGGTGCAATCAAGTTACCATATGTCAATAAAGAACCAACTGAATAAGAGATGGAGAATCCTCGTTACTGTCGCTTTCATAGATTCGTCAATCATCCCACAAGGGACTGCAGAATCTTGAAGCGCATATTCCAAGAAAAGGTCGAATCAGGAGAACTTAACTTGGGGACTGAAGGAGTGCACCGAGACCCTCTCCCGGTCAGAACCTTCACTCTCTCTGAACCACCTGTCAAGGAAGAAGTTCAATCCTTAATCGAGCATGTCTGCGAATTGTTGTACTTATCAAAAGCTCAAAGGAAAGACATGTTTGCTGCATTGAACCACATCGTGTCAGGGAAACGCTTATTGATCCAGGAGACATTTCCTGATACTTCAGCAACAGACAAAGAAATGTACGTCTGGGGACTTCTCACCACAGTCCATCTCAAAGGAAATGAGTTCAAACGAGCGTTGATTGATGTTGGCACTGCTGTCAATGTTATCCCTCTGAAAAATCTTAGAGCCGCTGGTATCACACGACAAGAAGCCATTCATGATCCAATATCAATCATGGATCAGGAAGGGACGCCCAGAGATGCTTACTGACACATTACTCTCAAAGTGAATGCAAACTCAACCTGGACAGAAACCAAATTTTACATAATCCGAGAAGATCCAGGATATGACATGATCCTTGGACGTGCGTGGATTCATACTGGAAAGGTAACCCCAACACTTTCAACTTCAATTGCACATTTCTCCGTTGAGGAAAGCTCTGATTTAGAAGAAGAAATAGAAGATATTCCACCGCTTGAATATCTGAAGGAAGTCAGAACCTTGACGGAGCTGATACAAAAGCCTGAAAAAAAACGCAAATGCTTTCATTAAAAGGTTCCGCGCTCAGGCAAGCCTTATTCCTCCTCATGTGTCCATATTATCAGTTCTCAAACATGCTGCTTTGGTTCGAGGACTTTACTCCACCAACAACTTAGCCATTGCAAAATGCTATGAATGGATAACCTCACCTCAGCAATATTTCACCAAGTGGTTGGATGCAAATCCTCTCCAAGTCGAAGATTTCACCAATACTATCGATGCTGAAATAATGGCTGAATTCAACAAGCAGTATCCTAAATATTCTCCTTTGCACGAATGTCCATACGTGCCGCAAGATTGGAGGGCTTCAACAACATGGAACTCCATTGCACGAAGAATTCCAAACCAACATAAGATATTCAGGGCGTGGACAATCAAGTCTAACAAGTTCCAGGAAGGAGATTTAGTTCTCAAAGCAACTAAGCGTAACTATCATTCTGCAAAGAACTCCAACTGGGAAGAACCTTTTATGATCTCTAAATTTGTTGCTGGTGGATACTACAAATTAATCAACATGGACAACAAGGAGAGTGTGGCTGTAATACACGAGAATTGGCTCAAGGCCTTTGACACTTAAGGTGTTGGACGTTCGAGGTACTGGGTGTTCAAGACACGAACGCCCAAAATATTTGGCATTTAGGATTTTCTTTCATTGTATTTCAATTCCTCCAAAATGTTTGCAATACTTGCATTCAGTAATTTGAATTCAGCAATTTATCAAAATTCAGTTTGCTAAAAGAAAATCTCTATCAAATCCAAAGAAAATCCTCAATCATCTACTTATCCAAAACCAATCAAAACCAGAAAAAAAAAACCTCACATCTCTCAGAAGTTCAGAAGTTCTTTTCAAAAGAAAAAAAAAGTTCAGAAGTTCAAGAGATTATAGAAAGAAATCAAAGAAAATCAGCAAAGAAAGATTTTCGCTCCTCTGCATCCTTCGAGATTTGTAAAGCTGCCTTCTCCATGTTCAGATCTTCAGTCAGCCTAGCAATCTTGTCTTCCTTCTCCATCACAGCATCATTGGGAAAGGGTATGTTATCTCGCATGAGTCCTTGATAGCATCTATCTTCTTACGAAGCCATTCACGTTGAAGCCAAGTCTCTCAGAATTCTCCAAGTTGAACTCCCAATCAAAGAGTACATCTGGAGTAACAGTATTTCTGGCCGTAGTGCATATATCACTTACAACACGCAAGATAACACTTACTTGCATTATTAAATAATAAGCAGGCTTGGGAACTCTGGTAACGATGATGTGACCAAATCTCCTCCATATCTTCTCGTACAAGTCGGCATATCCAATAATAACACTGAATCCACCAACTAGTTCGTGGTATGGGAATGATGCATAAAATGGAGGATGAAAAGAAACTCCTGCACTTGGATATTCATGCACCACTATACGATTTTAAACTACTGGAGCAACTTCTACAGTCATGGCAACAGTTTCTTCAGTTTCTTCTACTCGTGGTTCGGTTTCTTCTGCCACTGAAGCAACAACAATTAAAGTCTCGGTCTCCTTAACAACAACAGTTACAACCCTCTCATGGCCTTGAAGTGAAGATATGGTTGTCTCTTCATCAATAACTCCAAGGTTGCTCGAGTTATCATTATTGGTTTCATTATTCTCAACTTCGGTATTTGGCACCTAATACGAAGATTACATGAGATTAGAACAATCTAAACATGGAAACCAAAGGAAATCATAATCTCCAGCATATAAGTGATCTAACATCATCAAAGTTCATCGTTATGCATTCAAGAGACGAGCAAATAGCATGAATGTAATAAAAACACGTTTTATGACAAGCTCATCTGAAGAGATTTTACACTGCCCTGTATAAGACGACAAACTGGGAGCAATTGGTGAAGAATCTAAGGTTGAGTTATATACCATTCTCTTCGTATGGATGTTCTCTACAACGTATCAAAATTTCATGACGATTGGATGAATGAGTGAAGAGATGTGGTCAAACATCTAACTACATGCCAGCTGAAAAATTCCTGAAGGTCTCCTGGAAGTTTACTGTTTCGCTGATTTCAGCCCCTAAACGTGCTCAACTCTCTAAAAGATTCTTGTTAGAGCTTGGAAATTTCCTAGGCATAAGGATACATGGGTAGATTGCGAAAATCTGACATCGTATGAAGATTCTACAGCGTTTTTGCTAAAGGGCTGGATTCTGGAATTTTTGGTGACGTATTTCGGCAAAAACTTTTCGTATATTCACATGAGTTCTCATTCATTAATTCATAAATCAACAATTTTATACTCCTGTGGATAAAATGTAAGAGAAATACTTACTTGGGTGGCCTCTGAAGCATTCAAAGAGCCGTGATTGCCTGTATCAGTATTAAGAGCATCATTACTCTCATTCGGTCTTGAGTTCTGAGAATCCTCTTCGTCACCAACTTCCAAAGATGAACGAGCATCACCAGTATTCTCCACTTCCATGGCAACATCCTCCTGGATATATTCTCAACAATTAGCATTTTATCTACAAAGCATCATAATTGGTTATACGAAGAAATACATACGCCAGCCTCTTCTTCAATACTGGAGTCAGAAACCGTTTGCCCGGCAACAGAGAATTGAAGGCCGTCAATACTTGATGGAGTAAAGTTCTGCAACGGAATAACAAATATGAGTTCTATAATCCTAATTATGCGAATAATAAGAAGTCACGACAAAAGAAATATTGACAACTCACCAAGGAAACAACTGGGGACTTTATGGTATTGGGTAACAACTTATAATTTTTGCTCCTGCCTTCTCCGCCATGAATTATCGCCTCAGTTTCTGAGAAGGCTACATGGATTCGAGGTCTTATGTTACAACCATCCTGTGGTAAAATTTGATGCAATGATTAAAATACAATTATCATAATTTTATGAAGATTATACAGAAGGTACATACCTGTGAACATCCTGGAGACGTCTTTCGTTTATCACCACCAGAGATATGCTTCAATCTTGGTCGAGTAGAAATCATCTCAACAGAGGAAACCTGGAGTTACATACGTAATTCTCTTAGAGCAAGGGAACCAGTAACCACTTCCTTCCACATGCGTACGGTCTAAATGGGTCCTAAGTTGCTCGACCGATGGTTTCCTTCTTCGAAAATTCGGAACACACTGATCCATACCCATTTGTCGAGTTGCTCTATCAATGTTGTATTCCTCCACTGAAAATTCTCCATATATCACTGATATCAAGTGACCAGGAGTGCAACTCAACACAAAAGATCTCTCTCCATCACTCAGACCTGCACTAGACGCCAAAGCCATACTCTCTCCAGTATTGAAAGTTGTCATCTGGGAAATATAAGAAGGAATTGACACCCATGGGCGAAAATCGAACTCAGATTCATTATCTAACACATCAATGAGATGTGTCTTGAACCGAGGCTGCTTTGTAGACCAGCGCATAATCCTGGCATTATCTTTCTCAGAGAAAACATGACGAGCATCAGCATTCGGTCCTTGCAATATAGTACGTGGAATAGGTGCGTAATTCTTGAAATGTTCCCACATCAAAGCTTGAAGAAACATCGTATTGGCATAGCATTCGATCTTCATAAAGCCATATATACACTGGAGTCTATAATCATGGAGTCTAAGTTAGAGTGCAAAGAACCCAAGAATAGGCTATCTATTGGAAGTTGCTCACCTTGAGCCATCTTGATAGCAAAGGGAATCACGAACGACTTCAACAAATTTCCACTATCTTCAAATACGTCTCTGGACAACCATAAACATAAGAAAGCAGCAATGGATAACATACCGTCAATGGGACTATCGGGAGCCTCATCTCTTTTCCACCAGCGTGTCAACCAATGAGCATAACAACACTTGCTGGACACCTTGTTAATCCTCTCCATTTCTGCTGCCAAGATGTTAGAAACTGCTGTCTCCTCAGCTGAGATACCCTCAGGGAGATTTCCTGTGATTAGGAGATGCAACAAAGCAACTACATCCTCTAAGGTGATGGTAAATTCTCCCCATCTGCATATGAAGGTATGGGTCGGAATGCACCAACGAGCAAGTAAAGCCACTATACCTCGCACATCATGAAAAATGAACAAGTCTCCAGATGCTTGAATAGCCCTTGTTACTTTTGCCTGATTCAGCATAGCTCTAACGCGAGGGAAACCCAGCATATGTCTATCCCATCCAGAGAATTTTTCTAAAGGTCGTCGAGAAAGCTTGAACTCTATGATTGATGCAAGGAAAAGTCCTCGTTCAAGACAAAATCGGATCACTGTCTTAGGAGTCACCAATTTCTTTTGAGTAACACTTCTAGGATTTATCATAAGACGATACGCTGGGGTTTTGAGACGTTTTTCGGTTTCCTGCTGAACCTCAAAAAACGCATCATCTATATTCCGAACATTCTTGATTCCAGGTGTCTCTTCTTCTTCTTCATCAATAGAAGTCTCATCCATGCATGTATCGTCTCTGGAAACATCATTTTCTTGAGAGTCAGACATCCTTGCGAGCTGTAATATCCACACAAAACTCTACTTCAGTATATCATCCATGCAAGATGCAGACATCAACGAAACGATGGAATGAAGCAATTAGATGATAAAAATGCTCATGAAAGCATCTACAAAATGGTAACTCTTAACTCTTACCTATTTACGATTCCACTAACAATAGTGATTGTGATAAAGGAGTTAACACTTCAAACCTTGCTCGCTTCTTCGAACCTGCAAAGAATGAGCAAAACATTTATTTTCAAAAATCGAAACCTTATTTTCATAAAATCATGAACATAATTTTCACTATGTGAGTATTCACCACAGAATTATGAAAACTAAACAATATTTCATCATAAATAATTGTTCACTTTTAAATATTACTCGAGGTCAGGCTTTGACTTTCAAATATATGTATATATATATAACGTGAATTATTCATGAAAAATAAATTTCATTATTTTTGGTGTGAGCAAAAACTCACGTTAAAAAAAAAAGATTCCGTGAAAATGTCACGGTTTTATATACAAAAAAAAATTCGTGGATATTCCACGGTTTTATAAAAAAAAAAAATTCTCTTTTCCTTCGTACGATCGTCCGTCTTTGAAACGAAGTTTTTTTTCGATTTCATGAAAATTCATACATCAAGATAAAGTTTTGGTGTTCATGAAAAATCATAGACAAATTTTTATCACTAGACACAGGTCTATATATAAAAATAAAATCTCTCTTAAGTAAGGGATTATTACTAGTTTTTTAAACTAACGATTGAACGAACATACGTTTTCAAACAAGGGTTTTTCTACAAAACTCACACTCATATATGTACATGTATATAACTTTAGCATGAAAAAAGCATGAACAACTCATGAACTTCTGGGAAAAAAAATAAAAAAAATTGCGTACCTGTCGGTGCCGGCTGGAATTGGCCGGACGGCGATCGGACGGCCGACGACGGTGGTTCCGGCGAATTTTCCCTGACTATATAAAATAAATATGACGCTTCAACGAGCTCATATTACTCGACTCTCAGATAATTAATGCTCCTACACAGCATTCCTGCTAGTATAAAGCCATCAATTAATTATCTCTAATCCTTAAATTCATTAACTGAATATTCAGAAATATTCTACGTTCTTCATTATATTTCATCACTTGAATTTGTTGTTCTTCCCAACATAATTCCACGTGTTAGTGATAAATATTCAACGTACAAGCATCTGAGCCGCTATCGAGTAAGCCCTGACCAAAATGGTGCAAGTGTACTCAACAATAATGCACTAACGAGCACCTGAATGCACGAACGAGCATTCCAAAATACGAAGGAACGATGAACCTATGCAAAATAGGAAGAAAAATAATAATAAAAAAATATTAGCTAAGGCGCTAGGGGACTGGACACGCCGTCCGGCCATTCACGCCGTGGCCAGTCCCACACCTGATTCTCTATTTTATTATTTTTCCTTTGAAAATCCCTTCATTTGAACAAATATCCTTCATTTTAAGGAAACTCCTCAGTTTCATGGTGTTTCCTCCGTGGCCGATCCCACACCTTGCATTCCTTATTATTTTATTATTATTATTTCCTTCATCCCATGAAATTCCTTGGTTTCATGATATTTCCTTCACATCAAGGAAAAGATATAAAATTAGGGAAGACTCACGGGACCGGGCCCAAGCCGACCAACCATGCCCTAGTCGTGGCCGATCCCACACGTCCCTTATTTTATTATTATTAAATATCATTGTTTCCTTCATCTCATGGAAACTCCTTCACTTTAAGGAAAAATCATTTATTCCAACAAACTCTTTGATTTCATGGTATTTCCCTAAAATCATGAAAAATACTATAAAATTAGGAAAAGTGTTGTGGGACCGGGCTTATTGGCCGGCCGACCATGCCTTGGCCATAGCCGGTCCCACACTTCATGATTCTTTATTTTATTATTATTATTTCCATCATCTCTTGGAAATTCCTTAACCTTATGAAACTCCTCAATTTCATGGTATTTCCTTCACATCAAGGAAATTACATAAAATTGGGAAAGGTGTCACGGGACCGGGCTTGCTAGCCGGACGGCCATGCCCTAGCCGTGGCCGGTACCACACCTTTTAATCCCTTAATTTATTATTATTTCCAACATCTCCTGGAAATTCCTCAGTTTCAGCAAAACCCTGAATTCTTCATATTTTCTCAAATGAATGCTCAAATGCACGCCAGAAAATATCAAAATTCTCAGGACTGAGACACGAACACTTTGGTGACATGAGCATATTACCTTGACCGACCAATGTTGTCTCTATGGCTTGCAAGAGGTCGGTCCCGCACATTTTCATCATTTGACCTAATTTGTTCACATTAGGTTCAAACTCTTCCAAACAACTTGGAATTTCATAAAACGATCGTCAGTCGGTCCCATGACCAACCAGGGACGGTTTCATGACCCCTTGATTGGTCCTTCATCTCTTCATAATTAATTAGGTTTTATCACCTAAGGTTCAGACGAGCGTTCTTTCAATAAATGATTAAACCTGCATTTGATCAACTTTTCACCAACTGGTCTTCAAGAGTCTTTGGTATTTTGCTCACTAGAGCATATGGGAGTTACATGGTCGACTCATCATCCCATGTAGTTGGTCCCTCCTTCACTCCACGGTTGATTTTCAATAAACCATCAATTGATCAGCAATTGATCAAAATTAGGTTTTCGAATCTGTGGATGGGGCAAAACGATTTGCTGGTTTTTAAGGAATTGAGGAGACGACCGTACGGAGGAGACTCCTCGAACCGAGCGAAATGTTAAACCTCACACAGATGCATCGCTGCAAAGGGGGTGCTTTAGATTCGAGAGATCAATTTGTAGTACTCCGGCCTAAATCAAGACAATGACCGTTCCAGAGTAAATTCGGTCACAAGAGAGAATGGGTTGATCTGTAGGAGGGAAGCTGGGAAATGTGTGGAATCAATGGTAATCAAAGATTGTGGGTGTGTGAATTCTGAATATGATAAGCTCTGAATGATTGAAATTCCTCAAATGAGAGTAGTTGCTCAATTGATGAGTTGATGATCTCATGTTGTCGATGAGACGTGAGATTGATGATATTGTTGATGTTGATCCCTCAATCATGATTCAGAGACTTATTTATATTGCTGGAATTTTAGACACCATGACCCCATGAAGTCTGACAGTTGATGGAATCAAGGAGTGGAAGTGGAGTTCGTGTTTGAAACCAGTTGTTCAACGTGTGAAGACTTGGTCGATTTTCCACCCACTACCTCGTGAATTCCTTCAACTTATTGCACGACTTTCTCACATTCCATCGTGTGTTTGAACACACGTGCCGTAGACCGCCAGACCAAAACCCTAAGTGATATCCCCCAAAAGTGACACGATTGACGTCTCGTAGTATGTTAGTCAATTGATGACTTCGTGGTTTGATGGGACGATGAGTCCATGTAGTTGCTGAATTGAACATGATGTTCTGAAACTCATGAATTGAACATGTCATGAGACAGAGGTATAATTCTTACGATGAAGTGAGCAAGTATTGCTCATTCGATGGATCGTTGAATATTGATTGTTAAACCTCACACAGATGCATCGCTGCAAAGGGGGTGCTTTAGATTCGAGAGATCAATTTGTAGTACTCCGGCCTAAATCAAGACAATGATCGTTCCAGAGTAAATTCGATCACAAGAGAGGATGGGTTGATCTGTAGGAGGGAAGCTGGGAAATGTGTGGAATCAATGGTAATCAAAGATTGTGGGTGTGTGAATTCTGAATATGATAAGCTCTGAATGATTGAAATTGCTCAAATGAGAGTAGTTTCTCAATTGATGAGTTGATGATCTCGTGTTGTCGATGAGACGTGAGATTGATGATACTGTTGATGTTGATCCCTCAATCATGATTCAGAGACTTATTTATATTGCTGGAATTTTAGACACCATGACCCCATGAAGTCTGACAGTTGATGGAATCAAGGAGTGGAGAAGTGGAGATCGTGTTTGAAACCAGTTGCTCAACGTTTGAAGACTTGGTCGATTTTCCACCCACTACCTCGTGAATTCCTTCAACTGATTGCACGACTTTCTCACATTCCATCGTGTGTTTGAATACACGTGCCGTATACCGCCAGACCAAAACCCTAAGTGATATCCCCCAAAAGTGACACGATTGACATCTCGTAGTATGTTAGTCAATTGATGACTTCGTGGTTTGATGGGACGATGAGTCCATGTAGTTGCTGAGTTGAACATGATGTTCTGAAACTCATGAATTGAACATGTCATGAGACAGAGGTATAGTTCTTACGATGAAGTGAGCAAGTATTGCTCATTCGATGGATCGTTGAATATTGATTGTTGAACCAATATTCCTTGGTTTGAGCAAATATTTATCATCTGAGCAAGTGTTTCTCATGTGATGAATTGTTGAATATTTGATCGTCTGAGCAAGTGTTGCTCATTTGATGGATTATTGGCAGCATAACCAAAATATTACTTAAAGTACTGGTTGTTGAACCGAGCATAATTAATAAGATTAATGACCATGAGGTCGTCGTAAAATTATTAAGGTTGGAATATGGAATGATGATCCTTGGATTCAGAAACCCTAATTTGATTAATTGATGATCAATTCATGGTTCGTCAGAATTTTAACCATGGGACGAAGGAGGGAGCGACTACATGGAACCGTGGATCAACCATGTAGTGTCCATATGCTCACGTGAGCAAATACAAAAAACTCCTGAAGAATTGACGATTTGTTGGTGAAAGAATGATCAAATGCTGGTTTAATCATTTATTTGAAAATGCTCGTCTGAGCCTTAGGTGAGAAAACCTAATTAATTATGACCGAGTGAGGGATCGACCATGGGTCATGAAACCGGCCCTGGGTAGTCACGTGACCTCCTGATGATCACTTCATGAAAATCCAAAGTGTTTGGAAGAGTTTTGGACCTAATACGAGCAATTGTGCAAATTAGGTCAAAATTGTGAAAATCGATGGGACCGGCTTCGCCAAAGAGCCAATATTGGTCGGTCAAGATAGAGTGTTTGTGTCCCGCGTCCGCGTCTCAGTCCTGAGAATTTTGATATTTGCTGGCGTGCAATTGAGCATCCATTCGAGAAAATATGCCAAAATTAGGGTTTCGACGAAACTGAGGAAAACACCATGAGATGATGGAAAATAATTATAAAATAAGGAATAAGGAGGCGTGGGATCGTCGAGGCCAAGGCATGGTCGGCCGGTCGTGACCACGGTCCCGTGGTGCCATTTTCCTTAATTTTATAATATTTTTGATGATTTTATGAAGAATTGATGAATTTTAAGAAATTTGATGAATTTAGGGAGTTTCCATGAATTGAAGGAGTTTTCATGAGTTCAAGGAAGCAAAAAATATTAAAATAATAAAACACGGGCGCGCGGGACCGTGGGGGCGTGGCCGGCCGGATAGGGGCCCGGTCCCACGAGTTTTCATAATTTTTTATATTTTTTAAGTATTTTTCATGATTTGAGGGAATTTTTCCTAATTTGAGAGAAATACCAAGAAATCAAGGAATTTGATGAATTCAAGGAAAAATAAAATAAAATGATACAACAAGCGGCGTGTGGGACCGGCTAGGGCATGGTCGGCCGGCTAGTGGCCCGGTCCCACAAGTTTTCATAATTTTATTTATTATTTGATGATTTGTGCAAAATACCATGAAATCAAGGAGTTTTTTCATGAAATTAGAGAAATAATAATAATAATAAAATAATGAGGAACCGTGAGGTGTGGGGCCGGCTGGGACCAAGGCATGGCCGGTTGGCCACCGGTCACGCCCCACATTTCTTTCCTTACTTTTATATTATTTTTTACGAATTTATGAAAATACCATGAAACCGAGGAGTTTCCTCGAGACGAAGGAGATTTGATAAAATGAGAGAATTTTCATCAAATCATGGAAAATAATAAAAATGCATTAAAAATATAAAACTGGTGTGGGATTGACCACGACACAGTCGGTCGGTCGTGTGTCCGTGCTCCCAGCACCCTGGTCAATATTTTTATTTATTTATTATTTCTTCCTTATTTTGCATAGGTTCATTGTTTCGTTGTATTTTGAAATACTCGTTCGTGCGGTGACTGTTAGTGTATCGTCGTTGAATACACCTTCACCATTTGAATCGGGGCTTACTTAGAGGTAGCTCAGACGCCCGATTGTTGATTATTTATTACTAATTATGGAATTCGGTGGAGAATAATTCACAAAACTGAGTAATAAGATGTTTATTATTATTTCATAAGATCAGTTGAGGATTCGACTACGAATTCAGAATAATAAAGTGAGCATTACCATTCCATGGGATCGTAGATTCGACCATAGAATCGGAGTAATTAAGATTTATCTATTACCATTTATGAGACCCGTTGTAGATTCGATCATGAAATCGGAGTAATGAGATAATATAGTTATTGCTATTCTATGAGATCAAGTCGTGGATTCGATCATAGAATCATAACAATTGTTTATTGCCATTCCATGGGACCAGTCGTGGATTCGACCATGGAATAGGAGCAATTGTTATTGCCATTCCATGGGACCAGTCGTCTATGAGCATTAATTATCCCGATATGAGCTTTTCGGTAAGTCATATCCTTTATATAGTCAGGGTAAACTCGTTGTTTGTTCCTGAAGACGTTATCGCTCTATACTGCAGAGCAAGTTGTCTAGGAGTCGTCCATATTGTGATACTATATAGAAATAATCACTGGAAGTGTTCAGTATTCATGAGATATGTCGTTGTCCAGTCGTGAGACTACATATCTACATGTACTCGGAGAGAAAGTACTCTCCGTTGAGAATTCGATGAGAGACCCGTGTCTCAATACTCACGTCTGGTTGCTGGATCAGAGCTTCGTATAATTATGAGTTTACGATTTTAGCCTTTGTCGAAAATCCACCATCTACAGAATCCAAAGCTCTGCAAAACATAATTCTGAGCAGATTCAAACACTAATAATTTTACGTTGATCTCGTGATCAACATTTTAGTTAATTATACTCGGTTCAGTTACCAGTATTTTAAATTAATATTTTATTTGGTCATGTTACCAATAATTCATCAAACGAGCAATATTTGCTCAAATGAGCAATATTTGCTCACCTTAACTATCAAAATTTACTCGAGAATTATACCTTTGTCTCAAAAGACACGTTCGATTCATGAGTCTTACAACATTTCCAAATCACGTTCGACTCAGCAATACAAGGACTCATCGTCCCATGAAGTCAGCAACTGACTAACTAAATACACGTCTGCCTTGCAGACTCACAATCACGAGACATCAATCGTGTTACATGGGGGGATATTAACTAGGGTTTTGGTGTGGCGGTCTACGCACGTGTGTTCATACACACAATGAGAATGTGAGCAAGTAGTGCAATCAGTTGGAGGGGTTAGCAAAGTAGTGGATGGAAAATCAACCAAGTCTCCGCACGATGAGCAACTGGTTTTAACACGATTTCCACTTCCCCACTCTTTGACTCCAGCAACTGTCACACTTCATGGGATCAATATGTTTACAATTATAGCAATATAAATAAGTCTCTGAATCATGATTGAAACAACAAACAATTTTCGTAAGACAAGACACTCTTTCATCGAACAGACAACAAGAGCATACGAATTCATCGTCGGAACAATTACTCTCAACAGAGCAAATTCAATAAATCAGAACTTATCTTATTTCTTCACGCAGAATACACAACACACCTACAATTTCGATCACCATTGATCTTACACATTTCTCGACTTCCCTCCTACAGATCGACCCATCGTCTCTTGTGACCGAATTGAATCTGGAACGACCGTTGTCTTGGTTTAGGCCAGAGTCCTACAGATTGATCTCTCGAATTTAAAGCACTCCCTATTGCAGTGCATCTATGTGAGGTTAGACAGTTCACTCGGTCAAGGAGTTTCCTCCGCACATTCGTCTCTTCAATCCCTTAAAAACCAGCAACTCATTTTTCCCCATCTACACTTGGATATTGGTCTTTGGGACCATCCAAGTTTACATCTCTTGTATTTGATAAAGACTCACAGATTTCTATTTGTTTGAGTATAGATCAAATCGAGAGATATAGATATTAACTCCTTGATATACTTTTTATTAATATTGAGTCTCACTGTCTAGTTGATTCTCCTAAAAGTATATTAGAGATAGTCCATATATATTGCTAATCGAAATTTTGGGTGAGGTTGTTAGACCCCCGCATTTTCATCAACCACATTCATCTAACACTTCTAGATCAAATGATAATCAAATGAATCTAATTGTGTTAATCATAGAGTTGTTAAATTATTTATATTCTAATATAAGTATACAAGACACGATTGAAACAAAATCGGATTTGATTCAAGAGAATCAATTCATGAACATTTAGCCACGGTTTGCAAAGATTGCATTCCTTAATTTATAAATGTATTTTCTCATGAGTAAGAAATCATACTTAACTGATTTTAGAACTTAAAACACCTCAGTTTGCAAACGGGTACGCAAACTTAAGTTCTGGACTTTGGTATTGTCCGACAGTTTGCAAACCGGTATGCATACTGTCGTTCCGAACTAACTCAGGTAGAACCGTTCGCATACTGGTATGTAAACTTGGTTCCGGACTTTAACAGTTAAAACCTTTCGCATACCGGTATGCAAACTTGGTCTCCGGACCTGAATCATACCACAAAAGTTTGCATATTGGTATGCATATTGTGTTATATCCATACAATGGTTAATTGTTCTAAACTACCATTTCAATCATTGAAACATCCTTAGAAGACGACAATAGTTGTCTCACACAAACTATTAGCTTATAAGTAATTTTCAAGTGATCGAATGATCAATACGAAACATTCCGAGTCGGCATCAAATGACTGTCTCACACAAATCATGTAAGATGTCTCAGGGCAATTTTCACATGATTATCTTTTGACTTATTATTTAATTTCCAACAAATAAATTGTTTTCAACTAAACTCGTCAAGAATAATAATGAACGTAGCTAAAGCAAAAAGCTTCCAAGACATATTTCGAGAAAGATATAAGTGAGTTAAACTCAGCTCGAAATATCAAATGTGTATAATGTAAAAGTCTATATAGTTATATAAATTAATCTCAATAGGAGATATAAAAGAATAGACTTCTAAGTGATAGATAAGTTTTAGTCTCCATATACCTTTTGTTGATGAAGTTCCTCCAAGATCTCCTCAGTATATCTTCGTCTTCAATCGATGAATGCCGTGAAGTTTAAAGCTCAACTACACATTCTATCCTAATCCGAGACATAGCTATAAGTATACTTGAAATAAATACTTATAGTTTTGATCACCTAAACTTGACAAACAAGCTTGAGATTTGAAAAACAAGATTGGGATAGCAACGCTTGCGAGCTCGACCGAATAGTGCTCTAACAGTTTCAATTTCTTGCTTACATATCTTGTATTGTTTACCAGATAATTTCATCACTCTAGCCATTTTCTCGTTTGATGGTACGATATTTGTAATGCATCTCCATATGAAATGTTTTACTCTAGGTAATGGAAGAACATCCAAAGATTTTTCCAAAACTTGACCGAACCTGCATCAGTTGTTGCATTATTGGTCTTCATCTCAACTAACTTATTGTAAACAGACTTCACAGTAAACACTCAATTAGGCGTCAGATTCCAAACCAATCTATCTTCTGTATTATATGGCATTCTCATTTGCATAATATATGACCCATCTTCTTGCTCTAAATAAACTTTGCACAACACCCACTTTCCATGCTCTAGTATGACGATCACATGACCATATTGTTACTCAAGTTACTCACATGACCATATTGTTCTGCTACATGCAACTCAACAGATGGTGTTGGAGGTGTCTTCCTTCCTTATATCCAGTTATCACTCCAGGTAAATATACTCTTGACATCTCCTACAATCCAGAAGCTAAATTTGAACACAAACTGCATAATATGTGTTTTGTCATGCGCAGGTAGAATTTTTTTCTTCTTAGCATGAAGAACAGATCGATGTATTAGGAAAATATCTTTCCACTAAAGTTTTTTCCCAAAGTTGTTTCTCATTATGCAGAAGACGCCATGTTTCTTTAGCTAGTAATGCTTTGTTAAAACATTCCATATCCCTAAACCCATACCACCCACATGCTTGTGTTTACACACACTAAGCCAAGCTGTCAGATAAAAACCTTTACTATCAAACTTATTCCACCAGAATTTTTCTTGTGTTGACTATCCTCATATGATGAGATGGCATGGCATTAAGGACAGATTTGACAATCACATTTCTTGATGCTTAGTCTTAATCTCATATTGTCTACTAGGTACGAAAAGGACGTCGTTTTCCTTATGTTCAAGAAGAATGGGATATCCATATATTTTTCCTCAAAATACATTTTTTTCATTTTCAATCTTTTTCAGAAGCAGTCTGCAGTGTCTAATATGAACTTGTCTAAAAAACAAAAGTTGACATCTGGAAGTTTATTTGCTGCCCTGACATTTTGTTGAAGGGATTAATTACTTGAAGAAGATTGTTGACATTGTGTATGCTATATTTTCCAAACAATGAACAATCGTCTGCAAAAAATAAATGCGTAACTTGAGGAGATCTCCTTGCTATCTTCAGTCCTTGTATCTTTCTTTCTTGTTGTTCTTTCGCTAATGTTTTGGACAAAACCTCCATGGTATGTAAGAATGAATACGGTGAGATGGGGTCACCCTGTCATATAATTTTGGTTGGTTTGAACGCTTTACTTGGTGAACCATTAAGAAGGACTTGTATATAAGAAGTACTTACACATTCTTTGATAAGGTCACACCATTTGCTGCTGAAGCCTAATTACTTTGTCCAAAAAGGACCACTCGGCATGGTCAAAGATTTAGACATACCGAGATTTAGAGCCATAAATCCTGTCTTGTTTTTTTCCTCATCATACAATGGATAAGTTCATGGGCCGAAGTGGTGTTGTCACTTATCTGACGTACGGGTACGTACGTTGCTTGCATGGGTGGAATAATTTTATCCTACCGCACCTTGAGCCAAGTAGATAAAATATTCGAGATTAGCGCATAGGTTGTGTTGCATAAAGAAATTGGCATATAATCTCTTGGGGATTGAGGCAACTTACATTGACGTATTAAACATAGGTTTGTCTTGCTCACCTTTTTTAAAAAATCTTCCAGAGACAAAAAAATGAAAAAGCGGGGGTCTAAAAACCACACCCAATATTTCATTTAGGCAATCTGTATGGACTAACTCCGATATAATTCCAAGAGAATCAACTAGACAGTCAGAATAAATCAAGGAAAATATATCCAAGAGTTATATCTCAATTTCTTAAATCAATCTACAATCGAACAGATAGAAATCTGTGAGCCGGATTAATAAGAGAAATAACTTGGATGGTACCAAAGACCAATATCCAAGCGTCAATCAATTTCAATCAACAACCAAAGGTCGGATTCACAAAGTGATTAAACTACGCACAACCTGTGATATTTCAATTATATAAAAATATAATGCGGAAAAGAAATAACACAGACACCATCACTTTTGTTAATGAGGAAATCGCAAATGCGGAAAAACCCCGGGACCTGGTCAAGATTTGAACACCATACTGTATTAAGACGCTACAGACTCTAGCCTACAACAAGTCAACTTCGGACTGGAATGTAGTTGAGCCCTAATCAATCTCCCACTGATTAAGGTACAGTCGCGATCCTTACGCATCTGGATCCCATCAGGGATCTACGCACTTGATTCCCTTAGCTGATCTCACCCACAACCAAGAGTTGATACGACCCAAAGTCGAAGACTTGATAAACAAATATGTCTCACACAGAAAAGTCTATTGAATAGGTAAATCTGTCTCCCACTGATATACCTACGAGTTTTTTGTTCCGTCTATTTATAAATCAAGGTGAACAGTAACCAATTGATACACCGGACTTATATTCCCGAAGAACATCCTAGTAATATCAATCACCTCACAATAATCTTAATCGTATGGTAGCGAAACAAGATATTTTGGAATCACAAAGAATGAGACTAAAAACTTTGTGACTAGTTTTTATCTTACCTATCTGAGATTAAATCTCGAGCAAATCTTAGAGAAGATAGTACTCAATACGATAAAACAAAGTAAGATCAGAACACGTAACTATAGAGAAAATAGTTGGGTCTGGCTTCAGAATCCCAATGAAGTCTTTAAGTGGTTAACCTATAATTGTTTTAGGAAAAACCTAGGTTAAAGGATAATCGACTCTAGTCGCAACTAGTATCACACAAGAGGTGTGGGTATTAGGTTTCCCAGTTGCTAGAGCTTTCCCTTATATAGTCTTCAAATCAGGGTTTGCAATCAACACTACCTTGGTAACAAAGCATTCAATATTCATAGTTAGATAAAAACCTGATTAGAGTCAATCTAATATTTTTCCAACCATTAGATTGACTTAGCTTGTTACACGCAGATGAAATGTGCCTTCATTTAGATACGGGTAGCCTTATCTAAACGTGTACACTTGGTTGGCTCAACAATAATTAACTGAAGTTAG
Organism: Papaver somniferum; assembly: GCF_003573695.1. Classification (NCBI taxonomy): domain Eukaryota; kingdom Viridiplantae; phylum Streptophyta; class Magnoliopsida; order Ranunculales; family Papaveraceae; genus Papaver; species Papaver somniferum. The sequence goes on from NC_039364.1 coordinate 101,761,650, forward strand.
ACATGTGGAAACTTTCATATCAACCTTGTTCATCTTTATCAAATGACTCAAATAAAACTAGTTACAAAGTTGTTCAATTGTTTATATTCTCATAGAAGTATACAAGACACAATTGAAGCAAAATCGATTTTGATTCACTCGAATCCATTCATGAATACTATAGCCACGGTTTCCAAAGATTGCATTCCTTATTATATAAATGTATTTTTTTCATGAGTATGTAAACATACATAACCTATTTTAGAACTTAACCCACTCAGGTATGCAAACGGGTATGCATACTGTCGTTCATGACCAAACTCGGTTGAATCAGTACGCATACGGGTATGCATACTGTAGTTCTCGGACTTCAACTGTTGAATCAGTACGCATACGGGTATGCATACTAAATTCCCAGACTTGGAATACACTTGCACCAGTTAGAATACAAGTACGCATACTGTGCTATATCCAATCAAAGATTAATTGTTCTAAACTCCCATTTCAATCATTGAAACATTCTTGGAAGACGAGAATAGATGTCTCACACAAGCTATTAGCTTCAAAGCAATTTTCAAGTGATCGAATTATCAATACGAAACATTCCGAGTCTACATCAAATGACTGTCTCACACAAATCATGTAAGATGTTACCCGGCGATTTTCACATGATCATCTTTTGACTTTCGTCAAGAATAAAATATGAACTTGGTTAAAGCGAAATCTTACTAACACATATTTCGAGAAATATGTAAGCTAGTTAAACTCAGGTCGAAATATCAAATGTGTATAATGTAAAGTCTATATAGCTATACGACTTTTGTCTCAATAAGAGAGAATAGAAATATGCTTCTGAGTGATAGATGAGTTCAAGTCTCCACGTACCTTTTGTTGATAAAGTTCCACAAGCTCCCCTTAGTAGTTCTTCGTCTTGAATCGATGAACGTCGTGCAGTCTAAAGGTCAAATACATATTCCATCTTAATCCAAGACATGGCTATAAGTAAACTAGAAATTAAGACTTATAGTTTTGACAACTAAACTTGACAAAGAAGATTGAGATGGAAACGCTTGCGAGTTCAACCGAGCAGTGCTCTAACAAAAAAGCTTCTGACAATTTTAACCATATTATCCTTAACTGTTCTCTAGTTTGATTGAAAATATCTTGGTGGGAAGACGTCTGATCCCGGTGCCTTCCACGGTTGCATTAGCTTTAGAGTGTTCAAAATTTCGTTTTCATCTGGTACCCGTGTAAGTGCCATGCTGTGGTTAAAAAACTTTTTTTTCCTATTGTGAAAGAAACTATAAACAATCAATGGAAACTTAAGGAGAATTATCAATAAGTAGTCAACAAGTAGTAAACAGATTGCAAAGTAAAGATACAAAGGGAAAGTTGTAAACAATGAGAATGTGGGCACTAGTATTGTCAAATCCACCTCTAACCTACACTATGTATTCAACTGTTAGCATTATTCTTGTCCTTATAACAGATTCAAGTTTATCATGTATCTAAGGTGTTTCTCCGATGGATAATTTAATCACAACTAATGTATCTCTCCAAAGCATTAACAGTCTGGTTTATCATGAGTTGCAGAACAATCAACAGTGGTATTCTAACTACAATGAATACGTGGCATACACTGTGAGAGAAAAATGTTGAAGTACTAAGATTAATTCTATCCTAAACAATTTAAGCATTCAAGAACAACACTACTATAATGAGTAACATGGTAGTAGGCTAGGGCTTCATCTAAAACCTATCAGATGAATTTAGAACATGATGAAGATGATTAAAACACTTTGATATTATGAAAACTAGTTGATCCAGATAGAATTGGATGATTTTGTTACACAATAGTAGTTTCTATTTATACACCAATTTCCTCTCAATCACTATAATTCGAAAATTAGAGAACACCCACTCACCCATAACAAGTTTTATGACAAACCCCTTCCGCAATTCAACTCTACAACTCCTTGATTTGAATTTTCCAGCTGTGAAGATAACTCTAGTCTTACCTCTCTCAATCCCAGCTTCTAGGTTTACTTTTTGGGGGAAGAAGCTAAGATGGAGATAGATAGATACTAGGAGGTTGACTGATGGCTATTGAGAAGGTGCATGATAGGGTGGCTGTGCTCAGAGCTGGTCGGGATGGAAGTGATGAAGGGAGGTGAACTGTAAGTTTTGCAGATCTTGAGGAGAAGATGAAAATGACATGAAGGAGTTGTTTGGTTTCTACTCGAGTAAGGGAAGAATGGTAAGTGCTAGGGTGTTGGGCAAGTGGAGCAGAATTTGATGCACAGTGTGGAGATGTCGTTGGATACTTAACAACTTCATCAAATTTGATGGTTCAAATGGAAACGGATTTGGGTTTTATCTCTTGGAAGATCTTCTTCTAGGCCCAAATTTTCTTCAAAGCTAGTATCTCAAGCCCACTTCTAGTTTTGATTCTTGCAAACAACATTCTTCACTTGCGGATGAGGTGCAAAGAATATTCTTCACTGCTTTCTAGTGAGAGCTTTGTTGTCTCTCTTCCGTTGTCTCCAATTTTCTTCTCTTTTGGCTTCTCTATTCATCCAAGCTTTGTTTAATACCTAAAAACACAAAGTTAATCATTAAAATTATTTATTCTTGAAAACAATGAAAATACAACATTTTGGGTAATATATGACTTTAAAGCGCAAAATATGAGATAATTGCCAATAAAAAGGTACAAAAATATGCAATATTTGACACTCATCAACGGTTGCATTTGCTTTAGAATGTTCGAAGCATCTGGTACCCGTGTAAGTGCCATGTTGTGGTTAAAAAACTTTTTTTTCCTATTGTGAAAGAAACTATAAACAATCAGTGGAAACCAAAGGAGAATTATCAATAACTATTCATGGAGAGAAGACATTCTTGTTTAACTTTACTTAAGAAGAAGATATAATGATGGTTCTATAATAGTGCATGTTCACTTTGCAAATAAACTCTTCCTGATTCGTCCATGGACGCCATTCATCGAGCAACAAACTGACCCTAACAAATATGTTCATACTTAGATGATAATTAGGGATGTGCCTCTTCACTTACGGAATACAATTAGTTTTCTAGGATTGCAAGTCTTGTTGGATTACCAATAATGACTGATTATCGAACCACATTAAAAACTAACATGGCATATGCAAGAGTATGTGTGGAAATTGATGCCATTGTACATTTTTTGACGATCTCCGTTCCAGGTTTATAATGAGAAGTATAAGGTAAGGGTAAAATATCCTTCGGAAGCCCACCTTTTTCTCCCGCTGTGAGAGTTCTAGACATTCTAATGCTAAGTGCATCTCAAACCTGTTAGAGCAATGCTCGGTTAAACCCACAAGTTTTGTTATCTCAAGCTTGTTGTTAATGTTAGATGAACAAAAGTCTATCTTGATTTTTAGTCTACTAAGTCAAGTCTGAGACTAGGTTAGAATTTGGTAGTTGAGTATCATGCATCACCTTCAAAGGTTGACGATCGACGAAGACTTTAGGATAATTTCATCGACAAGTTATGTGAAGATTGAACCATTCTATTTTACTCACTATCTTACCATTATATCTTATGAGACTATGTCGTATAACTTCTAGTAGATTAATTGCAAAGAAGAAATTTCATATCAAGCTTGTCTTGTTAAACATCTCGAAATATGATTCAAGCATTGGGTTTTCAAAGGTCCTTAACAATATTAGTTCAAAACAATTTATTTTTCAAGAATTAATTTGTGGATCAATTGAAAATTTCCCAAGCAATGGTTTTATCATTTGGGAATGTTTCAAAAATCAAAAGAAAGAGATTCAGAACTTCTGTAATTTCGACTTAGGGTAGGTAAGAGAACTACCTGTCAAACCATAGATATCTGAATATCTGAAATACAGGGAAGATTGCTGAACTAGTTCTCAAATTGCAAATTCATAACGGGACAGCTCACGAACCCGGTTCACGAGCCTTGGTGATTTGCATTTTTAAGATTGGTGTAAAAGGTCAACAGTTGGCGAACCCGGTTCACGAACCGTGTCCATATGAGTTCCCGAGCCGAGTAGGGTTGGCGAACCCGGTTCACGAACCGTAGCACCCTGACTCATGAACTTGCCTTACGATTCACGAACCGTTTCACCAATGGTCCCAGTAAAATTTTAAAATATGCTTAAAGACTTATTCTTTAAATATTTTAGCATTGTTATGACTATCATCGATCACTAAAACACTTGTGTATATGCATCATGATTAAATTCTTAAGTGTTTAAATGATCAAATTGCTTATAGTTCATAAGGCATATTTGCCAGAATAATCACCACTGTATATATTCTTCTATGTGATTTCAAGAATAATTCTCACATGCTTACTTGAAACCCTAATTAGAGTTTTATCTAAACAGAGAAACTGTTAGCTTGATTCTCAAGTTATCTTAGCTTGAATTGTAACCGACCCTCAGTCTTGAACATCTAAAAATAGAGATGCTCTTTCAACTGGGAAATTCAATCCATGATATTTTGTATCATATTTGATAGCTAGAGTCGTCCTTCTTTTTACCTAGGTTTTCTCTGAGAAACATACTTAGGTCTACGACTAAAATACTTTGATTTGGGGATTCGTGAAATCAGGTACGACTATCTTTTTCCTTGATAGTTCGTGTATCCTGATCTTGTTTTTCTGTTATCGAGTTTCTCGTAATCTCTTTCGGTCATTGGTATTTTAGTTTTCAATTATTGATTTGATTGACTAACGCTTTATTAACTCTTGATTGCACCTAGTTTGATTATTCTTAAGAGCCTTCTCTTCTGACATAAGGTCACTCAAACTAGATCAAGATATTAGTGGTAGTTCATATATGATTTTAGATATGACATTGACTTGTGATCATCCATTGTTAACAGACTCTGTTCTATATGTGATAGATCATAAGTCGGATATAGTTTATTATTGTGCAGGCATAAAAGACTATGGAAGATTTGAAGATTTTTCTTACTGGTTTCGTATCTTTGTTATTTGCTTCGTGGACAAACTTGATCAGTTGGTATCCGACTAGATCTGGTTTATCTTTGAGATACTTATTAATGCTATTCGTATATTGGATATGTATCACTTTATAGTTTCTGTTTGAGATCTATTCAGATTGATTACCAATATCTATCTGATTATTTTGGTAATCTAGATCTTGATTGATCTAAGCCGACAAAGGAGTTTCACTGAAGCAACTTAAGATAATGGACTCTATCTTAGGATTCACATGCGTTGGACAGATTGGTTGTAGGCGCATCAATACCGAGGAAACTAGATAACTGGGGGTAGTTTACTAGGTCTCAACTATACGAAGTTGGTAGTGTCTTTGTATAACGGCTTAATTCTGTGAGTATTCAAAACTTGACTAGGTCCCATGGCTTTTTTGCATTTGCGCTCATTAACAAAATATTGCCGTGTATTTAATTTTACTTTCCGCAATTATAATTATTGTTGTTATTATAATTAAAAGTAAATACATTGTATGTTAATCCCAAACACTTGGATTGATCCCTATTGTTTAAGGTTCGGTTTTGAACTTAAAACTATATATGTACCAAGTGTATGCTTAATAGTTGCTAACTTCTTGACATTCCTTATCTATATTAGATCACGTGGGGTATCGTACTTATAGGTTGATATCGAAAAGTTTTTGGTGTACTTGGCACCCTCGTAATTTCGTTACCTTTTTAGAGGAAAATTGGTATCAAAAGTCTTTACTAACTCTTAGGATGTAAAGGACGTCATCTAAGCGAATCAATTGCGGAGAGCCTTGCGAGGTTCAAGAGACATAAGAGAGCGACATGTAACTGGACCGCTTGGAGGATGGATTCAGTCTCAACTAATTTTCTTCTGAAGTCTGATAGTAGGCTAGTGTCTGTAGCGGATTAATAAAGTTTGGTGTTCAAATCTGGACGAGGTCCCGGGGTTTTTCTGCTATTGCGGTTTCCTTGTTAGCAAAAATTCTGGTGTCTTGTGTTTTTCCTTTTCCTTATTATATTGTTTATATTCATAATAGGGTTGACACAAGTCTAGTGTGTATTCAACTCTGGTAGATAAGTCCATTTAAGCAAGATCGATTACTAAACTTGTTTCTTGTAGAAATTATATCTTAAAGTATAGATAATAAGTTTCATACTTGGAAGAATTTGGATCTGAATATTTGGATGGAACTAGATTGATCTTGGATATTGATTTTTGAGATCTTCCAAGTACTCTTATTAACAATCAGGTTCACGGACTCCATTCTCTAGACTTTATGATTAAGAAGAGATAGAGATATAAACCCTATATACATATTGTCAAGGATCATTAAGTTGGACTACTTGTAGTTGTATTAGGTTTTTTACATACAGGTTTCCGAACAAAAAAATTGGTGAGTGACTTGGTACCCTCTCCCTTTCAAATTTGTAAAACGACATAATTATGAGAGTATTCAAAATTGGACCAGGTCCGAGGATTTTTCTTCCAGATGGTTTTCCTCGTTAACAAAATCTTGTGTGTTGTATAATTTACTTTGCTTTTGTATTATGTTGTTTGTTTTTATAATTATGGTAAATATATTTTTACATTGATCAACTTGGTTATGATCTCATAGTTAGTTCGTCTCGAACTTTGAATATTATGAAGTACATCTTGGTGAAATTATCTTTTGGCTGTTATTATTTCGGTAAGGTTATACAAGGTGTGTCTGCATAGGTTCATATCGAAAAGATTATTGTGTACTTGGTACCCTCTTTATTTCAGCTATAAACGTATTTTATCGATAATGGGTGGAATCTAATTTTATTTTATCGTGAACAATTTATTTTTTTTGGATATTTGGAAAATGACGATTGTATTACCACTTTCTCCCAGGATTACACGGTTGGACATAAATTTTTAAAACTTTTTAAAGTTAAGGAATATGTGACTACAAATTAGAAAAAAATGTATTTGATAAAAATCCACATAAGAAATACGTTGAGGATCCGTTAGATATCCTCTAAGGTATTCAGTACAAACAACCAAAAATTGAAAAAAATAAAATGAAAACATATGGAAGTATAATAAAGTGATTAAACGACTGAAACTGGTGGATTCACAACACTATAAAAACATTGAGAGCGTGCTTCATGGTGGTTCAGACGGATAGAAACTGGTGACTCAGCGTACGTTATGACCAGTGTTATAAAAAATTTTGGGGATAGCTAAGTGTATATGTTATTCTATGGTTGGTGATATTCTATGGTTAAAAAAATAATACAAGTATAATAACGTGATGAAGTTTTAGTAACGAAAAAGGATTTCTCGATCGTTTATCTCCCTATTGCTACAACTTAACTTTCATTTGCTTTCTTTAAAATATATATATACTACAAGGCCCCTCTTTGTGATATTTTTGACAACTAAAAGTTTTTGCTCATCATGTGAACGAACGAACTTAGCTTCTACTATATTACTTGTTATTTTAGCAGAAATAAGATAATTAATTTATTGCACCTGCGACATGCAACAAAAACTAATACTTGTCTTTCTTCCATATTCTAATTTTTACTTTCTTCTTAGCATTCTCTGATATATCAGTTCAAATCGTAATGGTAAATGAGTAGAATTTCTCAGCTTCAATCTATGAGTTAAGAAGAATAATCAACTTGGTTTCCCGTAAGAAATCCTCAAGAGTTATTCGTACTCAAGTTTCGTCTGATAAAGATATTGAGTTAGGTGTTAACTCTTAATAATTGTATGGAAATTTCTAGATACCTTTTTTTGTCTGTTTAGACGAGATGGAAATAGATGTTTCTCGTTCCTGGAGAAGTGCTAACGAAGTTGAGACAAAACAAATGGATAAAAAATATTTTTCTTCAAGTTTCAGAATGTCATAGACAAAAAAAATTTATCTTCAATCATGCTTCATGGAAGATTCATGGTTTATTAATGAAGACTCTTCATTATAATCTGAGAATTGAACTCCACGAATTTGATTTCACTCAAATCTTTATGGTTTCTATGTTTATTCTCCAACCTGACCACTTGAACCGTACATATTTTTAAAAAGATTGCGAAATACTTAGGAAGATTTATTAAGCTAGCTACAAATAATGCTAACCGGAAAAGCGAAAAGAATGGTTAAAGTTGATCCTCATCATTCTCTAAGGTTTGAGATATGGGTTAACATATCAACTAAAGATATTATCTAGGTGAGGCTTATTTTTGATAGAATGCCTGCAAGATACTGCAGAAATTCTTGTGTTTTTGATCATTCAAGAGAGTTATGTGAAGAAGTGATACTTTAATTAGAATTGATAGGTTTACTGAGGAAAAAAATGGAAAAAAAATCAATGCGGTGAAGATGGTGATCTACATGTGGATCAAGAAGAATATAATCCTGACATCACGCCATGATGAAAAAAAACCTAAAGAAGATCGTAATAGGATCTAAGCCGGGAATAACTTATAATATTAATATTGAATTCCTAGAAATAGAAATTTGGTAGAACCGGATATTCCAAGAGGAATTAAAAAGTGTCTGATAAGTGCATTATTTGCACCAGTTTGAGATCTTAATTCATGGATTTATTGTTATTATGCTTTGATTTTTGTTTATTTTTGAGTTTCTTTGGTATTTGGGGTTATCTTAACCAAAAATAAGTGGAACTCATTCAAATCAAGGATTTTTTTTCATTGTATTGAAGAGGACTAAAAAACGAAGCCAATGGCGAAAGAATCAGGTCATTTCAACTCCCTATGAAGAAGTTGTGAGTTAGATAATAGACTAAGCTTATGATAAAAACATTTTTGTGTCTGGTTTGTCTCAATTCTCCGTATTGTTAGTGTTCAATTTTGTACTTATTATGGTATTTTATGTGTTTTTAGGTGTTTTTTGGAAATAAACTTTTGCGGAAAAATCGGCTCGAAAAAAGTATTAAAGGCACCCCAGGACATTTGCTAAAAGGACCCCTACTCTGGATAGGGACACTCCACCTTCATATTTGAAAGAATTTTTTTGGCAGGGAAATTTTTTCTTCACTTGGGTAACTTGTTGTATAAATTTTGGGAGAGTTTTATTCGGATTTGGTTGTAGACTTGGATTGGGATTGAGTTGTTGGAATTAAACAGGAAAAGTAAGTGAGGTGGATTTAAAAAAAATTAGTTTATCATCAATTCTCGACAATACAGAGAGAGAGGATATTTCGAGAGTAGTTGATTTATTTTTGGAAGTTGTGTGGGAGAAAAGGAGAAAATATCTCATGGTATATCTAATTTCATCTTTGAGAGAGTTTGGGAAGTTGTGACAACTCAGAAGACGCGTGAATAAAAGTATAAGAAAAAATCCCGAGAGTTGATTTTCCGTGAAGAAGAAGAAAAAAATATTTGGAAAGATACTCGATCTGGAAGGATATATTTTGGGTATGTGGTGTATATATAAGTTGTTGGGGAGTCAGGGAAATTTTATGGAGACTTTTGGGGAATTTACAGAGCAAACAAAAGAAATTGCAGAGCGAATCATCACCAGAAGGAAGAAGAGGAAGAACATGAAGGAATACACCAAAATACAATCGTTTATCAATTGTTTCCTTTCCTTTCAAAGTGGAACTGTCGTTCTTGACAGTTATTTTATCCATTCTCTGTAACACTAATCTGCAACAGTCTTTGCAAGCTCTGTGTCATTATATTTTCCTTTTTTCAAACACTTTTGAGCTATGAGCACATATTTTAAGCAAATGATTAATATGAGGAGTTAAATCCCACTGATGAGGCGACGGAGGAAGCCATTTTTCGAATACTTGTGTGGTAATTTCTATTTAATTAATTTTTGCAATTCTTTTTATGATTATTTGCATTGAATCAAAAATTGACATAATGATTTTACTCACTATTTATATTTTCTCTTGATGGTGCATGCTTAGCTTAGGGCTCTTGATGTTCCATACTTGTGATTTACAACTGATATTTTGAAAATCTATCTATTCGCAATATTTTAGAATCAAATTGAATATATGAGTTGCATGATAATTGTTAAATTGAATGCCTTAATAATTGATAAATGGTGGAATTTTTAGCCTCAGTGTTCTTCAAAACTGATATCATCTTTTTCAATTAAGTTTGTTATTTTTAGTGTTAGAATTTAAGTCTAAAATAATTCAATCTTCATAAGTCTGAGTGAACGTATATTATTATCACTTTCTACAATTACATCACCTTACATGAAAGGGTCATCAAGGAATTTCCAGAGTTTTTTATTTAAGCTTACTAAAGACTAATGGCATGACTTAATCCATAAAAATGATGTTAATGTTATTAGTCTATATGAGACTAAGATTTCATAAGTGAATATTAAAAAATTTCTTAAGCTTTAAAATTTTTTCAATAATACTTTTGATAAGAGTGATTTACGCTTTGGTTAAGAATAATACCTTTAAGTCATAAAGGTTACTATTTTGTCTGTTATAGTACACCAAATAACAAAAGAAATAAAAATTAAGCATAATTATATCAAGGACTTAGGAGTTGTTGTAATACAACTATGGTTTGTTATTGGTGATTGGATATCACCCTTGACTCTGAAGATACTACTTCTAATATTAATCCTCCAAGAGCTTCTGATATATTTATTCAACGCAATAAGTTGGCTTGTCAGAACTGCAGTTTATGGGTCAAATATTTACTTGGTCTAGCAACAAAGTGGGAACTGGAAAATTAATATCACGATTGGATTGATTATGCAATTTTGTAATTCTAAGGTTATTCATCCACCTCATATAGGGCCAGATATATTCCAATTCTTATATACTTCTTATAATGGTGTGTATAGGTGTAGAGGATTCTCGAAATATTACTTCCGTAGCCTAAATGGTAAGGTATATAAAGAACACGTTACTAATTCATGGCAATCTGAGTGACAAAGTCTTCTACCTATAAAATGATTAAAAAAAGTCTAAAGAATACAAAATCTAAGTTGGCTACTGAAACAAAAAAAAAAGTTTGGTAACATCCACCAGAATATAAATGATTTGCAAGATCAGTTAAGCTTCATTCAACCGAATGATCATAGTGGTATTCAGGTAAAACAAATTTTGACTTATATTGAGGACATGACACAGAATTAAGGAAGATTTTTATAAACAGAAATAATTTTACTTTAAGGAGGGGACAAAAATATCGGTGATGCCATGAGTAAGCAGACAAAATGAAATAAAGAAAGAAGATTGATGTTTTATAGAAACCAAATAGAGAATGTCATAGAAGTCGAGTTGTATTGGAAGCTTTGCTGACTTATCATTATAACAACATCAGTGTATAACAAATTAAGATAATGGGAAATTGCTTCTGCCTCCATATATAAATGAGATATGAGACACTTTCAAAAAAAGTATGAATCCATAGAAGGCTCTTGGCTGATGGATTTTCACCTGAATTGTATCAAGCCCATTGAAGCATAGTTGGAGATGATGTAGTCTGTACGGTTCTCTCTTTCCTTTTTGAAGGCTTTATGCTTAAGCAACTTACTAATTTACTTTTAAAAGGTTAAAAATCCTCAAACTCCTTCCAAATTTGGGCTTATTGCTTTATGCAATACTACTTACAAGATGATTTCCAAGCTAATAGCTACTAGGACGAATACTCTAATGGAAAGGTTATTTCCTCTATCCAAGCAGCTTATTTGAAAACATAATTTTGGTGCATGAGATAATGCACAAAATGAAATCAAAAAAGGGAATGATGGTTTGTTGGCTTTGTAGTTTGGCATGTCTAGAACCTTTGACAAGCTAGAATGGACTTTCATCACTGATGTTATAGAATAATGCACTTTAGTTATGCAATGCTTGAATATTTCTATAATTTTTGTCCTTCTTAATGGATCTCGCTTTGTATTTCTTTTTTACCTTCTAGAGGTATAAGGCAAGGAGTTCCAATATCTCAATACTATTTATTATAGCTATGAAGGTTTTCTCAAGAACTCCCTTACGTGCAGATAATGTAAATTTAATTTTTTTGAGCTAAAATTGCATGAAATGCTCCCAAAGTCTCTCATTTATTCTTTGCACAGTTTTGTCAGTTTTTTACTAAAGTAGACCTGCATAATACCAACAAATTACTTCAGATTGTTAAGGAATTCGGTGAAGCTTGAGGGAAAATTGTGAATTTTCAAAAACCAGGTGTGGTATTTAGTTTTTAGAATTATTACTAGAAGATTAAGAGCGAGAAAAATGGACTCTAGAAATTAGGTATTTGGGAATTCTCTTCTTTTTGGGTAAGTCAAAAACTACTTATTTTTTTAGTATCCTTGAAAACATGTAGACAAAACTCTCAACATAGAGCAGAAAAAATATTTCTCAATATGGAAGGATTTGTGGTGAAGATTGTCATAATTTTTTTACCTATGCATGATATGAGTTGTTTATAAATACCCGACACCACAATTGGTAAGTTGAATACTTCCCAGAGAAAATTTTTGTATCGGAAATGATGCCAGACGTTTAAACCTGATCACTTGGTCTAGAATTTGTATACCAAAATTTTTGTGTGCCTTAGCTTTTGGAGACTTGAATTGCCCGAATCAAGCACTTTTAATAAGAGATACATGGAGTGTTCTAAATAAACTGGAAAATAGGGTATGTGCTCTGCAAGAAAAATATTTCAAGAGTAGGTAATATGCTTCAAGTTCGTAAAAAATCTAATGTTTCGTGGTCTTGAAAGAGGGTGAATAATAATATTTCTTTTCTGACAGAGTATACTGTTTGAAGAAGATTGGATATGACACTTCAAAAAAATTGTAACATAAATGAGTGATGTGTTTTTCTAAGCCACCTATTCATTATGTTTAAGCTGATGATTAGGATGATTATGTGGTTGTTAAGGATCATTTGCAGACGAATGTTAGAACTTAGAATAACCAACTAATTATAAGGTTATTTGACAGTGCTACTATGGGTAGGGATGCACATGGTTCGGTTTGGTATGGTTATTGAGGAAAAAAAAACAAAACCGAAGTACTCGATATTTCAGCTTTGAAAACCGATGAAACTATTTAGCTTATTTGGTTCGGTGCGGTTTCATACCAACTCGGTTCGGTTCTGAACCAAACGCTTTTTGGTTTTCTCCTTTTTGACAGGCAATATTTAAAAAAGTGAGGGTACAACAACCACACCCAATATTTCGCTTAGCAATCTGTATGGACAAACTCCAATATACTTTCTAGACAATCAACTAGACAGTCAGACTCAATCTAGATAAAAAGTATATCAAAGAGTTTATATCTCAATCTCTCGATTTGATATATACTCAAGCAAATAGAAATCTGCGAGTCTTTATCAAATACTAGAGAGATAACTTGGATGGTACCAAAGAACAATATCCAAGTATCAATCAATTTAAATCAACAACCAAAAGGTCAGATATTCTAATTGATTGAACAACGCACAACCTGTGATATTTCAATTATATACAAAATATAATGCGGAAAAGAAATAACACAGACACCAGAATTTTGATAACGAGTAAACCGAAAATGCAGAAAACCCCGGGACCTAGTCCAGATTGAATATACACTGTGTTAAGCCGCTACAGACACTAGCCTACTCCAAACTAACTTCGGTCTGGACTGTAGTTGAACCCCAATCAATCTCACACTGATCCAAGGTACAGTTATGCTCCTACGCCTCTGATCCCAGCAGGATGCTACATACTTGATCCCTTAGCTGATCTCACCCACAACTAAGAGTTGTTACAACCCAAAATCGAAGACTTTAATAAACAAATCTGTATCACACATAAAAGTCTACGGTGATAGATAAATCCGTCTCCCACGAATATACCTATGAGTTTTGTTTCGTCTTTTGATAAATCAAGGTGAACAGGAACCAATTGATAAACCGGACTTATATTCCCGAAGAACAGCCTAGTATTATCAATCACCTCACAATAATTCTAATCGACGCAGCGAAAAAAGATATTGTGGAATCACAAACGATGAGATGAAGTGTTTGTGATTACTTTTCTATCTTGCCTATCAGAGATATAAATCTCGAGCCAATTATTACAATTGTACTCGTAACGATAGAAGATGCAAGATCAGATCACACAACTACAAGAAAAGTAGTATCGGTCTGGCTTCACAATCCCAATGAAGTCTTTAAGTCGTTAACCTGGTTTTAGAAGAAGAAACCAAAGGTTAAAGGAGAATCGACTCTAGCTATGCAACTAGTATCACATGTAAGGTGTGGGTATTAGGTTTCCCAGTTGCTAGAGTTCTCCTTTATATAGTCTTTCAAATCAGGGTATGCAATCAATGTTAGCTTGGTAACAAAGCATTCAATATTCACCGTTAGATGAAAACCTGATTAGATTCAAGCTAATATTTCTCAATCGTTGGATCGAAAACTTAGCTTGTTACACACAAATGAAATGTCCAATCTTGGGTTTACGAACCGTTCCCAAACATTAACATTTGTTGGTTCAACAATAGTTAACCAAATGGTTAGCCATATGATCACTTTCATATCCACCATATTCTTCTTCACCATAACTAGTTCAAATGACTCAAATGAACTAGTTAGAGAGTTTTTCAATTGCTTAGATCTTGTGTAACTACACAAGACACAATCGAAGCAAAAACGGTTTAATTCACTCGAATCGGTTCATGAACTTTATAGCCATGGTTTGCAAAAGCATTCCTTAGTTTAAATAAACATGAGCTCAAGAACAACCGATTTTAGATATAACCTGCTCAAGTTCACGGACTGGGTTCGCAGACTTAAGCTCACGGAAGGAGTTCACAAAATCAAGCAGAAATTCTCGGGTCGAGAACTTCCGCCAGTTCGCGGACTTGGCTCACGCCACATTTTGTTTCTCTTGATCAACAAAGTTCGCAAACTTTGGTTCAAGAAATAAGGACTTATACATATATGTGTTTCCACAACAATGCTTATATCCTACCAATGGTTATATAATCTAAACTCTCATTTCAATCATTGAAACATTCTCAGAGGACGTTATATAGCCGTTATTCACAGACTATTTTTCGTCAGAGCAATTTCCAAAGTGATTGAAACATAACATGACATTCTTCACTAGGTAAAGATGAATTTGGCTAAAGAGAAACCTTACCAACACATATTTCGACAAATAGACAGGCGAGTTAAACTCGGCTCGAAATAGTAAATATGTATAATGAAAGTCTATACGTCGGCACGACTTTTGTCTCAAGAGTAGGAGATAGAATAGATAGACTTTTGAGTGACAGATAAGTTCAAGTCTCCATATAACTTTTGGTCGATGAAGATCCACCAGTTCCTTGAGTAGTCCTTCGTCTTGTATGATGATTTCCATGAAGTCTTGAGCTCAACTATACTTTCTATCCTAGTCCGAGACCTTTATCTATGTAGGTTAGAAATCAAGACTTATAGTTTTGATCACTAACATTGACAAACATGCTTGAGATAGCAATACATGCGAGTTCGACAGAGCAATGCTCTAACAATATTTTTTACAATGAAATAAGTTGTCAGTCCCATATAACTGACATTAGAAAACTTGTTAGAAAACCAATTTATGCTTAATATTTCAAATACATCTTCTAATATACACGGAGTAGTTTCCGCCTAATTATAAAAATGAAATTCAAACCTGCACTTCCGACAAAATCATCAATCAAAACCCCATAATCCAAAATAGATCCAATTACTTATTTCTCCAA
The DNA here is from genome assembly GCF_003573695.1 of Papaver somniferum. Classification (NCBI taxonomy): domain Eukaryota; kingdom Viridiplantae; phylum Streptophyta; class Magnoliopsida; order Ranunculales; family Papaveraceae; genus Papaver; species Papaver somniferum. Next base: position 101,777,328 of record NC_039364.1, read on the forward strand.
AATTGTTATCTGATCACTATCTAAAATTTAAAATATAAATAAATAAATTTGTCTTCTTCTCTTTGTTCTTCTAAGCTTCTTCAAGCTCAGCAATTTCTACTCAAATCAATCAGAGCTCTTTTAACATTCAATAATCAAAAACAAAATAATCAATTAAAATCCCTAAAAAATCAGACACACCCATGTCCCAATACTCATATATTTGAGATTTCTAACATTATTAAAAAAAACAATTTAATATGAACCCTAATTTCAATTTCGTTACATCAACGTAAGGAATCATGAAATCTTGGAATTACAACATACACATGTTATGAGTTGAAGTAAGAAGATCATAAAAAACAACTTAAATCACATCAATAAGCTATTGAATATGGCAGAATCAAGTTTGCAACTAAAACCCATAAGGAAAATCTCCTAACTCTTGTTGTCGCTCCAGCGATGATTCATAGCACACATATTGATAAATTTTCAAGCTCTTAGAGAATCCAAGGAAGTAAAGAAGAGAACAAGAAAGAAAAAAAAAAGAAAAAAAACAATAAGGAGGTAGTGCAGAAGTGCGTTGCTGCTCAACGAAGAGAAAATGAAAAGAAACTATACGTATATACCTAAAATCAACGGCTAACATTTAACCTAACTAATCAACGATTGAAATTTATTTGCACTCGGTTTCTCGGTTAATTTGGTTCGGTTAGGTGTGGGAACTGAAACCAAACCTAAGTGAATACGCAGGGTACCAAGTACACACCCAACTTTTTCGTTCTGCAACATGTATGGACAAAACATAATACAATTGTAAGTAGACCAACTGAATTATCCTTGACAGTATGTATACAAAGATTATATCTCTAACCTCTACTCAATCAGTATGTATATAGACACAAAGTCTGTGAACCTGATTGTTAAGCAGAGTACTTGGACGATCTCAGAAATCAATATCCAAGATCAATCTAGTCGTATCCAAATAATCCAATCGGAACTCTTCCAAGTAATTAAACTTGTTATCTATCTTTCAAGATACGAATTCTACAAGAAACTAGTCTCGTATCAATTACAATCAAGCAGACCTATCTATTTAGATTGAATACGTACAAACCTGTGTAAATCCAATTATAAATATAAATAATATGATGCGGAAAAGGAAAAACACAAGACACCAGAACTTTTGTTAACGAGGAAACCGCAATAGCAGAAAAACCTCGGGACCTCGTCCAGATTTGAATACCAAACTGTATTAAGCCGCTACAGACAATAGAGTACTATCATATTTCGGACTGGAATGTAGTTAAGACCACATCCACCCTCCAGGCGATTCAGTTACAGTCGCGCTCCTTACATCTCTTGAACCTCGCAAGGCTCTACGCAATTGATTACCTTAGCTGACATCCTTTACATCCTAAAAGTTGCTTCAACCTAAGTGAAGACTTTTGATACCAATCTTCCTCTAACAAATAAGCCTATTTTATTTCCGTTTAGATCAAAGATCAAGGTGAGGAAATCTGTTTGTAATAAGCGAAACTAGAAAACCTCAAAAATCCGGAACTTACGACTCCCGAAGAGCATCCTAGATTCTTAACCACCTCTCAAGAACAATCTTCAAAAGATCAATTAAGTTCAGTTTTCAAATATCTATCTTGAAGAATCACAAAGTCGGAGAGGAATAGAACTTTGCGATTACTATCTATCTTGCCTGAAAGAGATTACGAAAACCTCGATAACAAAAAACCAAGATCAGGATACACGAGCTATCAAGGTAAAGATAGTCGAACCTGGATTCCCCCAAAGCTAAGTCTTTCAGTCGTGGACGTAATTATGTTTCTCAGAGGAAACCTAGTTTGTAGAGGACGACTCTAGAATCAACTAGGACCAAAGTGGCATGGAGTGAATTTCCCAGTTGAAAAATCATCTTTATTTATAGATTTTCAAGGACCAGGGGTTGCTTAGATTTGAGGATAAGATAACTTGAAAATCAAGCAAACACTTTAGGTCTTGAAAGTACAATAGAAGAATACACATTCGGAACCGGTTCTGGAATCGTGTATAATGATTGTTCGGTTTGGAAAGTATGCCAAAGAACTAAAGAAATTTAATGTACATTTAAACACCTAAGAATTTAATCATGACACGAGATCAATGAAGTCTTATAAGTGTTTGAGAGAGTTCTAGTAATACTAAACATTTTTTTTTAAAATAAGTCTTTGAGCATATACTAAAAACTTAAACTGGGAAGTTAGTACACGAGTCAGGGTGCAACGGTTCGTGAATCGGGTTCGCCAACCCTACAAGACTACCGAACTCATTTGACCACGGTTCGTGAACCGGGTTCATAAACTGCTAGCTTTTAATTCCAACTTTCAAATTTTATTTCACAACGGTTCTTGAACAGCCCCCAACTGAATTTGCGGTTTGCGAACTAGTTCGCCAACCCTCCTGTATTTCTGAAACTCAGATATCGATGGCTTGCAAACTGGTTCGCCAATCTACACTGAGTAGAAATATCAAAAAGTTCAATATTTCTCTCTTGTGATGTTTGAAATATTCCCCCATGATGAAATCATGTGCATGGGAATTTTTCAATTGATCTAGAAATGGATTCACATAATAAATTGTTTAGAACTAATATTGTTAAGGATCCATGAACATCTTTACTTAAAATCATATTTCGAGATTTTTAACAAGACAAGCTTGACTCAAAATTTCTTGTTTGTAAATCTACTAGAAATCATACGACATCATCTCAAAAAGATAAAATGGTAAGATAGTGAGTAAAATAGAACGGTTCAGTCTTCACATACCTGATACAGAAGTTTTCCAAATATCTTCGTCGATCTTCAGTCTTCAAGGGTTATGTCTGATACTCAACAATCAAATTCTAACCTAGTCTGAGACTTGACTTAGTAGACTAGAAATCAAGATATAGTTTTGATCATCTAACATTGATGACAAGCTTGAGATAGCAAAACTTGTGGGTTCAACCGAGCAATGCTCTAAGTATGTCATTTTCCAAAATTGACAATCGTAGTTACACTTCGCTTCGCTTGGGTTCGCTTTGCTTCGGTTTTAAGAAGCTCGGTTCCTGTTCACGGTTTAGGTTCGATTTTGTACATCCCTAACTATGCGCTTATTTTATCAATGATAATGTACCATATCTGTAATGCTATGATTGTGTGGACCTCTTCTATAAATTGAGAATAATACGTATAACAAGCTTTGTGGAATCAAAACAAGAGTTTCATCTATTACTAGTAGTAATAAAATTTGGAAAACCTTGTCTGGAATAGATACTTGGTCTGCAATTAAACTTTTTTTTTCTTTTTCTGAAGCACAATTAATTAAACTTTTTATATGGATGTGTATGCATAATATTGTTCCTAAAAGGAAGAGACTGGTTGGGTTCATTAAAGGAAATTTCGCATGGTATTGCAAGGGGAAGCGGAGTCTTAAACTCAGCTCAATGGATTGAACGAGATAATCAAAAAGATGATGTTGAATGTCAATTGATGAAGTCTTCCTTTAACAACCATTTGGTCCATATGGAGAGGGAGATGTGACATAATTTTTCAACAAAGGAAACCTTCGCATTTTATTTACATAATTATCAGTTAAGCTTTGAGTAATAATTATACGTACTCATAACACAAACCACATTGGGTTTTGTAGTGGCATAAAACCACACACTACATCCAACGGTATAGAAGATGAATTAAAACTAAGTAAAGATGCGAAACAAACATAGACACAAAGATATACGTGGTTCGGTATGATTACCTACGTCCACAGGGTGAAAGGATGAATGTTATTATTTCTTTTCTTTGATTACAAGGTGTTCTCTCCTTCTCAAATGGTGTAACTCTCAAACTCTCAAATGTAGTGTCTTGTTTCTCTCTCTTTCAACCTGCCTCTCTCTCTCGACCAGCCCTTGTATTTATAGGCCAAGGTCGACATACAACAGAATTACAATGTTGGTCACATTACATCAATTTTAGCTGTTCCCTATCGGACCTGCACTGCTCGCCCGACTTTCTGGTTTGACCGATAGAGTCTTGGTTTTTGATAGTTCTTCACCCGAGGCCGAGTCTTGATCGTCTGGTTAACACGATGTCGCCCTTCTTTCTTCTTGTTCCTTTGTTTGACCATCTTCCTTCGTCTGACCGAGTGCTTTCTGATCGTTCGCCCGACCTGTCAGGAGATAAAGGTCACGTCACATCCGACAACTGTTGGGCCATCACGTCCGACCCACGTGATACCTCGTTCTTTGCGTTGTTCGGTTCTATCATGTGCTTCGCCGCTCTTTTTTCTTTGGTGTATCGTAGCTTAGGATCTTGCCACCTATCCCTGTGGATTATCTACACCTACATTTATGCCCCTTCTTTCGCTCGTGTGCTTGGCACGAAGGAAAGAAAATCGTTCCACCTTCTCATGTCCTCGAGCATGCCGAGAATTCCGTCATGCAGTCTCCCACTAATTCTCCCTTTATGACTTGTAACCATTGCTATTGGTAGAGGCGCTGCATCCTATAAATATCTTCCTTTATGTCCTCTTTCCTTCGTTCGCCATTTTCAGAGAAACCAAGCGTTATATCCGTCGGATATTTGGATATCCGATATCCGATAATGTTCTCCCTTCTTCTTTTCCTTCCTTCTTTGCCGACACCATTAATTCCGGTGACCCTTTTATCTTCTCAGTCTTCCTCTTTGCTGTTTCTGTTGGTGAGGTTTGCGATAGTCGTGGTTGGTTCTTCTTTTTACTTCTCTCCATCAAAGTTCATATCTCTCCGTTCGCTTTCTGACATGGCTACTTCTTCTCCGTCAATGACTGAAAAAAGGTGCGTGAGTGATACCTTCTCCAAGGGCGATGTTGTTTCTCTTGATTCCTTGTTTTGGCTTGAGAGTCCTTCCAATCACGATTATCGTGCTATAAATTCCCCTTTCCCTGATGATTCTCCTTCTTTTTTATGTAGGGCTGATAAGAGGATCTCCAAAGACTTGTCTGATGATGAGTTCATTGAACAGTTGAAGGAAGAATTTGGTCTTTAAAACTATGAAGTGACCCTAGTCTCGGGCCAAACGGATGTGTTGAAGAAGTCCGATGTCGATAGGTATGAGCAGTCATCCGAGGCAGTCATCGTTACTTGTGGGCAATTAGAACTTGGTCTTCGCTTTCCTTTATACAACCCTGCTAGCCCTTTCTACTACGAGGTGCGCTTCGGGCCTTGACCCAGTGGAATGAAAACACTTTCCGCCTGATGAATGAGTGGAGGGACCAAGGCGAGGGTCATGGATCTACGACCGATTGGTCGACCTATAAGCCTGAAGATGCTCTTAATTATACTTATGCCAATTTCGTCGTGAACTATCTGAGCGGGACAACTACCAATGGCGACCTTGCTGGTTTTGCTGCTAGCCCTCATCGTCTGAAGTCTATGCCTGAGGGTGTTGAACGATTGATGTTAGATGTTGATCCCCTTGGTAAAGGCTCCAACAAGCGTGCTCGCCACACCAATGACCCATATTGGGACCGGGTTCCACTACTTGTTCGCGGCCAAATTTTGCATGGTAGCTTCCCTCCTCCTCAATTTCCTACGGAGCCTTATCCATTCTGGGTGATTAACGATGATAGGGTATGTTGCTTTCTTTCCACTTTCTTTGATTCCTGCTGTATCGGCTTGGGGTACTGATTACTTTCTTGTCGTAGGTTAAGCCTCAGGGCGAGTCTACCAAATCATCTTCTATTTCCAAGAAGAGGAGTGCTGGCACAAGGGTCGAGGAGGATCAGGAGAAGGTAACAAACATATAACTTTTATTCTAAGTACATGTACTTGCCTCTGTTTTTTGCCTCGTGTTCTGACGCTGAACCTTGTGCAGAAATTCCCTAGGCGCGAGGATGAAGATGTTGGAGGGTCCGATACTCGTGGTAGTGAAAGTTTGGTTCCAAGGCGTAATCCTCCTCGGGAGAAGGTGGCGGCAAAGGGCGTGATGTTGAAAATCTCGGACGTCGTGATCGATATCCCCGATCAATATGATGAGGACGATATATTCGGGGACGATCAGCTGTTTGATGAGGATGCTGGTGGCCAGAAAGAAGTGAAGGTTTATGTGGAGACTGCTGTTGTGACTCCTGTCGTGCAGTCTGGTGATCAGGGGACGACCCAAACATCACTCCAAAAGTTTCCCCATAAGGATGTTGGGTCTCCCTCGGGTGTTCAGACGTCCTTTACCATATCGGTCCCTATTTGTGATTCATTTGGCGCATTGCATTCTGAGGAGTTCGGCTCCTATACTGATGAACAGATGATTGCTGTCGTGCCCCTGTATCGTGATATCACACCGGTCTTTGATAATTTGGTAAGTGATTTGTTTGCACTTTTCCTTTGGATGTCATCGGGCCCCACTAATCTCGTCTTGGGATGGAATTTGTAGGCGTTGAATCGGTCGAGGTTGAAGGCTGCTCTCCGTCGATAGGAGATTAGGAAGTTGGAGGCTTCTCTTCAGCAGGAGAAGGAACGATCTCGTGATCTGGAGATCAAACTCGCCGATGCGTAAGGTATATTGTTTGCAATAGTTGTGTTGATTGAGTTTTTCGTACCAATGTCCTGAGTCAATTATTATTCTTCTATCCGAAATATCTAGTATAGATCTAGACGCTTCTTCGGAGTATAGGCTTATGAAGAGAAAGTGGGATATCGAGAAAGATCTTGTGGAGAATCTTCGACAACGAATTTCCAATAAGGATGGGAAGATAGACCAACAGGAGGCCGAGATCCAGCAACTTCAAGAGGAATTGGACAAATATCACCTGTTTGAGTGTGTCCCCGAAGAGATAGATAACTTACGGGCCCGCTTGGGCATCTTTCAAAGACTTGCTGGTGATAAAACGTTACTAGCCGATAATCTAGAGAGTCAAAATGGTTCCCTTAGGATTCAAAATCGAGATCTTCATGAAAATCGGCGACGAATTTTGAGGGAAAAAGTTGTGGCCGAGCAGTCCAACCGAGATCTTCTTGAAAGGACCAAGGGTTTCGATAAGCTGTCCAGTGACCTAGAGTGGACCCAAGCCCGGTTATCGATGCTACAAGTGTCCTATAACCGTCAGAGGGCCGAGTGGAGTGATCACAAGAAATATTGCCCTTCGAATGAGTTCAATGAACAATACTATAATGAGTTAACCTTGAAGCTTTCTAAGGCCGAGGACGAGTTGGCCAAGTCCGTGGAGTCGTTAGAATCTGTATTGCCAATTCTGTCAGGTCTCTGGAGTGCATGTTGGGGCGATCTTAAGACCTAGTTAGTTTGTTATTTTTACTCCGTATTCTGCTATGTTCCGTGTTTAATATGCTTATAATGTTTTGTTGCAGCCGAGCAGGGCCATGTCAAGGATCTGGAGCGAGATGTGCAAAATCTCGAGCAGGAGGTGGAGCAGTGGAAGAAGGCCGAAGGTGAGGTGCAGGTTAAGCTCCATGCCACCGAGGCGAGGTCCGAGCAGCTTTCTCAGCAGATTGTGGACGAGAGAAATGCTCATCATAGCAAGCTTGCTGAGGCGATCAAGGCCGGTGTGAACGAGTACATCACGCAAAAGCGCCGCGAGGTTGCTCAGAGAAAGGGGGGAGTCGGTGTTGTTCCACCCAGGAGTTGATCATGTCTTTTGTAGTGCTGCGCCACTAATTTTCCCTTTGTCGCGGGTTGTAATTCGTTTGAACACTTGACCCGTGCTTCTTTGAACAACTTCTTTGAATGCGGTGCTGCGTCGCCAAGCTTGTTTTTCTTTTTTCTTTTCCTTGACAATTTCCTCCTTTATCATTGTGTTGACGCTGTTTAATTTTATGGTTGCTATCTTGTTGTTTGTGCTCCGTATCTGCATTTGATGTCACATGCATTAGTATTAGTGCCTTTTCTGTCAAACACACTTAAAAAGGAGGTTCATCGGGCCCGATGCCATGTCCCAGCCGAGGTATCTCATCACTATCTTTTAGATTCAGTGGAAGGGTTTTAGTCGTCCTAGTTCTAGGACCGATAATTCCGAGTGGTTATCGACCAACCAACTCGGGCAAGTGGTCACGGCCACCTGCGATGGGGGTAGCCTTTCAGATGTAAGTAGGTTACCTAGCTGAGAAGAAATCGTATCTTAACAACCTTTGGTATCTGGCTTCCAACCACCAGTACCCTTAGGCTACCTCGACATTTGCACACTGCCACTGCCCCGAGTATCGAATAGCCAGTCGACTGTAAGTCACCTCCGCACTTCTACACTGGCTTTGCCCCGAGTACGAATGAGCATTCGAGTGTAAGTCACCTCGGCACTTCCTCACTGGATTTTCCCCGAGTACGAATGACCATTGGTCGCTCATGTCATATTTCCTACCCCTCGCGGTTTTAAAGAAATGAATGACAAGTATGTTTACCTGTTTCTCTCGAACCCCTCATGGGTAATAGAGTTTCATATGTTGAGCGTTCCACGGTTTTAACTCGGGTTTGAGTAATCGATAAGCTCCCTCGCCAGCTTTAGACACAATTGTGTATGGTCCTCCCCACTTTGCCGCTAGTTTACCGCCCTTTTTGTCACGTTCCCAATCGACTAGATATTTCAACACTAACTGCCCCGGTTGAAACTCTCTTGGTCGAACTCGTTTGTTGTATTCTCGTTGTAGTCTCCTTTGGTAATTCTCCATTTTTTGCAATGCCATCTCCCTTGTTTCCTCCAAGTCATCGAGCTTGGCCAATATTAGATCTGCCGATATGTTTCGCCTCCAGGATTCAGTTCTTGTGGTGGGTATCATTGCTTCAGTTGGTAGTATCGCTTCGGTTCCATAGGTCAGCATGAAAAGTGATAGCCGTGTTGCTTCCCTTCGAGTGGTTCGATAGGCCCATAAAACATTGTAGAGTTCTTCGCACCAATCACCGTATTCTCCATCTAATTTTTTCTTCATATTGTCGGCGATAGTTTTGTTTGTGATATCGGCCTGCCCATTACTTTGAGGGTATATGGGGGTATCCTTGCTTTTTCTGATGTTGTAGGTGTTAAATAGTAGGTCGATGTTTTCTCCCTGGAGCTGTTTTCCATTATCTGATACGATGGCCGCCGGTACTCCGAAACGACATATGATGTGCTCTCAAATGAACCTGAAGACGTCCTTGTCACGGATATGTCTCAGTGGTGCCGCCTCCACCCATTTAGTGAAGTAATCCGTCGCTACTATTAAGTATTTTCTCTGCCCCGATCCCACATGTAATGGTCCCACGATATCGATCCCCCACTTTGCGAAGGGCCAGGGGCTTACTGCCGAGTTTAGAGTTACTGACGGTGCATGTATCTTCTCACCAAACCGCTGGCATTCTTCGCAAGCTTGCGCCATTTATTTGCATCATCGTTCATATACGACCAGAAATATCCCATCGTTTTCGCTCTCGCTGACAGAATTCGTCCCGAGCTGTGATTTTCGGCTTCTCCATAGTGTAGTTCATTTAAGATTGTCTGGACTTCTTCCTTACTTAAGCATCTTAAGAGTGGTCTCAGGTATGATTTCCTGTATAGGATTCCGTCTCTTAGCTCGTAAACGGCCGATTTGCTTTTCACTTTGTTGATCTCGGGTTGCCCCTTGGGAAACTCGCCTGTCTCCAAGTACGAATGAATCAGCTTTCTCCAATCTCCATCCGGTTATCTATCGGCCGTGTTGATAGCCACGTCGACGTGCACCTCGGGTGTCTCTGGTATAGATGGGGCGAGGAGTCTCATGACACGAATACCCTCCACACTTGGGTCTGTGAGCTGGGATGCAATATATGCCAATGCGTCCGAGTGTCGATTATCTTTTCTGCATATGTGGCGAAATTTGATGCTGGGGATCTGGTCGATATAGAATTGGGCGATCTCCCAGTACTTCTGCAAAATCGGGTCGTGGATGGCGTATTTGCCTGTGATTTGTCGGATCACCAACTGCGAGTCGCTAGTTAGTCTTACATCTTGTAGGCCCATCTCGACGATTAATCTCAGGGCGTGAATCGCAGCTTCGTACTCGGTGACGTTGTTTGTCGCCTTAAATTCCAATCTAAACGAATGGACCATTTTTCGTCCCTTTGGTGTGGTAAAGACTATCCCAAGTCCCGATCCATCTTTGTTCGACGCTCCATCGACGAATACTTCCCAACGTGATGGGCTACTTGCTTCGAGTAAGTCGGCCGGGTCTTCTCGATCTTCTTCCATTCCGGGTATGTCCTCGACCTCATCTTCGTCGCTTAGTGGAAAATCTGCCAAGAAATCTGCCACTACTTGTGCCTTCACTGTGTCCTCATTTCGTAGAAAACATTGAACTGTTTAATTTGCGCCCCCATTTGGAGATCCTTCCAGATCGGCCTGCATTGTCCAGTACCGTCTCAATAGGTGATTTTGTGAGCACGCGGATCCGATGGGCTTGGAAATACGTCCTTAGCTTCAGGGTGGCGAAAGCTAGCGCTAGAATCATCTGTTCCATCCTTGTATAATTTTTCTCCCGGACTTAATGTTTTGCTGATGAAGTAAACAGGTTTTCCTCTCTCCCTTCATTTCGAACTAAGACTGCACTGATAGCATATGAAGTTGCTCCGAGGTATAATGTGAGGACCTCCGATGGCTCGGGTCTTTGTAATACTGGAAGACTTGCAAGATGTAGCTTAATATTCTGAAACGCCTCCTCACAGGCGTCCGTCCATTTGAATTTCTCTCCCTTTTTAAGAGTGCTAAAGAAATCCTTGCATTTGTCGGACGACCGAGATATGAATCGCCCCAATGCTGCTATACTTCCGTTCAGCTTTTGTACGTCTTTTATTGTGGCTGGTGACGGCATCTCGAGGATGGCTCTGACTTTCTCGGGATCTGCTTCTATCCCCTTTGGAGTGATGTTATATCCCAATTTGCCCGATGTGACCCAAAAATGCATTTGGTCGGGTTAACTTTCATTTTATATTCTCTCATCGTCCGGAAAATTTCCCGCAGGTCTCGGATGTGATTCTTGGCTAGGCGACTTTTTACTAGCATATCGTCGACATAGACCTCGATGGTGTTGTGGATCTGGTCTTCAAACATGTCGCCCACCAACCTTTGATATGTGGCGCCTGCATTCTTCAGCCCAAACGGCATCTTGGTGTAGCAGTATAGGCCCCTTGGTATGAAGAAGGAGGTGTGTTCTTGATCCTCGGGAGCCAGCGGGATCTGGTTATACCCCGCGTATCCGTCCATCAACGTTAGTGCCTCGTACCCCACTATAGATTCCACCAGTTGATCGATACTTGGGAGAGAGAAACTGTCCTTCGGACAAGCTTTGTTCAGGTCGCTGAAGTCGATGCAGATTCTGACTCCTCCGTTTCTCTTTGGTACCACGACCATGTTAGATATCCACTGTGGGTAGTGCGATTTCCTAATTATTCCCGATTCCTGTAACTTCTTTAGCTCCTTCTCGACGTTCGTCTGTAATTCTGGCGCGACTCGCCTCATCTTTTGTCGGAGCGGTTTGAAGCTTGGGTCGATCTTTAAATGGTGACAGCATACCTCCAGGTCTATGGCCTCCATATCATGCACGCTCCATGCGAACGCGTCCATGTTCTCCTTTAGCACCACCACGAGCTGGTTTATTTTCTCGTTTGATAGTAACGACCCGATCCTCACTATTCTTGGTTCTTCTACAGTTCCCAAATTAATCTCCCGAGTAGGTTCTACGGCCGACAAGTTTGGTTTTGGTTCCTTCATCGGTGTCGTATCCTTTAATTGCTATGAAGGTTCGCTTCCTTGTGTTTCGTATGCCATGACCTCCTGCGAAATAACTTTTTCCAAGTCCTCTGCCGCTTTGGCTTCTTTAGCCTTGTTCTTCTCTCTCCTTTGTCGTGCTCGCCGCTCCTCATTTATTTGGGCATCGACCTGCATGCACTGTCGGGCTGCCTGTGAATTGCCTACGACCTCGGCTATTCCCTTGTACGTTGGAAATCACAGCCTTTGATGACAGGATGAGGCCACTCCTTTGATTCCAGCGATCCACGGTCTCTCGATAATAGCTTCATAGGGCGAGGCGACATCGACCACAAAGAATGTAGTCAATGTTTCTAGGTAACCACCTCCGTCTGATACCCTTAGAGTTACTTCGCCCTTTGGGATGGTTATGGTCCCATTAAATCCGTAGATATGATATGTTGATGGGACGAGTATATCATCTGATATCTCCATCCTCTTGAACGTATCGTAGAAGAGTACTTCGACTGAGCTCCCACTATCTACCAGTATCCTTCTTACCCCTCATTCCTCAATCAGCAGAGTGATGACCAAGGGATCACTGTGAGCCTGGACGTTCACTGGGACATCCTGAGCCGAGAAAATGATAGGTTGCACCATCCAAGGTTCCATCGGCAAAGTCTTTGATACACTGAAAATTTCTTTCCCGTTATGGTCCCTTTTGTGAATTCTTGACATGATCCCAGGGTTCAGATTGTACTCTTGAGTGGCTGAATGCGAAATCGTGTTGACAAACTGAGTGGATCTGTCGATTCGGACCTGATGGACAGGTGCATCGGGCGTAGCGGTTGCCTGGGCTGGGTGTCAGACGAATTGTCTCAGGTAACCATCTCGAATAAGGTGTTGCACGATGTATTTTACTTCTCGGCAGTTATTTGTAGAGTGGCCTCGATACTGATGATAATGGAAATACTCCGGTGATCCTTGGTTTCCTCGAACTGTATCCCTCTTGATGCTGGGTATATGATGTCATTCCTTTTTTCGACCTCTTTGAAGATTTCTTCTAGTGGAGCATTCAAAGGAGTGTATGTTCTCGCCTCGTGCCTCGGCCCATTTCCTTTGGATACCCATTCCTTCTTCCCATTTCCTCATGTAGGTGGGCTCGGTCTCTTTTCGGGCCGTCTTTGTTAGTCGTCCGATATCGACTTGGGTGCTGCGCTAGCCTCTTTCACTCCCCTATCCCTTGATTCCTCCTGAATTTCTTCTAGGGAGATGAAATGCTCTTGCATTTTCCTCATTTCTTTCAATGTCTGTGGTTTTTCAGTAAACATGGCTATCCAGATGGGGTCCGACCTCCCTAATGCGTTTTCGAACCCGAATATGTGCTGGTTGACTGGTACTTTCCCAATTTTTGTGCACAAATTTCTCCATCGATCGGTCAACGACCTGAGTGGTTCTCCAAACCGTCGGGCCAAGGTGAATAACCTGTTGACCCTGGGCCGAGGTCTGTTGTTGTGCATGTAAGTTTCGAGGAAGGCTTCGACTAGAGTCTCATAACTGTCGATTGTTCCTGGTGGAAGATTGTAGAACCACTTCCTTGCCTCTCCCTACAGGCTTGCCGGGAAGAATTTACACATTACCACCTCATGGTTCTTCCATTGGATTAGGGACATAGTGTACATCTTCAAATGCTCGACTACGTCTCCCGTACCGTCGAACCTAGATGGAAATGTGGGGAGCGTGCACTTGGGTGGGAAGGCCCTTAGTTCTAGCTCTTGGGTGAAAGGGGTCCTCTCGGCCTCGCTTATGACCTCGGCTAGCTTATCTTCTTCGCCGCTTCCTGACAACTTCCTTATATTTTCTTCTAACTCCCTTAGCTTGGCTTCGGTTACATTGTCGGCCCTTGTGTCTCTCTGTTGATGATTCCTCTCGCGCCTTTCGTCTTCTGTTGATGAATCCTCGGGTGGACCGTACCCTCGGATAGGTGGTGTCGGGGGTTATCCTGATCGGCCGGAATTGCTCGGTCCTGTCGTTGGTGGTACTCGCCCGGCTCGGCCTTGGTGACCCGATGTCCCTCGGCTGGAAGACCCTCTCGACCTCGACCTCAAGTTCCGTAGCTGATAGTTCTCAAACTCTAAAGCTAGGTTCCTCTGTTGAAGATCCCTTAAAGCCGCCTCTTGCCTTCTTTGACTTTCTAGAATTGCGAGTAGCGTTGGATCCGTACTCTCATGGCTAGAGTGACCATTTGGATGGCCTAAATGAGCAGGGGGTGGGACCGTTATCATTGGTAGGGGAGGTGGTACTGTAGGGGGTATCTGGGTCGATGTCGCTGGATCGACTCCGATAGTTGTTTCTCGTCCTAACTGTACTCTCCTAAGTCGTTCTTGCTCTCGTCCGAGTGCTTCTTGATACTCAACTTGTCGCCTGGTGTTTCGTCTCTGGGCAAGCAGGATTAGCGCCTCCTCATCATCTTCTGTGTCTGATGCGGTGAGTCCATCTATTTGATCATCCCTCCTCTGAGTTGAGACGATTCTCTCCAGAGGCGAGGTTGTCTGAGGGGCTCAAAAAGGCTTAGCTGAGTGCTTCGTTTGTTGATAACCAAGGCAAGGCATGATAGATGCAACAGTGAATGATGGTCGCCTATGATTTTTTTTTTTTTAATTGAAAACAAATTCAGAAATAAGACTGGAATGATAGCATTGGCAGTAGCTCCAGTCTAACAACTCTAGAATGGAAAAAAAACTGATTGAAACAAGGAAGTTTGATTCTTGTTATCATAGCATTGTAGTCTAGCACTTATAGACGATATTTAAGGAGATAAAAGTGAACAAGGAAATTTGTTCAGAAATTTTGAGATATCCTAAATATGGAATGATACATTCGGTAATGAATGGATATCCGAAAATATTTTTGGATACCAAATAAAATATTCTAAATAATGATATCTCCGGAAAGCATGAGTTTATCAAAAATGGTAAAAAAAATAAATCAATTGCCGGATTTTGGCAAGAATTTCGAAGATGGAGATATTTTCGGGATTGAATTTTTCTTGGCAAAGAAAAACCATGAAAAAATAAATAAATTACAGGGGATGTATACTTGATCATCCACAATGTGTTTGATTGAGATACCCATAGTTACCATAAAAGATTTAAGGTATAGAGTATTAATTGATATTGATATTAAGAGAAATGTTTTGCCGTGAACAATGGCAAAATATTGATAGAATATCATGTGCACTGTATCGACATGACATACCGAAGAATAGATTAGGAATAGTTATTTGATGAAACACAAAATTTAAATCATCTGGACTAATATTGAAGACCAGCCAGATAAAGATTTTTTTTTTTGAAGGTAGAAGCAATCTGAGCGGATCTCGCCGCTCTGATACCATAATAAATTATGGGTATCGAGACGGATCATTGATTAAACGGAAAGCAAATCAAACAGAAATAAAGAAGGCGAAGTCATTAACGTGGTTCGGCACTAACGCTTACATCCATGGAGAAAACCAATAGAATGAAATAGATTATGATCTCCAGAGAGTTTGATCATTCTGGATGATATTATAGTTACACGATGAGTCCTATTTATAGGACTATTGAATCAAAAGTAAACCTAGAGTAGAAAAATACATTGACTAGGTAAACTAACTTATCCAGCTAGAATAACAGAGTTACTAGCCAGAATACGTAATCTTATGCATGACTTGATCTTGTAATTATCTTCTCCACACGTCCGTTGAATGCACCATAAGCTAACTAACCACCTCGAACACCTCGGTGGCTAATATGTGTACCATATAATCCAACATACAAAGTTGTCATATTTGTGTTTGCGAATTGATTATACTTTTTAATTTGCTTTACAAGAGGTGTTATATTTTCCAGAAATACCCTCCCTAAATACCCTCACTCTTTTAGCTTAATTGCTTGTGGTGCGTTGATGAAGTAGCGGTGGTGGAAACTTAAGAAGCTTCGCTAAACCCCATAAGGGGAAGCGGTGAACCTTCTAGATGAATGCCATATAACGATCCTGAATGCCATGTGACGATCCTGAACATGGTTGAAGTACCGTTGTGACATGTAAGCGGCGGCACCATCACTATCAAATAAAACTACCGTCGCAAAGCACCACCAACGGCAAAATAATCCGTTACGTTTTTATGGGATAAATGGGTAATTTAACCCCCACTATTTAACCGTGAGTCGCAACTTCACTCTTATCATATTGGTCGGATGACTATTGTGAAAAGAGTTTGTGGCACCATACTCACTTTGTAAATTGGGTCTTAATAATGGAATTATTTCTCATATTCTCCCTGTTATGTCTACATTGTTGGGCGAAAAACTTTCGGAAAATGGGCCATTTGTCCAAATATTTTCAAAACATGGTTCTAATGGACGAGTACAAATTAATATGGGTGAAATGGACACAAAAAAAATAGTAAGAATGAAACTGGATTCATCCTGACTTAAACTTAAAAAAGAACGAGGGTGAAACTGGATGCATCCTGGTGTAAATTAAAAATAAGAAAAAATATTTAAAAATGGGTATGATGAAACTGTTTACATCCTGCCTATTTTTACATTCTCGTCCATTTAAACAGTATCAAATTTTACATGTCTTTTTCACCCAGGAATTATTGATTTTGGTCTTTTTAACCAATTTTGTGACAAACATTCGTGTCAGGAAGAACGGAGCCAGCCCTAAGGCATGGGTTGACAGTTTCGCATGCCAGCCCAACCGGCTCCCAAACCTTTTTTCTTTGTTTTGTTTTTCCTGACTTCACACACACATAACAGTAATTTAGCAAGATTTTTGGCTAACCACACCTAGTTACTTACGATCCTAGCTGAGCCCTTGCTTCACGTACCTGTTTCAAGATTTAAGAAAAATCTATCGAAAACAAAATAAAAAATCCCAAATTAGAACATGATTTGAAGTTTGAACAGATAAACTCTAGAATCTTAATCGAGGAATGTACACTAATTTAAACTTACCAAGATAGTAAAACTTACCCAGATAGAATGGTCAAATTTTAACGGTAATCACAGCTGGATACAACCAATTTCCCCACGTAATTATCTCATTTCAAAATTCAAATTTCAAAATCCGAAAAAAAGCAATTTATTGTTTCTAACCATTTCCTAGCGGTTATCGACCCTACTTTTTCATTCCCCATGCCTTTATATTTAACTGTTCAAGACTCCGCGATCCTCCACCAAACTCACCCATTTATCTTTCTTCTTTCTCTCTTCACCCTCTCTGGTCTTACCCTCTCAGATCCTCTCTTTTTCTCCATCGAAATACCCAAAAAATGAGGGAATGCATCTCAATCCACATTGGCCAAGCAGGGATTCAAGTTGGAAACGCCTGTTGGGAACTTTATTGCCTTGAACATGGCATACAGGTGAAATCCAAAAACCCTAGCATTTGTTTGTTTAATTTACTTATGTTTTTATCGTTCTCCGCAAATAAAATCTGATTGGTGTTGTTTAATTTGTGTAGCCTGATGGACAAATGCCGAGTGACAAAACTGTCGGCGGAGGAGATGATGCTTTCAATACGTTTTTCAGTGAAACGGGTGCAGGAAAACACGTACCTCGTGCCATTTTCGTAGATCTTGAACCTACTGTTATCGATGAAGTACGAACCGGTACTTATCGTCAATTGTTCCATCCTGAACAACTTATTAGCGGCAAAGAAGATGCAGCTAATAACTTTGCTAGAGGCCACTACACAAGTGAGGAAATAAGAAACTTTAAAACTCAAATCAACAGTTTTTAACATTCTTTTACTCAATTTATCATTCTAACATTTCGCTGCTGTTCTTTTGGTGAAAAGTTGGGAAGGAGATTGTGGATCTATGCCTTGATAGGATCAGAAAGCTTGCTGATAACTGCACTGGGCTGCAAGGGTTTTTGGTATTTCATGCTGTTGGTGGTGGTACAGGATCTGGTCTTGGATCTCTACTTCTTGAGAGACTCTCAGTTGATTATGGAAAGAAATCAAAATTGGGGTTTACTGTTTACCCGTCTCCACAGGTTTCAACTTCTGTGGTTGAACCTTACAACAGTGTTTTGTCTACTCATTCTCTTCTGGAACACACTGATGTGTCTGTACTACTTGATAATGAAGCTATTTATGATATCTGCCGTAGATCTTTGGACATTGAAAGACCTACCTACACAAACCTTAACAGGTTGATATCACAGGTAGAGATCTTACATGTTATTCACATAGTATGACTGATTTATCTGAAGGATATGGTTTCTACTGTAATGTAGTTATAACTGAAATTCAAACCTAATGTTTTTCAGGTTATATCATCATTGACTGCTTCACTCCGTTTTGATGGAGCTCTGAATGTGGATGTTACAGAATTCCAGACTAATCTGGTTCCTTACCCACGTATTCATTTTATGCTTTCTTCGTATGCCCCAGTGATATCCGCAGAGAAGGCTTATCATGAACAACTGTCAGTTGCAGAGATTACTAATACTGCATTCGAGCCCTCTTCGATGATGGCCAAGTGTGATCCTCGCCACGGGAAATACATGGCTTGCTGTTTAATGTACAGAGGTGATGTTGTACCGAAGGACGTCAATGCAGCTGTAGGAACAATCAAGACAAAGAGGACGATTCAGTTCGTTGATTGGTGTCCTACTGGATTCAAGTGCGGGATCAATTACGAACCACCTACAGTTGTTCCTGGTGGAGATTTAGCTAAGGTTCAGAGAGCAGTTTGCATGATTTCAAACTCAACTAGTGTTGCAGAGGTGTTCTCAAGGATCGATCATAAGTTTGATCTCATGTATGCTAAGCGTGCATTTGTGCACTGGTATGTTGGTGAAGGAATGGAGGAGGGTGAGTTTTCTGAAGCTCGTGAGGATTTAGCTGCTCTAGAGAAAGACTATGAGGAAGTTGGCTTAGAATCCGCTGAAGGAGAAGATGATGAAGGGGATGAGTACTAGAATCTAAGAAATATATAGGTCGCAAGGAAAACTAGGATTTGCTTAAATTAATAACCAAATGGACTCATTGGATGTTAGTTTTCCTTTTCGTTTTTTTCTTTTCTTTTTCTGTTAAGAGTTAAATTGAAGTGTTATGCTGAAAATTTCATATCATTAAAATTAGTCATCTTCAATACGAAGTACTACTTTTACAAATATGTTTTCTTCATGAATTTTCTGTCTGAAACGGTATTACAGGCAAAACTTACAGTGGCAGACAGCAATTCCTAACTCTCTTGGTTTCTTGGTTTGAAGCATTTTATTCTCTGCAAGAAATGATAATCCCAGTTGACGATGATTTAACTGCTTGGATCATGGTAAACATTTCATTCTCTGCAAAGAAGAAATGACGGTGCAGTTAGGATGGTCCTCTAAAAGTTTAAGCTGTAAATTTTGGGGTAAAACCACATAATCTATGGAGGGTACCTGTCTTTCAACTTCCATTGCTGTTGCAGCAAGCCTTCTTTTCAGGGTGGATATCTCTTGCTCACATGACTCAGCTTCAGTATCTGTTTTTGATAAACAGTATTAGATAATCCAACTACACAAGTATCTCAGAGGGAGAGGACAGACTGAGTGTTGTGGTGAAGGGACAAAGATAGGCGTATGAATAACTTTAGTAGAAAACATGTCACCCCATAAATTCCAATTAATTTACCAGCTAAACATGTATCTCAACTAGAAATATGGCATTGAGGTAGCCAAAATGTTTTTATGTAGCCACTCCATAAACTGGGAGAGAGCATGTTTTTATGTAGCCACTTCATAAACTGTGGGAGAGAGCATGGGAACATGTTCCCAACATCATCCACCAAAAGTGAGAATAGTCAGATGATTTGTGGAGATCCAGCTGAATGTGCCCCATAAGTTGACTCGGATGCTTTCAGTATAGCACTTTTGACAGGGTCTGATCCAACTGATTGATCACTACAGGTTCTCACATGCATTTGTTACAATGGTATGCACCCATAACTCCATACTACTTTTTTCATCTTTATGAAACCTAAACATCCTCGAGGCATGGAATACTAGAGAAACAAACAGAACTAGAATGTGGTGCTCACCATAATAGTAGGATGATAGGATGGTGATGCGCTCCTTTGGCTGAAAAGAAACGGTAATAACTTCAGTCGACATAATTTATAGTGTTAGCATGAAGCAATAACAACTACAAGAAAGCCGAATCTAGAAGGGTTGATATCATGAGTATGCACCAAAAATCATTCATAAGAAGGTAGAAATCACAAAGACGCCACATCCAATTCTAGGTTTCGTAAACATCACTGGAACTATGCGGCAAAAACCAAAAGTCTATTATAAAAAGATGTACAAAGATAGCAAAATAGGCCCGAATAAGGAATAATCTCCAACAATTCTGCCAAAAGTATGAAAGTCCAAAAATATTTATTCGTCATAAGTGAAGAGGAAGGCCTATTGTTGTAAGACTATTTCATTTCCAATGGCATAATCTCCGTAACTGGAGTTGGAAGGACAGAGGCATTCACATGTTTTACCAAATTACTGAAATAAAGACAAGTGGATTCAGATATTATACCATTACAAATATCCCCTCCCGGCGAGTTGGGAGTTCCTCGAGCTTTCTCAATGTCTCATCACCTTTAGTAACTTTACCAAATATTGCATACTGGCAATGCAAGTCGAAAATCATAAGTACCATGTCAAATGCGTAATTTGAGATATGAAATCAAGTATATTTATAATTGTAGCTGCAGGGGAACTACAACAGTACCTCGCCATCCAGGTGAGGAGCATCCCCAAGAAGCATTGAAAAAGAGGAGCCTCCGCTGTTTGGGTCAGAGTGCCTACAAAAACCACGAAAGTATGTATTACAAGACAAATTCAGCTCTTTAACTCAGTTAGATAAGTTCAGAAATGGGCAGTGTCAGTGTTCGTAACTAATATCTAGATGTGAAACAAACAAAAAAGCGAATGAGAACTTTGTAACTGGATACGCAGTTTAAAAGTTGGAATTCCAAAGGCATCGTGACTGTGTTCCAAGTAGGGATGCTGTCTGTCATCCAGAAGTATAGCTTAAACAGATGTTTCCAAAAAGCGTCCGTGCTTCATAGTCAACAAGAATAGTGTGAAAATGTGACAACTGACATATCCTTTACTCTACAGGCATTACTCGCAAGATAAAGTGCAATCCAAGCGGGAAGTCTTCAAAACGATTTTGGTATAGTAAACTCAGGAATTGAACTTTATTTTTATGTACAATAACTCTTGATTGGAAAAACTCTAAGTTCAAAGCAAATATGATTATACAAACTGTAAAGAGAAGAAGAGAGATATAAACATACACTGTACTTAAGAAGAAGATACTTTACCTTCCCATTGAAAGGATTCCCCTTACATGTTTGACCTTACTAAATTCACCGACTATTGTTTTTTCACCATGCTCCCTCTGCTTGTCATTCAGAGGAGCTGATCTTCCATAAACAACATCAGCCACTTGGGCAACAAATCCCTTATCAACCTGCATAACAATATCGATGGTCATTAAAATGAAAAAGCTACACCTATTGTAGTATTTGAAGAGGTCAAATTCCAGAGTTAGAAAGACTACCCGGAAAAAGTGATTGGTATTATAGCACCCCAAGCGAACAAGTCTGAAAATGTGTTCAACTGTTTTGGGAGCAACATCAGGATAAAATCCAAATTCAATGTCTCCATAGTTTGTCTGCAAGATAGCACATTAAAACCAGTTCCCATTACTCCATAAACAACAAAACAAGTACCCCTAATTGAAACAATTGTCCGTCTCATCAGCCTTATTACGCTATAATCCTCCTACTGATTGTAAACAACCCTGAGAAGGAAATGTGGTCAACTGGTGAAGTGAACTCTTATAATAATGTGATTTGCTCAAATAAGTACACCAGTATATATGAGTGGGAGAACAGTGGCAAAAACACCTCAACCAACATTCTGCGGCCTAATTTAATAAATAATCGAGAATCATCAGAACACACACAAAATGGTATATACCATTGCTCAGGGAAGATTGTGATATTTCAAATTTTAGGTCAATCATACCCTTAGGGTTAAAGAAAGTATCCTCAATTATTCATATTTCGAATCAGATTCAAATGAATCATACAAACAATAATGATACAAAAATCACTGCCTAACACATAGTATAAAATTCGGAAATAAAATAAAATTTCTGAAAAGAAATGAACCTGGAAAACAACACGAGCAGATCCAAGAAGGGGATCTTCATCACATGAGGCATGAAAAAACGAGAGAGAAAGACATGTGAGAATCGAAATCCAGCTTGAATATCTCCACATTTTTATAAAATTTGGCGCTGGAGAGATTGGGATCGAGAGGATTTAGGTATTCTCCGACTTGACTCCAGGAATCAC
Source organism: Papaver somniferum (assembly GCF_003573695.1). Taxonomy (NCBI): domain Eukaryota; kingdom Viridiplantae; phylum Streptophyta; class Magnoliopsida; order Ranunculales; family Papaveraceae; genus Papaver; species Papaver somniferum. The sequence goes on from NC_039364.1 coordinate 101,799,424, forward strand.
TCCAGCTGCTTCTACTAAAAGGGTAAGAGACGACTTTCTTCCCGCGAAAAGTTTAGTAAAGAACAAATACCGTTGTCGTTTTGTTGCAGCGCCAAGTACGCTGGTCGTTTATGTTGGCCCAACAGCCTACTGGTACTTGGTTTGGCTGTCTAGGATACAGTACCATGGTTAAGATTCCATTATCACCACCATGGTTATTAACGTTTTTTTATTCACCCATTAAATACTACTATCTCCGTCCCTAATTAGGTGACCTATACCATAAATAAGTGGAGTAATAGATTAGTATTATTATAAGAAATAATACAAAGTTATTTATATTGATTAGGTAGATGTTTTAAAATGCTTTCCAATGATACAAAGTTTACGAAAATTCGTTGTATAGTTTGAGAGATAAGTCATTTCTAAATTTACTAGTAAATTTTAACTAGATCATCTAATTAGGGACGGAAGGAGTAGTAAAAAAATTTATCTCCGATAAAATAGTAATAAAGAAACTCATCACTGATATAATATTTCTGATTTTATCTAATATAATAATATTAGGAAATTTGCATATTATTATTTCAACTAAATTAATATCAATATTAGTGAACAAGGCAGATGTCATTGTGTTACAGTCTAAAGTCGTTGGGTGATGATACGAAGTATTTAAGTTCGAAACTCGTCATCAACGGGATGAGAGAGATTTTTCTTTTTCTTTTCCTAGCTACTTGGGCTTGTAGGTAGTAAACCTCTTTGAGGTTTAGTCTTTAATATAACCTTTGGGCCGAAATTGGAGAAATATTTCGAAAGTGGCTACCGACTTCTTCGAAAACACTGTGTTTAAGGGTCGTAAAGGGGATAAGGCGCGTCTTTGGGAGTATAAATGGTGTGCTCAAGGTACGTTATTCATGGCGTTTCCTATTTTTCGCTTTTTAGTTTGTTCGAACCAAATGAGTCTTGGTTTCTGTTTGAAGCTAGATATTGCGAGAAGCCGTCTGTACGACATTGAAATTTCTGAGCTTACTTCTTTACTGGACATTTTTAATAAAGTGGTGTTCATTCCTGAAGTCGCAGATGAGCTTGTGTGGGTAGGTGACAAACTCGATTAAATCTGCATATATTCTTGATCACAACTACGATACTTCAGTGGTGTTTCCTAGTAAGAGATTTTGGTCTTAATGTTGGCCACACAAAGTAAGCTTTTTTCTTTGGCAATTGGTTTAATGCAAACTTCCAACAGCAGGCAACTTGTTGAGGAGAAAATTCAACATTTCTTCGTTCGCATGTCTTAATGTTGGCCACACAAAGTAAGCTTTTTTCTTTGTCAATTAGTTTAATGCAAGCTTCCAACAGCAGACAACTTGTTGAGGAGAAAATTCAACATTTCTTCGTTCGCATGTCATCTTTCCCCTTCATTATGCTCTTTATGTAATCAAGTGGATGAGTCGTGCGACCAATTATTATGGAATTGTATCTATACACAACAAATATGGGTTTATTTTTGCACCCAAGCTAATATCCGTCTGCCCACCTTCTCTAATCTGCGTAGCTCAACCTTAAACAGTTTATAACTTCAAGATGTTATTGTAAATCGGAAACCGTTGTTGTTTGACCTCCTTAGTGGTGGTGTATTTTTTAGGTTTTTTTTTCCTTGTGTGTTCCCTTTTTCACTTTGCTCGGTGGTTTCGTATATGTTATCTTTGTAATTAGCCTTCTTTCTTAATATATTTTTCCTATTTACCGAGTAAAAAAAAATATATAACTTTTGGACTTTAACCCAAATTTTAAAAAACATTAGTGAACAAGACGAGCACAACGGAAAGAAATAACTATTAATTCAGCTGATGGGATGCTCAACGGATTCTTAACTCCACACTCGCATCCTTCAGTAGTTTATCAATAGACATCCACTAGCAACGACAGAACCGGGAGATTGCGTATGGATAGGCTTAAAAAATCCATGAATACTCAATTACGATAATCATAGGTGCAAGAAATTCAGAAAGGTACCTAAAGTCGGGATTAAAGCCAAACATTTTAGTGGGCGCAAATTTTAATGACTAAAGCTTTGTATAACTAATATTTTTAGGTGGTCGTATGTCGCTTCAAAATTTTCCGAGCAAAATGGCATTATGATACTTAAAAATACATCTAGCACTATCCTAATATGTTATGTTACGACATACTAATATGTCACTGATTTCAATAATTATCAAAACAAAAGAGGGACAATTTAAAAATAAAATTAGGACGTCCTTTAGAAAATAGCTGGGACTAGTTTCCAAGCCTAAATAAGAAAGTAAACACTTGTAAACAGTTAGTGCTGGAGAATGGAGAACTTGTCATAGCCACAAAAGCTTTAATCTTTCCTTTTGTTTTGGAGTGGTGCCTTGATCGAATGATTCTAGGAAATATGGAAGAAGAAAAAATCGAATTTTGTATACTACACTTGAGCCATTTGAACGAGGTTTTCTTTTCATTACTAAGGTCAATCTAAATTCACAGGTAGGCTATATATGATTTACGTAATAATTAAAAGATCCCAAAAGAGATTTCAAAATTTTTGGGGACGGCCGTCTTCTACCTTCGTCGCCGCCTACCCGCAAAAAGATGGATGGAACTGTTCGGATTTGCGAAATCGATATCAAATGACATAGAGTAAAAAAAGAGCATTTAATATTTTTTGAGTGAAATTTCTGGTCTTGATGAGTTATTTTAACTAAGAAAGTGAGACAAAGAAATATTTTGGGTCTGAGAAATGAATATATCATCTTTCCCTTTAAATTACCTCATTATAGGGGGGGGGGGGGGTATCTTATTTATTACTAAGCCCATAGATTAAGTATGTGGTAAGTGGATAACCTAAATCCATATATAACATTACTCTAGTACTTATGTAACTTAGTTAGAATACTCCCATGAGAAGCACTGGATCATATAAGAGTATCTCTTGATACCTATATGTGGAGAACCTTAACCTCCAAGTTAAGGATACTCAATTAGTCTCATCTTTTAGTATCTCATGTTCAATGAGGAGAAAATTCTTTTTGTTATGTCTTTTGTGTTTTAGCTTATTAACACCAATTAGTGGTTCACTATTAAGGTTTGTTATCTTGTATTTTTTAACAACTATATTTTGGAGTCAACCTGAGGGATTCCGATCCACCCTATATAATCGGGAAGAAGCTATTTAGTTTACAATGGGAAATAATTGTTTTTCTTTAAGTTTTTTTTTACTTATCTTCAGCTTTTTACTTTCAGTTTAAATTTTCTTAAAACTTCCATGTTTCCAATTTACTCTACTTCAGCACTTGCAAGTTTTCATATCATTTAGTTTTCATGGTTTACTTCGAATTAGTACTTCATTTTTTCAAGCAAGATCATGACAAGAGATATTGTTTGTGAGTTCTCTGCTTGAAAAATACATACATGAAAATTTACCGAAAATGTCACATTCAAAGCCTTCATTATCACCTTTGTCAAGTTTTCAGACAAAAAACTACCAACTGTTTTGTTACAATTTATTGAATGGAAAAAAAGGTGTTTACAAAACTGATCATTTATTAATTTTGCAAATAGGAAGTAACACTTGAAATGCACGCAAGTATGCTTTTTAAGCATGTCTTCGTGAGTATTAACTTGGTATAACCTTGAAAATCCGAGATTAACTCGTGTGCCCTCAATTTTATTTTTTTCCGAAAGTAGTTTCTCTTCTGAAAATTAATTTTTCTTTAGATACTAATTGTGGTATGTAATTTTTTTTTGCACGTACGCTCTTATTTTTATTATCTAAGTCTATATATCCATTTGACCAATAAAGAGACCCCCTTTTTCATCATTCAAATGCGCTCAAAACCTTCACAATATATGTGGAGGAGAAGAAAATAAAGAGTACGACAGACAAGACAGACGGCGGAGCAGCAAACATTACATTTTGTCTATTTTAAATATACTCGGGACATAGACCTAGCATTGAGATTATGGATTTCAAGAAGATTGATATTATGCAGGTCGCAGTTCTAGAAAGAGACTTTACAGAAGAGGATTACGATGTTGCAAGTTTTAGGTCATGATCGCTCTCCAGGTCCCGACGGGCTCTAGGTCCACGTCATTTTTATATGTGGGTACTTTATGCGAGGTGATATAATGAGAGTTTTCAAAGTTTTCAACAGATGGAAAACCCTTAACCGGAGGCTGAAAGCTTCCTTCTTGTCTCTAACTCCAAAAAAAAAAAAAACATCGAAAAAGTGAAGTAATTTAGGCTCATTTCCCTAATGAGAAGTGTGTACAAAATGATTTCCAAGGTGATGGTAGAGAGATTCAAGACCTTGCTGACTTCTTTATTGTCCACTTACCAGTCAGGTTTCATTAAAGGAAGACAGATCCTAGATTGTTCCCTCATTGCCAATGAATGTATAGATTTAAGAATTAAGAGTCAAGTTCCAGGAATTATTTGTAAAATCGACTTCGAAAAAGCGTTTGATCATGTTTTTTAAGATTTTGTTTACGAAGTTTTGCAAAACATGGGGTTTCAAGTTATGTGGAAAAATTGGTACAAGGATTCGTCCACAACACTCCCCTTTTTAATTTTATTAATAGATCAAATCACACCAAGTTCATCTCTGGTAAAATTTTAAGATAGGGAGACCCTCTGTCTCCATTCTTTTTTTTTTGTCATTTCTAAAGATCTAAATTTAATGTTCTAGAAAGCTATGGAGTTGGGTTGGATTGGTGGATTTCAACTTGGTGAGAATGGTATTAAAATGGGATGTCTGCAATTCGCAGACGATACTCTTGTCTTCCTTGATGATTATAGGGATTAAGACAATGCACTTAGATACTTCTTACATCTGTTTGAAATGTGTTCTAGTCTCCGCATTACAACTATATGTTTAGGATAGCTGGCGCCACAAGCATTTCAAGCCTCGTAGAGATGATGGTTGCAAGTGTGAATGGATGCCAAAAGTAGGAATTACCGGTTAGTCCAGTTTTTCATGACCCAGTTAATGGCTAGTCCACTCGTGAAACAAATTTACTCGCTAGTCCAAAAACATGTTTTTGGACCAGATTATTTACTCGTTGGTCCGAAAACTTTGTGGAGATTATAAAGTGTGTTTTTTAAATGCCTAAAAGACCCTTCCATATTTGATTAGTATCGATACATAACATATGTAGTATCTGTAAGAGCACTGCTCGGTCAAACTCGCAAGCATTGCTATCTCAAGCTTGTTGTCAAGTTTAATTGCCAAACTATAAGTCTTGATTTCTAGTCTACTTATAGCTAAGTCTCGGACTAGGATAGAAAGTGTAGTTCAGCTCTAGACTCCATGGTGATCATCATACAAAGACGAAGAACTACTCAAGGAACTGGTGGAACTTCATCGACTAAAAGGTATGTGGAGACTTGAACTTATCTATCACTCAAAAGTCTATCTACTCTATCTCCTGTCTTGAGACAAAAGTGGTATTGCTATATAGACTTTGATTATACACATTTGCTATTTCGAGCCGAGTTTATCTCGCTTATCTATTTCTCGAAATATGTGTTGGTAAGCTTTCGCTTTGGCCAAGTTCATCTTTATTAGTGACGAAAGTCATATTAGTTTCAATTACTTGAATATCGCTTTGACGAAAAATAGCTTGTGAACAACAACTATATAACGTCCTCTAAGAATGTTTCAATGATTGAAATGAGAGTTTAGAATATATAACCTTGAATGGATATAAATATTGTGTGATAACTCATACGTGTGTAAGTCCTTATTCCTTGAACCAAAGTATGCGTACTTTGCTGCTCTGGTAAACCGTAACTGAAGTCCGCGTACCAGTACGCGCACTGTCGGAAGTTCACGTCCCGTGAATTTCTGCTGGAGTTTGTGAACTGAAAACAAACTCAATCCGGGTACTTAAGTCCGCGTACCAATATGCGTACTTAAGTGGGTTATTTTCTAAAAACGATTATTCGTGAACTTAAACTTATATAAACTAAGGAATGCATATTTGCAAACCGTGGCTATAACGTTCATGAATTGATTCGAGTGAATCAAATCGTTTTTGCTTTAATTGTGTATTATATACTTCTATGAGATCTAAGCAATTGAACAACTCTCTAACTAGTTCTCTTGAATCATTTGAACTAGTTATGGTGAAGATGAATATGGTTGATATGAAAGTGCTCATATGGCTAACCATTTGGTTAACTACTGTTGAACCAACTAAGTGTACATGTTTAGGTACGGTTACACAAACCTAAATAAAAGTGCATTTCATTTGTATGTAATAAGCTAAGATCGATCTAACGGTTGAAATATATTAGCTTGAATCTAATCAGGTAACTTAGATTGCAAACCTAAATAAACGTGCATTTCATTTGTATGGTGAATATTGAATGCTTTGTTACCAAGGTAACTTAGATTGCAAACCTTGATTTGAAAGACTATATAAAGGAGAACTCTAGCAACTGGGAAACCTAATCCCCACACCTTCTGTGTGATACTAGTTGTATTAGCTAGAGCCGATTCTCCTTTAAACTTGGGTTTCTATTGAGACCATGTAGGTTAACGACTTGAAGACTTCATTGGGATTGTGAAGCCAGACCCAACTATTTTCTTTATAGTTGTGTGATCTGATCTTAATGTTTCTATCGTATTAAGTACAATCGTAAGATTGGCTTGAGATTGATTTCTCCGATAGCCAAGATATAAAAGAAGTCACAAACATCTTCGTCTCATCGTTTGTGATTCCGCAATATCTTCTTTCGCTAGTCGATTAAGATTATTGTGAGGTAATTGATAATTCTAGGTTGTGCTTCAGGAATATAAGTCCGGGTTATCAATTGGTTCCTGTTCACCTTGATTTATCAAAAGACGGAACAAAAACGTGTAGGTATTTCTGTGGGAGACATATTTATCTATTACTGTAGACTTTTATGAATGATACAAATTTGTTTATTAAAGTCTTCGACTTTGGGTCATAGCAACTCTTAGTTGTGGGTGAGATCAGCTAAGGGAATCAAGTGCGCAATATCTTGCTGGGATCAGAGACGTAAGGAGCGCAACTGTACCATGGATCAGTGTGAGATTGGTTGGGGTTCAACTACATTCCAGACCGAAGTTAGTTTGTAGTAGGCTAGTGTCTGTAGCGGCTTAATATAGTGTGTGTTCAATCTGGACTAGGTCCCGGGGTTTTTCTGCATTTGCGGTTTCCTCGTTAACAAAACTTCTGGTGTCTGTGTTATTTCTTTTTCGCATTATATTTTGTTATATAATTAAAATATCACAGGTTGTGCGTTGAATCGACCAATTGGGAAATCCAACCTTTGGTCGTTGATTGAAATTGATTGATCCTTGAACATTGGTCTTTGGTACCGTTCAAGTGATTTCTCTTGTATTCAATTAGACTCGCAAATTTCTATTTGCTTGAGTAAGTATTGAATCGAGAAAGTGAGATATAACTCTTTGATATACTTTTATTAAGGTTGAGTCTCACTGTCTAGTTGATTCTCTTAAAAGTATATTTGAGTTTGGCCATATAGATTGCTAAGCAAAATATTGGGTGTGGTTGTTAGACCCCCGCTTTTCAGTATCATATTAGTATTGATACTTAATACTATCAATACTTAACAGTATCAATACATATGGTAATATGTATACTAGTAACATATGTTGTATCAATACATAACAATTTTTTGATATGTGGTATCAATACATAACAGTATCAATACATAACATATTAATATGTAGTAACATATTGACACTACATGTTAATATGTAGTATCAATACATAACATAACAGTATTGATGTGTAGTATCAATATATAACATAACAGTATTGATATGTAGTAACATACTACTAGTAACATATGTTAGGGTTAGTAGAGTAATTTTACTTTTTTCAAACCTTTTTTGGACTAGAGAGTAAATAAGTTTTCCAGCTGGACTAGCCATTAACCCGGGTCGGGTTTAGTGGACTAAACAACAAAGTTCCCATGCCAAAAACATATTTAGGTTTACCTCCTGGAGAGGTTACTGACAACATTGCAAATTGAGATCTTCCAATTATAGAGAAATGTAAAATCCTAAGTCATATGAGCCTCCATGTCGCGCGTTAGGAATACCTCGTTCCTCATTCAACGGTGACCACCACCCACTCTTAAAATTGCTCCCTTCCACTTTTGGTTAAAGGAGAGAAAAAAACGGTCTGTTCTCGCAAAATTTTCGAACTTCTCAAATTTTTCGGGGAAATAAAAAAAGAAAATTGTTTCCGGGAAATTCTGTTAAACCTAAAATAAAATCTGGAGAATGGATTTTTTTCATTATTCTCTGCCAGTGCCTCCATCTCTCGCCTCTTTCCATTTCTTGTTCTCCTTCAATCTCTTTATATCTCACTCGGTTTCTGATTTTTACTTTTCCTTTCACTAAAGAGGTATAAGCTGCACTACAAATTCCTAACCTTATTTCCATTTTTACTGTCTCTTTTTTTTTCCCCTTTTTCATTCACTCGATTTCTTCCATGATTTCATTATGTTTATTGATTGATTTTATCTTATTTTTCAGAGATGATTTTTTTCTTCCATTGATTTTCAAGGGAAAGATTACATTCCTGGATGAGATCAAGCCTATCGAAAGCCAGCAATCTCACTCTTGTAAAGAATGTGCTTTCTCCTGTCCCTATTTATATGGTTTTATTCTTTTTGCTGCACCGATGAAAGTTATTGAAGCTTTAGAGAAAAAAATTCGAGATTTTCTTTGGGACGATAGTGAAGAAAAAGATAACCATTGTCTAGTTGTTAGAGAGATCGTGCGTACCCCGTTCAAGAATGGTGGATTAGGGGTTAAGTCTCTTTGAAGCATGGACAGAGCTCTTGTCTCCAAATGGTTGTGGAGATTCAATAATGAAAAAGATGTCCTCTAGAGAAAATCGGTAGCTTCAAAATATAGGTCGATAAATTTGGATAGAGAAACCGAGGCTCCAAAAGGTGCAGGTGGTTACGGGGTCTAGAAGGGCATTTACAAGCATCTTGAATTCTTCAAAGGAAACTGTACTCTACAAGTGGGAGAAAGAAATTCAATTATGTTTTAGGAGGATCATTGGGCATGTACTGCTCCATTCTCTTCTTCTTTTCCTAATATTTATGCCATTGCCACTACAAAGCATTTGACAAATGCTAGATGCGCTCATAGGCTTCATCAAGGAGGGGATGGAATTTTTGGATTGGAAAGACGGTTATCTCAACTTCGGATTGCTAAGATAGGTTCTCCCACGTACTACAACTATCGAAGGACTTCAATTAGGTCCGGGACCAAATTACATCAAATGAAGCTCAATATTTTCTCGGTTAACTATTTATATGCCAAACTACAAAACGAAGCTGATTTACCCAATTTACATCTCAGTATCTAGTCTAGGTCGTGGCCTCAAAAGATATGGTTCTTTTTTTGCTTGTACTCCACAAGAGATTAGCTACTATGGACACTCTACACATATAAAAGGAAAATTAGTCGTAAATGGGTGCTTGTTGTGTCGTAAAGCTGGAGAATCATTGGAGCACCTAACGATTTCCTTGTAGTTTTTCTTTTGAAATTTAGAGGCACTTCGTGAATGTTGTAGGTTTCATTGGTCCAATACCTAACTATATTTATTAAATAATCGAAGACTGGATAACTCGTATGCCACATCCGTTAGCAAAAGTGTTGTTGCCAGTCATTCCTGCCTCCATATGCTGGTCAATTTGGAAGTGTCTTCATAATATTGTTTTTGAACATGGTACTTCGAACACTCAATGGGTAATTCAATAAGTCAAAGTTCAAGCTTATACTTGAAGCAGAAATGAATGGAGGTAATGATATTATCTTACTGAGAATAGAGTTTGACTCTGGCCGGGAGACGTTGACCTCTGGCTTTTGGCGATTAGGGTAGCCGAATATAGGAGAGTGATGCGTCTTCACTCCAGTATCCATGGATACTGGTCCGCCTCCTGATCTTGGTATTATTTTTTCTGCTTCTTCTTTTCCTCCTCTCCCTGTCCAGAATATCTCTACTGAAGGTTCTATTTTTCTTGGCTCTTCAAACCCTTGGAGGGGTGAGTCTCCCTATTCAAATTGGAATAACGTAGTTAGTAGATCTAATCCAATTCTTCCTAATTCTTATGAGAATTTAGTTTATGTTCCCCCATCAATGGTAGATGGCAAACTCTCTGCATTCATGAATAAGGATGATTTTAGGGATTTGGTTAATGATTATACATGGCTTGTTGTATGAGGTTTTGTTAGTTGTAGTTTTCCTTATTCTATGGTCAAAAGGGTTGTTGAGAAAGCATGGAGGATCAAGGGGAACCTTGAAATGATATTACACGGGGAAAGAGCTTATATCTTGAAATTTTATCCTGAGGAAGATATAATCACTGCACTTGAGCATGGTCTAGTATTCAAGTCGGATGTCCCCTTGTTTGTTAGGGGTAGGGAACCATATGTTGAGCAAGGACTGGAAAATATCCAGGCGGTGCCTGTTTGGATGATTCTGAGAGGAGTACTTGTTCACTACTTCAATCCAAAAGGGTTGAGCATCATTATGAGCGTGATAGGTAAGCCACTCCTACTTGATGGCCCGACTACATCAAAATCTCGTATGGCCTATGCGCGTGTATGTGTAGAAGCTAACCCAAAGTCTTATTTGAAAAATACAATTCCTTGGTAACAGATGAAGGTAGAAAAATTAGTGTTGGAATTAAGTATGTTTAGAAATCCCCACAGTGCTATAAGTATTCGACCTTTTGTCGTAATGAAGCTAAGTTCCTATTACCTCCAAATAGGCAGAAGAGATAATTAATGTATATGGATCAAACAACCCCCTTGTGTGAATTGAAGAGATGGGGGGTGCAAAACCCAACAACTGAAAGTGAATGGATTCTTGTATATCACAAAAAGAATATGAGATTGAGCAATGAGCCGTTAAGCATGGAGACTACTACGCCGTTGCGCATGCTGGTGGATAACTCTGACCCTGAAATACCCCTTGGGTTTGAATCTCCCGATGATTGTCGTAAGTGTAATCATATTAATAATCTTATTTCCACATAATTAACTGGTAATATAATGGAAGCAAGGATCGTTCCCACAGAGAGCAGTGAGTTTTGGTTGTCAAGGTGTCACAAAGGGGGTTTTGTTTTAGATTTTAAACAAAATAAATAATCAAAGAAAATAAAGTTGAATTGTAATCAATAAATAGAAATATGATCGAGGAATCCTTCTTCTTTAATAAACCGTCAATGAGTTATTATAGTTTCCTACTCGTCGTTAATCATAGATTATCACCAACCGTGGAATAACAGCTAGATCGGTGTTATCCCCTAAATTCCTTATATCACTGGACACAGAAGTTCTCTTTTACTAGAGATCACTCAAGGTGTAATTTGGTCGAATGCTTTATCTTTTTTGAATTTATAGGTTGATCCCACTAGTTAGACTCTTAGATCAAGGTCCACTTTTTATTGTTGTTTATACACACAATCGCTCCACAAAATCCTCTTGTAAGGTCTCGTGTTCTGTACTTGTGTACAAGTTATTCGACGATTACTTATCTCCTAACTCAATACTAGCAATAGATTTTAAATCAACAAATCAATTTAGTTGGCCACATAAACAATCCATCAATCAATCATAAATATTCATAATTGTATAAACAAATGATATATAATAACTCAAATCTTGTTTACAACTTAGAATTCATCCTTAATAAATAGGTATTTAGCTACTCATGGATGTAGAAATATCCATGTTATACATATAAGAAAAGTTTAGAGATATCATTACGATTGAGGAACCGCTCTGAAACCCTAGCTTTCGATCCGTGTGATGTTTCTCCTCTCCAAGACTTACAATTTCGTGACATTTTGATATATATCATTCATGACCTAATACCTCCTTTAATAGGTTCATATTTCTTGGCCTTCAAGTATCTAGTTCGGTTCAAGAATCCGACCCGAACATATGAAATAAAGACCCTAATTGTGAGTTTTGGCCTTCAAAAGTATGCATACCTGTTTGCATACTTAAATTTCAGTTAAATCCATGGGAAATAAGTATGCATACCCGTTTTCATACTGAAAATCCATTTGCATACCCATTTGCATACATGCTTGTCTTCGGTATTCGATCAAAAGCTTGTTTTGCCCACAACTTCTTCGTCCGAACACGGAATGACCTCATTCTTTTTGAATTATTTTCCTATTTCAATTAATTTCAAGATGGTGACGAGAAATCCTTAATTTGAATGAGTGAAGCTTGGTATTTGGCCTGTCTCTTGATTTTGAGCGTTTTGCTCATTTTCGTCGCACTTCTTCCACTACTCTTGGACTTGGGCACTTGGATACTTGGAATACTTCTATTATTAGCTCTTTTCAGCACTTTGTAGCTCCTTTTTGGATGATTCACCTAATAAAGGCAAATAAGAGAAAACAAGAGTAATAATACGAAAACATGCAAGAATAATAGCTTAAACAAGTATGGAATGGATACTAAAATCATAGTATGAATTATGCACTTATCAAATTCCCCCACACTTAACTTTTGCTAGTCCTCGAGCAAACTCAATAAAACTATTCCTAAATACAACAGTTCTCTTTCATTGAGAAACAGTTACACTTAACATGTATAACAAGCCTTTAAACCCCTAGGTGTCCCTAATGGACGAGTTATAGTCTCGTGAGGGTTTACAAGAGGTATACCCACAAAGCCTACTCCAATTTCTCGCCTTGGAATAACCCCAAGGGATAGACACAAAGTAGAAAGCCAAATAATTAGCCTGCATAAGTTCTTTAGCTGCAAACATCCCACATACATTCCAATCATCACACACAAGCACTTACTTATGTGTGACATTCAAAATGATTGCAAAACTCTACTAAGATAGTCATCGTACTTGTTGCGACGTTTGCCATAACACTCGCATACTTAAATCACATGGATAGATAAGAAAATGGAAATAGAAAAGTGAAGTGTGCAAATGTTGACTAAAGTGAAAGATGTTACCCACAATACTTGTATGAATGTCGTCAAAGGATTCTTATTTATAGCGCAACAGTTGAGATAAGCACCCATTTAAGTCGACCACATGATTAGATACTCTAAGCGCATGTTCCTTTTCAGCAAGTATGTGATAGTTGCCTTGGATCCTACATTCCATGCTTGTTTAGGCGACGGAGACAGAGACAACGTTTCACACATATCACAAGCAACAATTTGTGAACTATCTTAATTAAAGAAGCACCAAAGACGATTGAATCATATATGAACCTACATTTTACAAGAAAAGGAAGTATTACATCCTAACATTTACATTGCAATGATTCATTAAAACATCTGGGAGTCTGAGACGGCTAGACAAGATTCAACATTATCGGTTGCGCAAAACTGACAGTGCAAAATGAGTTCCTCTTTTCAAGCCGTTGATGAAGGGGAGAGTCGTAACGTATCTAAAATGTTTGCAAAGTACCACATCTTTCTCCTTACAATACTTTCCCATTTTAATTTCTTGAACCCTGTTTACTCTCAGTTCACAAACGAAACCCCATTTTGTAACCCTCCGGAAAAATGAGCGATCGATGTCGTACCATATCTGAATCATCCCGTGTTGTATTATCTCGATGTCAAGCGCTTTCTGAAGATGTTCAGGATGAGATATTTTGGAAGCTAATGTTAGGGTCTGAAACCTTTACACTGGATTTAAACTGCAAAAGAACTCAAAAAAAGGGATAAAACCCTTTGATCTGGGGCGAGCAGCCTCTGCCTTTGAGAATTAACGTAACAACTTCTTAATATTGATGATAACTGCCGAGTTACAAGTTTAGACTTGAGCTATATAGCTGAAATAACTTGATAAGCAAGCAACTAACTAAAGAAACTTGTAAAACTAGGAAACTGAATGCTAAATACGTAAGGAAAACAAATACTAAGCAAATAAGATAATTGTAATAAAGGAAGTAGGAGTTGGCATCGCAACATCCCACCCTGCCTAAAACAAGGCTTGTCCTCAAGCTTCTAATTGTGGAAAGCGTGCAATAAGATCATAAGCATCTTCCCAAGTTGCATCATCTTTAGAGTGACCCTTCCATTTGATCAACCATTTTGTAGCAGCTCCGTTTCCCTTCTTATACATCTTCATGTCCAAGATTTCTTATGGCTCCCATTTATCATAATCAATAATAGCATGCAATGTGGCTTCAACAGCAGCAGTAGGGCCTAACTTCAATTTTAACTGTGATACATGAAAGACTGGATATATTCTACTAGTGCTAGGCAAGTCCAGTTTATATGCCACAGTTCCAATTCTCTCGAGAACTTTAAAGGGACCATAAAAACGAGGTGATAGCTTTGAAAAAGACTGATTAGCAACTGTTATCTGCCTGTAAGGTTGGAGACGGAGATAAGCAAAGGCATTAACTGAAAACTGGCGTTCAGTTCTATGAGAATCAGTGTATTTCTTCATTCGATCCTGCACATCAGATAAGTTATACTTAAGCAGCTTGAGTGTGTGATCTCTGGCACGTAAGTTTAAATCCACATCATTCACAGGGGTGGATCCCGGCAAATACGCCAAAATTGCTGGTGGAGGACGGCTGTAAAGAGCTTCATATGGTGTCATCTTAATGGCAGAGTGGTAGCTAGTGTTATACCACCATTCAGCCCATGTTAACCACTTAAACCAATCTTTTGGTTTCATTCCTACAAAACATCGAAGATAACATTCGAGTGTACGATTTGTGACTTCTGTTTGACCATCACTTTGCGGATGATAAGCTGAGCTCTTGCATAGTTGTGTTTCTTTCATTGCAAAATAGGCTTCCCAAAAATTGCTCATGAAGACAGGATCTCTATCACTTGTGATGGTCTTTGGCATTCCATGAAGTCTTACTACTTCTTTCACAAGGCAACAAAGTGTGCATATTTTGTCAGACGATCAACAATTACCAAGATTGAACTCTTACCATTAGAAAGTGGAAACCCGTCGATGAAATCCATAGAAATGTCGATCCAAATATCTGAAGTTATGGGTAGTGGACTCAACAGACCAGGAGGAGCCACAGCTTCAGTTTTATTGCATTGGCAAACCTCACATTGTTGAATAAATTCTTTAATGTAATTCTTCATGCCAGACCAGTGAAAACTTTGCTGTAATCTTTTAAGAGTTCGCAAATAACCAGAATGTCCACCCAACGGAGTAGAGTGAAAATCATGAAGAAGTTTTTGATACCATTCCGAAGAAGAAACAACCACTATTCTTCCCTCATAACGCAACACTCCATTGACGTATGAATAATGATGTTTACTATTAGGGTCTAGATGCAACTAATCAATTAATGCACGTAGATTCGGATCATTATGACATTCTGTAATGATGTCATGAACACCAGTAAAAATTGGTGCACTTAATGCCAATAATTGAGGGTTAACAAGTCGAGACAAAGCATCTGCAGCCTTGTTTGACGAGCCACTGCGATAAATGATTTCATAATCATAACCTAATAATTTGGAAACCCACTTATGCTGCTCAATCGAAGAAATACGTTGCTCTAAAAAATACTTCAAACTTCTATGATCTGTATAAATCTTGAAATGTCGACCAAGCAAATAGGGTCTCCATTTGTTTACTGCAGATACAATGGCAAGCATTTCTTTGTCATAAACAGATAAGTTGAGATTCTTACCAGATAATGGCTTACTGTAAAAAGTTATAGGTCTTGCAGATTGCATTAATACAGCACCAATACCACCACCAGAAGCATCACACTCTAAATAGAACTCTTTTGAAAAATCAGGTAGTATAAGAACAGGTGTAGTAGTTAGAGCATGTTGTAGTGATTTGAAAGCAACAGTTGCTTCTTCTGTCCAAATTAAATGCATACTTCTTTAATAGTTGAGTTAAAGGAGAACTAATTTTTCCAAAATCCTTCACAAATTTTCTATAATAGGCGGCTAAGCCCAAAAAACCTCGAAGTTCTTTAACTGAAGAAGGGATCTTCCATGAAAGAATGCATTGTATCTTCTCTGGCTCCACAGAAACTCCATCGGATGAAATCAAATGTCCAAGGTGACCAATAGATTGTTGTGCAAAAGTACATTTAGATTCCTTAACAAACAGTTTATGAGTCCGCAGTAAATCAAAAACCAATTCCAGATGCTTGAGATGATCATCAAGAGTCTCACTGTAAAGCTGAATATCATCGAAGAAAACTAGTAAAAACTTGCGTAAGTAAGGCCTGAATATATGATTCATTAAACCCTAGAATGTTGCGGGAGCATTGGACAATCCAAAAGGCATGACCAAAAACTCGTAGTGGCCATCATGAGTGCGGAAAGCTGTCTTTGGAATGTCAGCTTCATGTACACGAATCTGGTGATAACCATAGCGTAAATCTAACTTGGTAAAGACTTTCTTACCATATAATTCATCCAAAAATTCATCCACTACCGGAATTGGATAACGATCTTTTATGGTTATCTTTTTAAGAGCACGGTAGTCAATACACATACACCACGAGCCATCCTTCTTTCGAACCAAAAGAATAGGTGAAGAAAAAGGGCTAGAAATAGGCCTTATGAACCCAGCTTGTTGCAGTTCACCCACGATCTTCTCAATTTCATCTTTTTGAAAATGTGGGTATCTATAAGGGCATACATTCACAGGTCCAGCTTCAGGCAATAAGGAAATTTTATGATCTTGTAATCTTGCTGGAGGCAATGTTGTTGGAGTGGAAAAAATATCACTGAATTTTGAAAGAAGTTGTTGAATTCCAGGTGACAATGATTGTTTGGCGGCAGAAGTATTTAATGCAACTAATTCCAACAGAATTCCATAATTTTCTGCAAATAATAAACGTTGCATGGGAGATACGTTCATAATCATTACAGTTGATGATTGGTTACCAGTTAATGTAACGGCTGTGTCATTCATACTAAACTGCATAGTCAACTTTTCAAAATCCCAAATAATTTCTCCCAACGTGCGCATCCATTGAATTCCCAAGACTGCATCACAACCACTAATGTCCAGCAAATAAAAATCAACAGAGAAAATTGTACCTTATAAATGAATAGGGATAGTGCAAAATCCTTTAGTGTTTAATTGACCACCATTACCCACAGTTACACGTAAAATAGCATCAGATGACGAAACTGCAAAACCACATTGCTTGGCTACTGGGATGCAAGAAATTATGTGTAGACTCTGAATCTATGAGAAGTGTGAGAGGTCTAGCCTTGGCATAAACAGTGATACGCATAGTATTAGGAAATGTAGAACCCAAAAGTGAGTTAAGAGAGATAGTTGGAGTAGATTCCACAACAACAAGATCGTCACTTACTTGGTGATCTTCAGTGGTATGCTCAATTTCAGTGATGTCTTCAGAAGAGGTAGGATCCATCTCTAAAAGCAAGAATCCTGGCTTATTAGGACAAATATGTCCAGATTTAAACGGTGCATCACAATTGAAACAAATACCTTTCTCGCGTTTTTCTTTCATCTCTTCCCAGGACAACTTCTTATAACCCGTAGGAAGTGTAAGCTTCTTAATTGGAGTAGTAGAAGTTGATGCTTCACCTCGAAGTGGATGGGGACGATAAGGTTGGCGTGCAGGAAGCTTATGAACTGTTGCATAAGCTTCTTCTTGGTGAATTGCCTTTGTAAAAGCTTCATTCAAAGTTTGTGGTGCAAGTAGTTTAACCACACTACCAATATGAGGTTTAAGAGAACGAACGAAGCAGCTGATCAAGTAGTCATCTGGAAAATCCACAAAATTCAATAATTTTTCAAAAGCAGGTATGTGTTCTCTGACTGTACTAACCTGATTAATTGTATTAATGGCCAGACGAGCATCAACAAATTTCTCAGGTGAAAAGCGCGCACGAACATGAGCACAGAACTCCAACCAAGTCACAATTGTGACCTTAGTTTGGTACCGCTTAGTTTGTTTCCAGCGGTACCAAACATTAGAATCCCCTTTTAAACTAGAAGCAGCAATGGTTATTTTAAGAGCATCTTCGGCTTGATGTACACTGAAGTACTGATCAGCATTAAAAATCCACCCATCATGATCCTCTCCATCAAAGGTAGGAAATTTAAGATTGATTGCATTGGCTCTGGCAGCAGGTGGCGTTGGGGGTAGAGGTGGAGGAGGCGGATGAGGACCATTGCCATTACCATTATTAGTGTTCACCTGAGGAAGATATTCAGCAAAAACAGCATGAAGTGAAGCTGTTAATTGAGTGTTGATAGATGTTGTAGTTCGTGTAAGCTGAGGGTTGAGAGCTGTCGTTAAAGCCGTAGTCATGCTAGTGGTGATAGCATCTGTTAAAGTTGTGTTGTTCACAGTTATTTCTTGCTGATGAGCAACTCGTTCTTCTTCCCGTTGTTGACGTTTTTCAACAACTTTGGTCTTGTTCTTCTCTTCTTCCTCAAGGTGTTGTTTTTCCAAAGCAGTAACTAGGGTATCAATGCTTTTAGACATATTAGTAAGGCCATCGTTTACTAGTTTCAGATTCTCTGTATAATTCTGACCCATAACTATTATTATTTTTGATGAATTTAGGGTTTGATCTAAACCTCCTCTGATCCAAGTGTTAGGGTCCTAAACCTTTACACTGGATTTAAACTGCAAAAGAACTCAAAAACAGGGATAAAGCCATTTGATCTGGGGCGAGCAGCCTCCGCCTTTGAGAATTAACGTAACAACTTCTTAATATTGATGATAACTGCCGAGTTACAAGTTTAGACTTGAGCTATATAGATGAAATAACTTGATAAGCAAGCAACTAACTAAAGAAACTTGTAAAACTAGGAAACTGAATGCTAAATACGTAAGGAAAACAAATACTAAGCAAATAAGATAATTGTAATAAAGTAAGTAGGAGTTGGCATCGCAACAGCTACCAACAAAAGCCGCCTCGTTATCTAGGTGTGTATGCAATCTTTTTCGTAAGATAATTTCTAAACCTAGTTTTATCAAGATTCATGTTAATAGATCTATTCAAAGCAACAGAAGCAACCCTAAACTCTTGTTTAGTCATCGCTGGGTACTCTATTCCCCTAAGATTTACTCTGTACCTGTAGATGATGCTTCAATTTCAGTGGCATCATCATCTTTTTTAAGTGTTGTATATGAAGGAGCAGTTCTGATGAATTACCCATTTGAATCTAACAAAATGTATCATCACCAATTCTTGGGTTCATTAGGCTTGATTTGCTTCAAGCTTCGTGTTATTGACTGAGGAGCTGATTATCGAAGGAGACTTGAGGAGGAGACTAAATATAGTGTTTTGAACCCATTAACACGACAATTTAAGGAATTTATTATGTAAATAGTGGATAGAATTGGTAATGGCATAGCCTATTGATTTGATTATGACAGCACAATTGATGATTACAAACTAGTATCAATATCAAATAATGGTGATTCCTCCAATATTGAAGTTTATAAAGTGAGATCAAATTCACAGACTAGTATTCGGGGCACCCCCAAATACTGGTTTTATTGTGGCAAAAGATCTTGTGGTGTGTTTTTAAATGGTTGTCTTCATTGGTTGGGATGTATTTCCCCCTACGCCGTATCTATATTGTGTTTTGATATCAGCAATGAGATAATGCTTAGTATCCCATTACTTGAAATGATTATCCCCTCTATAGCTTCTCCCGGAGAAGTTCATAAAAGTGTGGGAGTGTTGGGAGACCGCATTTGTGTAGATTTTTGGGATTCTGTTAGACTTGATGTATGGGTGATGCAGGAGTACAGAGTAAAGGAATTTTGGAGAAATTTATTTAGCACAAGCCAAGTACCCATCTCGAATCAAATGCCATCTTGGAAGCCACTATTGTGCTTTGAGGACGGGAAAATTCTTGTGGAGTATGAATTTGAGGACTTGTTTATATTGGATCCAACAACTAAAGCAGCTAGATTAGTGGGGGTCCGTGATATCCCTATGGGCGATAATTGAGAGAGTTATGTGGAGACAATAGCCTCACTTGGCTCTAATACTTATATGGAAAGGCGGATTACAGATGGGACCGTGAAGAATCCCAAGCAACGACGATTGAGGTAAAAATATCACATGGTATGAAGTTTTTCAAAATTTCAGTCGTTATATGTTTTGAGTCTGCAACTATAACATTAGTTAATAGTGGTATTTCTCGTGGACATGTGATTAATAACCCTAACTAAGTATCAGAGCTTAGTGGTTCTGCTCTAGTGCAACTTGATCTGCGAACAATTGCTTATATCAGTTTTAAGGTGGGTTTAGTTATCTATTGGTGCTTATTTTTTTGATGTCATTAACGGTGAAGCTAGTCAACATTTTATTTATATGTTGCTGCTATGGCCTTTTTGGGTTTTCTATAGCAAGGTTTAGTTCATATGAGGTTGTTTAGTTGATATTAGAAGGTCAAGACTGGATTGATAACTGAATTTGTTGGAGCTATTTTTCTATCAATATTCTTGAGTTTGATGTAGAATCTGTAGGTGTTTGATGCTATAAAACAAGAGCTTTGTAAGTAGAACTAACTGAGAATTATCCGGATTTAGTGAGAGCCCAATGAAGAGTATCATCGGTATGTTGAAATTCGAGTGATTTGTTTAATCTGAGAAGAGCTAAAACTTTTTTGTAGCTTGGGAAGGTCCCATTGAGTGTTATTTTCATGAATAAAATGCGACATAGGCAACTGGGCGAACAAACTTCTGAGTTAGGAGGTTACCATAGTAAAATTGTTTAACGATTTGTAGACCCTGTAAAATAGTCCTCCAGTTCCATATAACCGATGGTTAGAAAGATTCTGTAGGTAGAACTTTTTTATAAAAATATCTTACTCTCGTGACTTGTACCCATATTGCATTGGGTCCTGTTAGCAATCTCCAGGCTAGTTTGGAAAACTTGACAAGGTTAAAAAGATGGGTTTTTTGAAGCTTAATCCACCAAGTCGTTTAGGAAGGCAAAGAGAATTCCAAGTTGTAAAGTAGTCACCTTTTGAGTTTGCTTTGTTCCACCAGTACTGCCTCTGGATTTGATAAAAAAGTTGTATAGTGGTTTATAGCATATTGAATTAGTGCCATTAAATTTAGAACAGACTGAATTTGAGTTGACCTTCCTGTTTGGTTTAGTAGTTTACGTTGCTATCCTTGCAGCTTATGTTTTTCTGTGTGATTTGGTTTTGATTACTTTGACCATATATATTGCGGAACATTTTGGTGAAATTTTTTGCTTGTTCTGAATATCTCAATGACATGCATCTTTTACCATCCATACCTGCATATATAAACTCAATGTTGCGATTAGTTAGAAACTCTACATACACACTTTTGTCACTGGCATGGGCATTTAAATACACACTTCCATATGCTTTCATGGATGAATGAAATCTATCTAAAGAAGAAACCGTGTTATGCAATTTTTGAAAAGTTTAGGTATGAAACAAATTGTGAGTTTAGTAATTGAAACAAATTGTCACAGGTAAATGCAGTTTTAGGTAGCTGACATTCATCATATGCTAGATGAATGTGAGTTGAATCTCTTAGCCTTGTTAGTCGACCACTTAACTGTTTGCCTTTGCCATGTTTTATTTACTTGTCTTTGACAATGATACATAGCCATCTATGTAGGGATGTAGTTATGTTTCTCTATGTTCTCATTTTTTATTTAGATTTTCCGCAATTTCTCTTTTATTTGATTATTTCTGAATCGCAAAGGCAAGATATGGAAGAACAATGATCCATGTTTTACCTAATTAGTAGTGAATACACCGATGCAGAACTAATCAACTGAATAATCTTACTTCACTTGTGTTTAATTGCTTTATTATAAATTTTATTTCCTTGGTGAAAAAGCGGGGGTCTAACAACACCATCCAATATTTCGCTTAGCAATCTGTATGGACTAACTCTGAAATAATTTGCTAGAGAATCAACTAGACAGTCAGACTCAGTCTAGATAAAAGTATCTCAAGGATTTAATATCTCTCTCTTGATTTGATTTTTACTCAAGCTAAAACAATAGCGAGTCTTTATCAAATAGAAGGAATAACTTGGACGGTACCAAAGACCAATGTCCAAGTGTTAATCAATGAAATCAACAACCACAAGGTTGGATCTCTAATCAATTAAACTTTAATGCACAACCTGTATTATTTCAATTATAAAGATAAACAATATAATACGGAAAATGAAATAACACAGACACCGGAAATTTTGTTAACGAGGAAACCACAAATGCAGAAAAACCCCGGGACCTAGTACAGATTGAATACACACTGTATTAAGCCGCTACAGACACTAGCCTACTACAATCTAACTTCGGACTGGACTATAGTTGAACCCCAATCAGTCTCCCACCGATCCAAGGTACAGTTGTACTCCTACGCCTCTGATCCCAGCAGGATACTGCGCACTTGATTCCCTTAGCTGATCTCACCCACAACTAAGAGTTGCTGCAACCCAAAATCGCAGACTTGATAATAAACAAATCTGTCTCACATAGAAAAGTCTATCAAAGGATAAATCTGTATCCCACAGAAAAACCCTAGGTTTTGTCCCGTCTTAAGATATAAAATCAAGGTGAACAGGAACCAATTGATAATCCGGTCTTATATTCCCGAAGAACATCCTAGATTAATTAATCACCTCTCAACAATCCTTCTTGACTACACAAGCAGTTTGTCGAGGAATCACAAACAGTGAGACGAAGATGTATGTGACTTCTTTATCTTTCCTATCGGAGAACTCTCACGATCTCGATCCAATCAATAAGATTGTACTCATATGATAGAAGATGCAAGATCAGATCACACAACTACGATAAAAGTAGTATCGGTCTGGCTTCACAATCCCAATGAAGTCTTTAAGTCGTTAACCTGGTTTTAGAGAAGAAAACCAAAGGTTAGAGGAGAATCGACTCTAGCGAGCGCACTAGTATCACACAGACGTGTGGGGATAAGTTTTGACCAATGCTAGATGTCTCATTTATATAGCCTTCAAATCAGGGTTTTGCCTTAGTTACAAAGCAATCCATATTCACCGTCAGATGAAAACCTGATTTAGATTCAAGATAATATTTCTCAACCGTTAGATCGAAAACTTAGTTTGTCACACACACTTGGGTAGACATTTACTGGGTTTGTGAAAACCATACCCAAACGTGTACATGTATGTTGGTTCAACATAGTAATCCAAAAGGTTAACCATATGAGCATTTCATATTAACCTAGTTCTTCTTCACCATAACTAGTTCAATTGACTCAAATGAACTAGTTAGAGAGTTGTTCAATTGCTTTGAGATCTTATGTAACTACACAAGACACAATTGAAACAAAGATGATTCGATTCGATGAATCGGCTCACGAACTTTATAGCCACGGTTTGCATAAAGCATTCCTTAGTAATTTAAGCATTCCTAAATTTCATGCACATATTTAGATCATAACCACTTAAGCTCACAAACAAGTTCGCGGGACTTAAGGCAACCGACAGAGTTTTCCAAACTCAGGAGAAAATCTCGGCAAAGAGACTTCCGCCAGTTCGCTGACTAGGTTCGCGGACTGAGTTCGCGGACTAAACACGGAAACGAGTTTTTGGAAAATCCCAGCAGAAATTCTCGGTAAGAGAACTTCCGTCAGTTCGCGGACTTGGCAAAGCCAATTCCTCCGGTTTCTCTCAATCAACAAAGTTCGAAAACTTCAGATTAAGGAATACATGGTTATGTAATCTAAACTCTCATTCTAATCATTGAGTCATTCTCAGAGGACGTTATATAGCCGTTATTGACAGACCGTTTCACGTCAGAGCAATTCTCAAAGTAATTGAAACTTTTCATGACTTTCGTCACTAGGTAAAGATAAACTTGATCAAAACGAAAAGCTTTACGAACACACGATTTCGAGAAAAAGATAAGTAGTGAATACTCAGCTCGAAATGTCAAATGTGTATGATCCAGTCTATATAGCATACGACTTTTTGTCTCATAAGAAGTAGGAGATAGAATAGATAGACTTTTGAGTGATAGATAAGTTCAAGTCTCCACATAATTTTTTGTTGATGAAGTTCCATGGTTCCTTGGGTAGATCTTCGTCGTTGTATGATGAATCACCATGAAGTCCTTGAGATTAACTACACTTTTCTATCCTAGTCCGAGACTTAGCTATGTAGACTAGAAATCAAGACTCATAGTTTTGATCACTAACATTGACAAACATGCTTGATATAGAAACGCATGCGAGGTCGACCGAGCTATGCTCTAACAATCTCCCCCTTTGTCAATTTTAGTGACAAAACTATTAATACATATGGAATACAAAAAAGATAAACTTTAGTGGCTCCTATTCCATAGTCTAATCTTCAACGTTCCTTGAAATCTTCGTCCTTCCAAGTACTCCAATGATCCCAAATGTTGTAAGTTTAGCACCACCGTCGTTGAAGATCTGTAGCTATAACAATGAGAGAAATCGATATTCTTGATCATTATTATACAGTGTCATAGTATCATTATGTAACATCAAAGTCCAATTGCATCACGACTTTAACAACAATACTATGATTATATGTATCACTCCCCCTTAGTCAATACTCCATCTCGATCATGGAAACCACCCCCCCTTACACAATGATCCGAAAACCATATGTATTTGTAGTGTGAACTACATTATTTCTCCCCCTTTTGGTCAATAAAATTGGCAAAGGTAAAATAACGGGATCATAATGAAATTTCCACAAGAGACATTTCATAGACTAAAATAAAAATACATACCAACTTAATTTAGATGCAATCATAAAGCCGAAGCTAAATGCATTCATCAAGGAGTTTTAATATACAAGATAACCCCTATAAAATTCCACAGCCGCACACCCTGCAAGATATTACCATTAAGCACAAGTTCAAAAGAACTCTCCCCCATTTGATGTCATTCCCGAGAGAACAACAAGAGCGACCTTAATTTCGAAAGAAAAGAAGGATTTTTAATTGGACACCAAAAACCATAGGAAAATGATTTTCAATATCCAAAACTCAATCAAATTAATCACAAGTAAATTCATGATTAATTTAATTGGAATACGCAACTAAATCAAACCACAAAAGTGATCAATTTAATTGATTGTGCTCAACATAAGTAAACTTACGGAGCTACGACTAAGGTAATCATACGAAGATGACTAACTTAATCGTTCACATACTCAACATAAGGAAAACCTTACAGAATATACGACTACATCAACCAATAGAACATAGTTAGTATAGCCGTTCAAATACTCAACACAAGAACTTGTGGAATATATGAAAACTCAACTAGACTAATTACAAGAGAACCCATAATTAATCTATTTGGAATACAAACAACCTAACTAATCACGAAGATAATCAATTTAATTGTCAAAAGTTTTGCTCGACAAAAGAAGACTTTCGGAGCAAATAACTAAATAACCAACCAAGATGATTAATTTAGTTCATAATGCTCAACATATAGCATCTTATGGAACAACCAACAAATCCAATAAGAATTATCGACTTAGTTGTATCATACTCAACATAAGACACACAATAGAGCCTTAACGGTAATACAAAAAGAATGGATCAATGAATATCAATACCGTGGAATACATACAAGGATCTATTCTATCTTTCCATCACTATATGCATAATGACATAATAGACTTTATCCTTGTCACACAAAAGATTTTATCCTATTTTCCATCAAATAAATGACTGCATAGGCATAACTTTTGTATTTATCAAAGGTCCATTCGTCCTTTCATCAATGTGAATACCAATTTATGATCGACTTTACTTTTGACAACATATGGGACCTTCAAGTTCACGGACGCAAACAATACATATCCCATAAAAATATTGCAATACTTCAAAATCAAACAGATTAATACTACAATAACAATCTTTGCCCTTAGAAGGTAGAATCAATCTTTTCCGCACGGATTTATACCAAGAGTGGTTACCAAAGGCGTATAAAAATATTTCCTTAACAAAGAAAAACATACAAAGTCATTGACGACTATGCACCATAATTCACATAAGATGATTGTGAACACTCAAAAATATATAGCAATGTGAACTACTACCCGTTCTCGCACTTCCTTCTTTTTGATTCACCAACATCACTCTTGTAACAGCCACAAAATAGCTTAGAATAGGATTTCTCCAAGAATCCCAGTGCCCAAGTCCAAGATAATAGAACAAGTGCAACGAAATGGAGCAAACACTAAAAAACAAGAGACATGACAAAGACCAATATTAACTCATCCAAATTCAACAATTCTCATCTCCATTTTTAAGGGAATTCAATAAGGAAGATAATGCAAAAAGAATGAGGTAAATCCGAGTTCGGACGAAGAAGTTACGGCCAATATCGACTTCAAGTACGCATACGAGTTTGCGAACTTAAACCCCTAGATTTTGATTTTAAATGCTGTTATGCATACTTGGTATGTGTACCATGTAGTCCAAACATCCTGAACTATTATTTTCAAACCTAAACATTTAAGAACCTTAAACACATATCAAGTTAGGTAGAAATGAACGATAGCAAGATTATTATAAGTATTCTAAGCAAATAAAAGTACAAATTTTGCTCAAGTTTATAGACATACCTTTTTAGATGACTCCAATCGAATTCTACCGCCTTACCGAACATAATCTGTGTTCCCCAATGCTTGTGCTTCCCTCACCGTATACAAAGTAGGGCATTCCTTGGTGAGGATGCACTTCCAACACAATCAAGTTGCGTTGGGGTGAACAAAGTCTTGCTCACCACAAGTGACCTTTGGATTACCATGAAAGAGATCACTTTTATAAACTTTCACATCTAATTCCATTTTTCCAAAAAACTTGTTAAGTTCCAACATCATGGATACTACCTTTTCCATAGTCATGGAGTTTTCTGGAAGATCATTCCTTTTCACACTCAAAACATAATTGTCTTTCTTCGGTATCCACTTCTGAGTGCGTTTAGGAACAGTCGGAACCTTCTTCCCATAACTCTCTTCTAGAATTCTTGGAAGAGAATTGGACTGAGTATTCTTTTGCAAGTTAGTATTTCTCCAATTGGGAGCATCGGATCTTGTCTTCGTCTTTACGAAGTTATCCTTTTGATAACCATTACGATTATGAAAAGGATGCGTACGACGTTTATAGGCAAATCTAGGTTTATCATAGCACTGATTCCTTTGCCTAAAGGTTGGACAATTACAACTTGTAACATTAAGAGGATCAGTCTTAACGTATGATCTTGGCTTCACAACTTCTTGTGATGCCCAAACAAGAATATCATGAAGTTTCTCATTCCTTATACGGAAACGACATCTCCTTTCTAGGTTGCCTTTATTTCCGCAATAATGGCAAACATAAGGAATGTTCTTAACTCGATCCGTGTGTGCTAACTTTGGAGGTTGATAAACTTTGCTCTTTTGAACGTTAACTTCCAGTGAAGGTATTTCACTTTTTCCATCAGTAGAAACCTTTTGTTGAGAAGAATCACTAGCCTTGACAAATTTTACCTCTTTACTGGTACTTGGAGCATCTATTCCCTTATAGCCCAATCCTCGTGTATCACGATGATTTTTACTTGCTCCTAGCATAATGGTTAATTTGCTTGAACTAGTATTGAACTTTTTCAAGTCATCTTCCAACATCTTGATTTTATCAAGAGCAACAGCTAAATCAGCCTCAAGGCGTTTTTCTTGAGCGCTTTCTCTGTCATCAAAACTTGTTTGCTGGGAGTTAAACCTTGCTTCAGATTCTGCAAATTTCTCTTCCAACAAAAAGTACTTTTGATAAAAATTATCACATTCAAGTGACTTCATACGTAGGTTTTCCTCGGAATCCTTGAGGATCGATTCGCAAGAACAATTCGAAAAATAAACACCTGCATAACATCTTCTCAATTTCTTGTTTTCTCGACAGAGAGGAATCAGAAGAGGTGAGATATGAGAAGTTGTAATCTTCTTCATTTTCTATGAATCCAAAAACTTAACATACTCTGAGACTTCCTCATCAACATCTCTATCAATATCTGAATCACCTTCATCAGAAAGTTCATCCAACTTTTCTTCTAAGAGAGTTTCCCAATCAACAGTTTTTACATCAAGAGAATGTTTAGATATTGACTTAGATGTGACAGTTCCCTCAGGTGAATCCAAGCTTTTAGAATCATCTGGTAATTTTTGAACTGGTACGTTATTAGAGATAGACTCGTCCATAATCAGATCGCTACAAACACAGACTTATAAGGTCTTTAACGTGTTTGCCTTCTCTGATACCAATTGAAAAAGCGGAGGTCTAACAACACCACCCAATATTTCGCTTAGCAATCTGTACGGACTAACTCCAAAATACTTTGCTAGAGAATCAACTAGACAGTCAGACTCAATCTAGATAAAAGTATCTCAAGGAGTTAATATCTCCCTCTTGATTTGATTTTTACTCAAGCTAAAACAATAGCGAGTCTTTATCAAATACAAGGAATAACTTGGACGGTACCAAAGACCAATATCCAAGTGTTAATCAATGAAATCAACAACCACAAGGTTGGATCTCTAATCGATTAAACTTTAACGCACAACCCGTATTATTTCAATTATAAAGATAAAGAATCTAATGCGGAAAATGAAATAACACAGACACCAGAAATTTTTTTAACGAGGAAACCGCAATTGAAAAAAACCCCGGGACCTAGTCCAGATTGAATACACACTGTATTAAGTCGCTACAAACACTAGCCTACTACAAGCTAACTTCGGACTGGACTATAGTTGAACCCCAATTAGTCTCCCACCGATCCAAGGTACAGTTGTACTCCTACGCCTCTGATCCCAGCAGGATACTGCGCACTTGATTCCCTTAGTTGATCTCACCCACAACTAAGAGTTGCTGCAACCCAAAATCGCAGACTTGATAATAAACAAATTTGTCTCA
This sequence comes from Papaver somniferum, assembly GCF_003573695.1. Lineage (NCBI taxonomy): Eukaryota > Viridiplantae > Streptophyta > Magnoliopsida > Ranunculales > Papaveraceae > Papaver > Papaver somniferum. The sequence continues at coordinate 101,828,361 of NC_039364.1, forward strand.
CACAGAAAAGTCTATCAAAGGATAAATCTGTCTCCCACAGAAAAACCCTAGGTTTTGTTCCGTCTTAAGATATAAAATCAAGGTGAACAGGAACCAATTGATAATCTGGTCTTATGTTCCCGAAGAACAGTCTAGATTAATCAATCACCTCTCAACAATCCTTCTTGACTACACAAGCGGTTTGTCGAGGAATCACAAACAGTGAGACGAAGATGTTTGTGACTTCTTTATCTTGCCTATCGGAGAACTCTCCACGATCTCAAGCCAATCAATAAGATTGTACTCGTACGATAGAAGATGCAAGATCAGATCACACAACTACGATAAAAGTAGTATCGGTCTGGCTTCACAATCCCAATGAAGTCTTTAAGTCGTTAACCTGGTTTTAGAGAAGAAAACCAAAGGTTAGAGGAGAATCGACTCTAGCGAGCGCACTAGTATCACACAGACGTGTGGGGATAAGTTTTGCCCAATGCTAGATGTCTCCTTTATATAGCCTTCAAATCAGGGTTTTGCCTTAGTTACAAAGCAATCCATATTCACCGTTAGATGAAAACCTGATTTAGATTCAAGCTAATATTTCTCAACCATTAGATCGAAAACTTAGTTTGTCGCACACACTTGGGTAGACATTTACTGGGTTTGTGAAAACCATACCCAAACGTGTACGTGTATGTTGGTTCAACATAGTAACCCAAAAGGTTAACCATATGAGCATTTCATATTAACCTAGTTCTTCTTCACCATAACTAGTTCAATTGACTCAAATGAACTAGTTAGAGAGTTGTTCAATTGCTATGAGATCTCATGAACTCTATAGCCACGGTTTGCATAAAGCATTCTTTAGTAATTTAAGTTTCATGTTCAGAGCACATCTTTAGATCACAACCACTTAAGATCACAAACAAGTTCACGGACTTAAGGCAACCGGCAGAGTTCTCCAAACTCAGCAGAAATTCTCGGCAAAGAGACTTCCGCCAGTTCGCAGACTATGTTCGCGGACTGAGTTCGGGGACTAAACACGCAAACGAGTTTTTGGAAAATCCCAGCAGAAATTCTCGGTAAGAGAACTTCCGTCAGTTCGCGGACTGAGTTCGCGGACTTGGCAAAGCCAATTCCTCCGATTTCTCTCAATCAACAAAGTTCGAAACTTCGGATTAAGGAATACATGGTTATGTAATCTAAACTCTCATTCCAATCATTGAGAAATTCTCATAGGACGTTATATGGCCGTTATTCACAGACCGTTTCACGTCAGAGCAATTCTCAAAGTAATTGAAACTTTTCATGACTTTCATCACTAGGTGAAGATAAACTTGATCAAAGCGAAACGCTTTACCAACACACGATTTCGAGAAAAAGATAAGTAGTGAATTCTCAGCTCGAAATGTCAAATGTGTATGATCCAGTCTATATAGCACGACTTTTTGTCTCATAAGAAGTAGGAGATAAAATAGATAGACTTTTGAGTGATAGATAAGTTCAAGTCTCCACATACCTTTTTGTTGATGAAGTTCCACGGTTCCTTGAGTAGATCTTCGTCGTTGTATGATGAATTTCCATGAAGTCCTTGAGCTCAACTACACTTTTCTATCCTAGTCCGAGACTTAGCTATGTAGACTAGAAATCAAGACTCATAGTTTTGATCACCAACATTGACAAACATGCTTGATATATCAACGCATGCGAGGTCGACCGAGCTATTCTCTAACACTTGGAACTTTTGATTTTCATGTGTCAGCTCAAGAATACTCTGTAGAATAAACCAAACTCTGGTATATGTGAACTTTAGATATAAAACGTACTGAATGCAAACTGACAAATCTCTGGTTTGCATACAGGGGTGTAAGACATCAAGCAACTTGATTTACAAAGCGAAGGCGGCTATTTCATTCTTGCTAGGGAATATAGCCAAGGGTCTGATATGGGCAACAACTGAGGACTTGGCAAGGAATAGAGGACAAGTCCTTTCTCTGTATCGTCAGATATTTAGAAGCCTCAATTTCCCAAAACTTCCCCTGAACTTAGCAGCAATATTGGCCAAGAAAGCAGAGGCTTGTGTTATCTTCATGCTGGGCGCAGAAGATTGATCCCTTCACAACATTGAGGACCTTATTTTCTATACATAGTTTGCTAGTTTTTTTATAGATTTTACACTGTCCTTCAGATTTTATTTGTTTATGTCAAATGTTGTACAAGAAAAACAGGAGGGAAAAAAATGTAGCTTTTAGTTGCTGACTTCGAAATAGTACTGGAAGAACCTATCGAAAATTTTCAGGTCCTAAAACTACACTTGACTACTTGTTTTCAACTATAGAGACTGTGATTTAATATTCACAATAATCTGTTGATGTGATTTCAATTAGAAACTTACAAAACATCTTATTCTTTTTTTCTTTTTTGAGAATAAATCAATTTATATTAATAAATCCGTCTAAGTGGCTTGAACTAGAACATTAAAGGTTGGCCTAGGCAGGGATATGCCTTCAATATGAGCCCAAGCCTCCAGCTTCATAAGAAATACATAAGAAAGAAATTTTAAAAGTTGAAAAAAATTAGGACTCGGTTTTGTTGCCTCATTAAAAACCTTGTCAAGGAAAACTCATGGTGGTAAACCCTTGACTAAGGAAAAGAGTGCAACGCGAAAGGCCCATGAAGCTGTAATGAAATTAAAACTATTCAAAAAGATAAAATTACATTTATAATTCTTCAAATTCTTTGAAATTTTCTGCTCTCCATCGGTACCCAATGAGTTGTCTTCTAATGATAGCACTATGTATGTCGCCACAAGCGAGTTGCGGAAGTTGAGCGTCTTCACTCGTAATAAAACTATCAATATATGGTCCTGAGCCATTCTATCAATAGCAAGACTAATAGAAGTGTCACGATGGCTTGTACAGGATAGGAAATTCGTCCTCTTGGAGATTGAGAATGCTTTTTTAGCCTTTTCTGCAATCAAGAACTTATAAAATGAGAAATGTATCTCCAAAGAAATACAAGTAGATGTGTCACGATTTGTAAAATCGGGACACGACAAAACATAGCTAACATTGATTTCAACATCATGTTGTTTCACATGAAACGTCATTTTTTCGTGAAAAGAAAAACTACACATGTGAACTAATCAGTAATGCTAATGAGCTAATCACTACTGCTAATTAAAGAGACTAAACAAGAAGAATTACTAAGAAAAGTTGGTGCAACCATTGCACTGAAGGATAAGCCTCTTATTTAAGACCCAATATTAAACTTCTAAACAGGCAACAAGCTAACTACTAGTCGGAATGTGCGCAGGAAGTAAACGTTTAATCTGAGAAAGTTATCCAAGCCTTAATGATATTTTAACTGCAACCCCCGTTCTTAAATTTAATCCTAGATTTATAAGTAAAAAGATAAAATACTATGAAGCTAAAGTATATAATGGATATTACAATTACAAAAACCAGTGAACCTGAATAATATGTATTGGAACCATACTATAGAAGAACCCTAATTTGTGGCATACAAAATAATTTGGGGGCATATGTAATAAGACAAAAATAGGGTGGCTAATAGTATTTTTAGGGTAGCCCTTATCCTCATCTTTTCAAAAATGCGAAAATACCCTTGATTGATTAGTTTTAAATTAGTGTTAATTTGATTGATTAGTTGTTAATGATTGTAGTTAGTTTAATGTTTATTTAGGATAATAATTGACTTTTTAATGAGAGTTGGTGAGTTTTTTTAGAAAAAGAAGAAGAAGAAGAGGAGGAAAAAAACCTCTTTTTTTCCTTTGAGATCTTTGTGATTGTTGAGAGATGTGTGATCCAAATTCGAGTGAGGAAGGTGAATCTTCATCACGTAAAGCTAAGAAAATACATATCAATTACGACGGAGATCCGGAAATGGCTTATTTGTTGGATTATGAAAATGATTTTACCCAAACTCAAATTTCTCAAGCTCAAAATGATGACTTTATGGAGCCAAATCCCGAAGATGAGTACATGGATGAGGAACCCAATGCTAATAATACACAGGTATGGTTGTAGACGTTGTTTAATGTCCGTTTTGTAGCTTGATTTCACCAAAAGTTATGATTTTTGCATATAGTTCGGCTCAACAAAGTTAGGTTCGGCAGGTATAATGTATGCCGAACCTTGTTAAATAAGAACAGTTCGGTTTGTGCGATTGAAATATTTATACGCCGAACTGTCATTCAATTATTTTGGCGCCAAATAGTTTTCATGGTTCAGCTTGAATATGATGTGTTAATATAAGCCGAACCTTAAAAAAAAATTATGCGTTACACTGTAATGTTCGACACACATGTGATCCAGCCGAACATATATTTTTGTTTTCATACATTTCAAGTATTATGGTTCGGATTATAATATTAGTGCCAAATTAGCCGAATCCATGTATGACCAATAGTTCGGCTTTATAAGTGAAACACGTATTAGCCAAACTTAGTAGCTCGACTTTCAGGTAGTACTACGATTAAGCCGAACCTAACTCAAAACCTCTGTGATATTGTTGTAGATTGTTCCGGAAATGGAAACTATGGAGGATCAACCACCGCCTGTTGATATCATTCATGAAGATACTAAATATCACTTCCAAACTGACTTGGTAGGTAACGTAATTTATGTTTTTATTAATTTTGAAGTATGTTGTATTCAAAATCATTGATAAAACTTAAATTTTGTACTTGTGGATATGTAGACGTGGAAAACTAAAGAAGAATCCGTTAAATGGGTTGAGGAACATGCTTGGAAAATCAATTGCGTCCTAGTTAAAGGTAGACAAAGCCGAAAGGAGAGGGTTGACCTTCCTCACCAACATCTTCATCATTGTATTCCTCTTGTTCTACAGGTAAAGAGCAAGTCGTGTCAGTTCTCCTTTTCCATGCATGTAAGTTCTTTGTGCCACCACCTCGAGGTTTGGGAGTTTTTGAGTTAGAAAGAGTCACTTCCATTGTTATCCTTTTAAGCTTGGCTTTCAATTTTCCCGGATGGGTGCTAAAACAAATGATAAACCTTAATTAATTTTCCAAATTAAATAAATATGATTCTACTACGCAATGTGATAAGTCACCTATAAGTGGACAAGTTTACAGTAAGCTATTGGCCATACACAGAGTTAAGTTCGGCACATTCGATATTTATCATTGTGAGCCGAACAATGTGCCCAACAGTTCGGCGCATTATCATACAAAAATATTATAAGCCGAACACAAAGGTTCGGCGCAATCGATTTTCAAAACATAAGCCGAACTGTTCTTCGCCTGTAAAAAAAATGAAGTTCGGCTGCTAAATTTCAGCCGAACACTACTCTGGAACTTCCAAAACCCAGAGGAATCATCGATTACATGTCACAAATCAACGAAATACGAAAAACCAAGCAATGGGTTTGTGGGAAATACCTTTCTATGTGCAATTTTAAAGAATCAGGCTCTATTTCTCGCTCTCCAACACCAATCAATCCACTATCCTCTTCATCACCATCTTTTCCAAAAACCCTAGATTGAGATGCTACAGAAGCAACACCAGGATTCGGCACCGTGTTTCTAGGGCATCGCTTAACACGAGGTGCCATCAATGTGTTTAATCGAGAACTTAATCGAACAAAGAAATTTTCAGAATTTTGTTTGTGTTTTTGGAGAAGAAGAGTGAGAGAGAAGGGTTAATTAGTAACGGTTAGTGAGTTAATTAGTGAGTGGTTAGTTAATTAGGGGATGGGTTAATTAGTGGGAGAGTTTTAGGATTAGAATTTAATTAAGTGGAAAGGTAGTAATGTAATTTAAACTATGCAGGGGTATTATATTAACTTAAACATCATTAGGACAACCCTTATAATTTTGCATTGGGTGCCATCATAAGTCTGTATGCCCCAAAATTATCATGTATGCCCCAAACTAGGATTCCTATAGAAAGGGAAATTAAAGGAATTTTTTAACAGTTAACAATTTAGAAGAAAATAGAGGAAGAACATGCCCATGTGTAGCCAAACCAAATCAATAGGCCCCTGTTTAGCCAAACTACAATTGTAGGAATTACTGGCTAGTCCAGTTCTAGCAGACCCAGTTAATGGCTAGTCCACCGGTGGAAAATATTTACTCTCTAGTCCAAAAACATGTTTTTGGACTAGATTATTTACTCTCTAGTCCAAAAACTTCGTGGAGACTATAAAGTGTATTTTATAAATTCCTAAAACACCCTTCCAGGTCTAATTAGTATCAACACATGTAAATGTTACTAGTAGTATGTTACTACATACTAGTAGTATCAATATGGTGATACTACATATTAATATGTAATGTACTAGTAGTAACAAAAATATCTTATTGTTACTAGTAAATTATGTAACTACTTTACTATACTAAACTAGTATACTAGTATACTACTATAGCATAGTATACTAGTAAACTAGTAGTAACTAGTAGTAACTAGTACTAGTAATAAAATATGTAGTATCAATACATAACATATTTTTTTTGATATGTAGTATCAATACATAACATACTACATATCAATATGTAGTATCAATATATAACATACTACATATCAAACATACTACATATCAATATATAACATACTACATGTCAATATGTAGTATCACTACATAACATATTACATATCAATATGTAGTATCAATATATAACATATTACTACTAGTATACTACATACTACATATGTTATTACTACATATTACATACTAGTTACTACTAGTATATTACATACTACATATGTTATTACTACATACTAGTTACTACTAATTACTACTAGTATACTACTAGTATACTAGTTACTACTAGTATATACTACTAGTATACTATACTACATATCAATATATAACATACTACATATGAATATATAACATACTACATATCAATACGTAGCATCAATATATAACATACTACATATCAATATATAACATACTACATGTCAATGTGTAGTATCAATATATAACATACTACATATCAATATGTAGTATCAATACATAACATATTACTACTAGTATACTAGTTACTACTAGTATACTACATACTACATATGTTATTACTACATACTAGTTACTATTAGTATATTACATACTACATATGTTATACTACATACTAGTTACTACTAATTACTACATACTAATTACTACTAGTATACAAGTATACTACATATGTAATATGTAGTAACATATGTATTATTATACATAATGTTATATACTAGGGTTAGTAGAGTAAATTTACTCTTTTCAAAACTTTTTTGGACTAGGGAGTAAATATTTTTTGGCGCTGGACTAGCCAGTAACCCGGGTCGGGTTTTCTGGACTAAACAGTAAATCCCTCACTACAATTCTGTTGAAAATTTCTAACTGTGCAGAGAAAAGATAGCCCGAAGACAACTAAGAGTACTTGGCAAGAAAAAACAAACATCTTATTCAATCTCACCCATTTCAGCAACCATGTATAGTCCGCGTGTATTATAGATAAGCTTAACTTAACCCCAATGACCTGAAATCTTACTGGCATTTTCAACCCTATCAAAGGTTGACCTATCAATTTGGCCCCTCATATGGGAACATCCAAATATTGATGGTATTTTTCAATGATATTGTAGTAAGATGATTCGTTCACTCAGATTTGTTGAGAATTTGTTTTAAGACTTAATAAAGAAAATAAGGAAAAATATATATACATAATTTGTCACAAGATGAAGAGACGCTGAGACGCGGGATTCCACTACTTTTCATATTGTTATGGTTCAGTCATTAACTCTAGACAATATAGCTCAAACAAAAGAAGTTGTGACTCTAGTTCTTTGCAAAAAATAGATTTCGTAAAATATTATTTGTAAGTTAAAAGCATGACGCATCTAAAGTATTTAGAACTAAGCATGCAGCATCTAACAAAATAACAAATAATTAATAGAAATCATAAAGCAATTAAATCTATGCAAAAAGTCAATAAAAGAATTAATTCATTTACCACAATCATGAAAAGTTGCTTCCTTCGTTGTCCCAGTGATGGGGTCTAGCTCCGCATGGTGAAAACACACTCAAAGGAATTTTTCATTGGTCAAAAAGGTGTTTACAAGGAGAAAAGGTATAAAACAGGGCCTTTGTAACAGTTATAATTGTTACAAAGAAACACTGTTACAAGAGGTGTTACTAACTGAAGATAAGCGTGACTAATGGACTGTTACAGAACAGCTTGAAATATACGACCCTCGAAAACGACTGTCCTTAACAGCTAATGTTCTTCATGTTCATCTTCTCTGCAGCAGCAGAAACTTCTCTCTGCAACTCGTGATTTGATCACTCTGTTGCTCTCTGTTCTAACCATTAACTCTCCATCCCGGTTCTGATACTCAGAGCACTTATTTATACCCTTCACAGGGTCAAGAATATTGTGTAGTAACTCCCGAAATCTTCATTTGCTCCCTGCCAGTTCACGAGAATATTTTCTTTCCTGTTTCTTCTCCTGCACGTGATAATCCTCAGCAGATACGCTCCAAACACGCTGTAAACCCATACACAATTGAGTCACACTCATGCAGCAACAAATCTTCACGTATCTTCTATATTCAATCCACAGAAAACCCGAGAAAAATGCATGCCCCCTGTTTTCTCCAATTCCACGTAGCTTTCCCGATTTCTCAAAACTAACAACATTACCGGAACTGTTACATCGTTACAGCTCAGTACCAATCAATATCCGACCAAATATCCTCCCAAAATCTCTTTGTGATCAATCCAGGAAACCCGAGTTTATCTTCTTTCTGTTTCGTCGAAGACGATTATCCAGCCCAGTTTACTCGATCCAAGAAGACATCTCGACCCTGTTTAATCCTAGCAAGTCCAGCCCAACGATTTTCGGTGATTGAATCTCTCTTAAATACGTCCAATTCTCGAACAGAAATTTCTTCCCGTGACTGCAAAAAATTCCCGCCAAAAATGATTTCAAAAGGTAAGGGATGGAGTGTCCATATCCTGTTCGTGGGTGCCCTTATCCATGGGTGCTGAGAATGAATTTGGGCTATACATAGCCGTGGGTGCCCCTTAGCAAAAGTGAGGGTCCGTATAGCAATTGTCCTCTGGGGTGCTCCGAGCAACTTTTCGAGCCGAATTTTCCAACAATATTTATTTCCCAAAAATACCTACAAACACAGAAAACACCAAAATTAATACAGAATTGAGCACTAACAATACAAAACACTGAGGACAATTCAGACACAAAAAATGTGTCTATCAAATACCCCCAAACTTATTGTTTGCTCGTCCTCGAGCAAATTTATTCTAGAAAAATAAAACCGAGTTAATCTCGGGAGGGTTTACCAGAGGTGTACCCACAAAACCATGACTTCTAATTGGTCACAAGTTTCCAAAGAGCTACGAGGATATACAAATTCTCAACCTATCTCCAAGTAACTAGAATTGCCATAGAAATTAAAGGTGTCAGCTCTAAAGCTGACTAAAGAAAAGGGGAGACACATCCGCAACACTACTAGATAAAGAGATATCCGCTACACATCTAGATAAACATTGTAAGATGCGTCCGCTGATTTACAGTTGGATAAGATTAGGAGAGTAAAGATGAGAGAGACATCTGCTACACAGCTGGACTAATTACGTGTGATGAGTTGAACCAGCACTAGAAAGATCTTGTGCCAGATGGAAAGCGGACTAACAAAGCAACCAAAATGCATCTCTCTTCGAATCTCTCATAGTGCTCAGTAGAAACAACGTCTTCTTCGGCTTCAACTGTTGATGATGAACTCTCAAACCTCGTAGAACCTTGACAATTTAAGTTTTATCCTTAATTTCTTGATTGAAACTTGCCTTATAGATTTCTACTTCCCTATGGTCTTATTGAACGAAACGTAACGATGATTTTTTCATTTTTTTTCATTTTTCATTTTTTTTTTATTTCAAAGATAACAAGACAAAAATTTAAATGGCCATGAGAGAAGGACTTTAGAATTTGGATCTTCACAACTTGTGATGTCTTGGTATCATGAACTTTAACAACTTATATCATTTGCTCTTGTAACTTCTTGTAACTAAGTCTTCAACTTTGATTTTTTGAATTATTCTTTTCTATTGTTGCTTCTAAACCTTAAACTTCTTCAACTTTCTTCATCAATTTTGATGTCACTCCGCTTGTTGATGATGATAAGTTTCTACTGAGAGAGAGTCGTAATCCAGTAACTAAGACTACATTGTGAGGTTGCTTTGTGTTTCTTGCATTTCCTTCTGACCTACATGCCTTTCCATCATGGATGGTTAGGTCCATCACGGTTACCCTATAAAAGGAACAAGTTCTCTCCTGAATTTCAAAGATCTCAATGTCTTTTTCTCTAATGTCTCAATAGGTTGTTATCTCTAGCATTCCAATTTCTATCTTTTCGGTGAGAACCAGTATGTAAACTTAGCTAACCAGATACTATATGACGCTAGAAGTTTCTCCCTTACCCCAAAACTTAAATCTAACATTGTCCTCAATGTTCTAAATATAAAATTAAAAACATGAAAAAGGAGAAACTATTGCCACTTGAGGGAAAAGAAATAAGGAAAAATATTACCGTGTCGCAAGAATATTGGGTTACCTCCCAAGAAGTGCTAAGTTTAAAGTCTTCAGCCAGACAATGGAAGAATTAGTCACCTCATAGAATCATATAGAAGTAGCCGGAATAACTGTGGGTCATCTGGATCAAAAAGTGTTACCCACAAGAAGAGGAAAGTGCAACAGACCCAGAAGATACGGAACATACCCTTGCTTAAGACAACTACATCTAGTTGTGGTTCAGGTTCAGGCTCTATAAAAGGGTCTAAATAAGAAGTTTTCCTGGAATGGATTTCCTCAAAGGCATTCTGAAGATCAGGCTGAAGAGTCTGGAAGTACTCAAGTAAGAACTTAGAAGCGCATAACAAAAGCCTGAATAACTAGGGATCCTCTAAGTCAATCAGATTTGACTCACACAGCTGACCACAATGAAAGAGGTGGTCTTCCTTAAGAAAATGTGTCGACCCTAATATCCTAAAGTAATTAGGTTTAGTCTCAAAACTTAATAACCGACACATCTGAAAATCATATGTTTCCACAATTGGTTGAAAAGTTTTTGGTGGGAAAACAAAGTCAATCTTGGTATCATAGTCTGGGTTAACCACATCAACCATAGGATGGGTTTCTAACAACTGAGCTTCTTTCTGGACATCATTAGGTTCGGTAAAACATGTATGAAGATAATCTTGTAAGATGGTTGAGGCATAAATGTCAAGTCCTACACGAGGGAACTTTCTAAGAGTTAAAGAACACGGAGAATGATAATCACCCCCAAACTTAGAGTTTTCTGTGTCTCTATAAAGACTAGTCACAACTTCCCTAATTTCTAGGTCATCAGATTCCTGGAAATAGTCAATTGATTCTTCTAAGTTGGGTTCATCCTCACTCATTTCTACGAGTTTATCATCTTCTAAGACTAGTGTTTCTAAATCGCTAGATTCTAAAACAGTATTCTCAAGGTAAACTCTTTCCTCTAAACCATCATCATATAAAGGATTATCAGCGGAATTTTCTAGTAAAGGCTCATTAACTTAGGTGTTAATCATAATAACTTCCTCTGATTCACTGATAGGCACATCAAATAATGGATTATCCAACACACTGCAGGCTAAAGGATCATGAACTGCATCGTCTAAAACGGTGGTATCTCTAGTCAAATCCTCATCCTTTTGAATAGGTGAATAATTATTAAAATTATTTGGATTTGAACTAGAAATAACACTATCATTATAAAGCTCAATTGTAGTAACAAATTCCTGATCACTATGCCTACATATTTCATGTTCTTCATCAATACTATCCTCATCATAGTCATCATTATTATAACATGAAAATAATCGAACCTCATCAAACCAAGTTGTGTCACCAATTCTAACCTATTCATCTTCATTATTATAAAAATTATCCTCATTTTCACGGGTGAGATAGGAAAGAATATATTGGCAATCACGAGTAATTCAAGCAGTTCTTTCTTCTGTCTCTAATTTATGCATACGTGTTAACTCAGCAAACTCACGTGTTGACTCAGCTAACTTACATGTTGACTCAGCTAACTTCCTGAGGTTATCTTCTAAATAAGGTTCACTCACCATTAAAGTTCTTTCGTCCATAACTAAGTCATCTGTGTCCGCTAACTTATGTGTCGACTCAAGTAACTTACCCGTTGACTCAAGTATCTTACGTGCTTCATCTAGAGGAAAGGAATTATAAGAATCTTGCTCGCATGACTGGTATGCATGTGGATAGTAATTTGGATCACCATGGTATGAACATATCCTTCTAAAGGATGGCGTTCCCAACCACTATTCACACTCTGGTCATAATAGGAATAATGTTCATACTGCTCAGTCGGATACTCATTGTATTGTCTATTATAATACCAGTTCGACATCCTAACTGCAAGGGAATTCTAAACAAACACAAAGAAGGCTGACTCGACCACAACAAGCCTAATTTATATAGCAAACAAAAATCATGATGGCTCCACTTAGATTGTTTCTAGACCACCTTCTAATCCTTCGAAAGGGAATTCGTTACAATTTAAGCAAACCCCTCTGGAATCAATTCGAGTCAAAGTAAGTTGAATAAAGGCGAGGGAAGCTGCGTGGAGCTTTGATACCCAAGGCCTCACCGCATTACAAGGCGGCGTAGTCACGCATTCAACTCACAGAAACCATCATGAACTTTGAAGTATGCTTAAAAGAGTAACCAATATTTTTCGAATGACTTTCCTATTAAGATCGTTACCCTATCGGTCTCGTTCTAGTCAAAATTTTAGGCTTAGGTTCGCGTAGGTTACGTGTTCCTAAGGCGGGAAAGAAGGAAACAGTGATGAAATCCGAGTCCTTATCTTGATTTGGCCAGGCCTTGCCCTTTACTAGAAAATTAAATCCGATTTCAGGTCCTCAACATATAGGCATACAAAATCATCCAGTAAACCCGCTGACAGGGGATTCGTGGGTGTTTAGAATTCTTACCTCCCGTTCCAAATGGAGAATGAACTGCTGAAGTCGACTCGGGTCACAACTCCAATGTCGTGTACGAACCCGAGGGGCCGAGACGATATCGTAATCGTCGTCCTTCTCTGCACACAGTTTATATTTAAAACTACCCTTCCGTAGGGTTTAAAAAAAATAAAGTCCCAAAGTTCAATGTCCAAAAATAAAAAAAATGTTCAAAAATAAAAGATTACAAAAATAAAAACCTTAATTACAGTTTCTAAAAAAAATAAAATAAAATAGAATATCTATATACAAAAATTTTCTTCTTCACTCCCTTTTGGATTCCTCCTTTCTTTTCTTCTTTGGCTTCGCTTTTGTTTTCAGCACTTTCTCCCTTTTTCTTTAGCTCAGTTCCAAATCTGAAAGCAAACAAGAAATACCAAAAGGCGTAAAAAGGAACAAATAAAAAAAAAAACTAAAAACAAATTTATAAACAAATCCCCGGCGGCGGCGCCAAAAATTGATGGTATTTTTCAATGATGTTGTAGTAAGATGATTCGTTCACTCAGATTTGTTGAGAATTTGTTTTAAGACTTAATAAAGAAAATAAGGAAAAATATATATACACAATTTGTCATAAGATGAAGAGACGCTGAGACGCGGGATTCCACTACTTTTCATATTGTTATGGTTCAGTCATTAACTCTAGATAATATAGCTCAAACAAAAGAAGTTGTGACTCTAGTTCTTTGCAAAAAATAGATTTCGTAAAATATTATTTGTAAGTTAAAAGCATGACGCATCTAAAGTATTTAGAACTAAGCATGCGTCATCTAACAAAATAACAAATAATTAATATAAATCATAAAGCAATTAAATCTATGCAAAAAGTCAATAAAAGAATTAATTCATTTACCACAATCATGAAAAGTTGCTTCCTTCGTTGTCCCGGTGATGGGGTCTAGCTCCGCATGGTGAAAACACACTCAAATGAATTTTTCATTGCTCAAAAAGGTGTTTACAAGGAGAAAAGGTATAAAACAGGGCATTTGTAACAGTTATAATTGTTACAGATGCAACTGTTACAAAGAAACACTGTTACAAGAGGTGTTACTAACTGAAGATAATCGTGACTAATGGACTGTTACAGAACAGCTTGAAATATACGACCCTCGAAAACGACTGTCCTTAACAGCTAATGTTCTTCATGTTCATCTTCTCTGCAGCGGCAGAAACTTCTCTCTGCAACTCGTGATTTGATCACTCTGTTGCTCTCTGTTCTAACCCTTAACTCTCCATCCCGGTTCTGATACTCAGAGCACTTATTTATACCCTTCACAGGGTCAAGAATATTGTGTAGTAACTCCCGAAATATTCATTTGCTCCCTGCCAGTTCACGAGAATATTTTCTTTCCTGTTTCTTCTCCTGCACGTGATAATCCTCAGCAGATACGCTCCAAACACGCTGTAAACCCATACACAATTGAGTCACACTCATGCAGCAACAAATCTTCACGTATCTTATATATTCAATCCACAGAAAACCCGAGAAAAATGCATGCCCCCTGTTTTCTCCAATTCCACGTAGCTTTCCCAATTTCTCAAAACGAACAACATTACCGGCCCTGTTACATCGTTACATCTCAGTACCAATCAATATCCGACCAAATATCCTCCCAAAATCTCTTTGTGATCAATCCAGGAAACCCGAGTTTATCTTCTTTCTGTTTCGTCGAAGACAATTATCCAGCCCAGTTTACTCGATCCAAGAAGACATCTCGAGCCTGTTTAATCCTAGCAAGTCCAGCCCAACGATTTTCGGTGATTGAATCTCTCTTAAATACGTCCAATTCTCGAACAGAAATTTCTTCCCGTGACTGCAACAAATTCCCGCCAAAAATGATTTCAAAAGGTAGGGGATGGAGTGTCCATATCCTGTTCATGGGTGCCCTTAGCCATGGGTGTTGAGAATGAATTTGGGCTATACATAGCCGTCGGTGCCCCTTAGCAAAAGTAAGGGTCCGTATAACAATTGTCCTCCGGGGTACTCCGAGCAACTTTCCGAGCCGGATTTTCCAACAATATTTATTTCCAAAAAATACCTACAAGCACACAAAACACCAAAATTAATACAGAATTGAGCATTAACAATACAGAATACTGAGGACAATTCAGACACAAAAAATGTGTCTATCAAATATATACCAGAGAAAACTCCAATTCTGCATATTTTTTTTAATGACCTTGCTAGCTAGGGTGTATGCCTCTTGCAATCTACTTGCTCGAATATGTAATGTGGCACCCATTTCAAATAATACCCTAAATATTTTGGTGAATGTCATGATTTGAGGATTAATGGTTCGTCACATCACTGTGTACAAGCATGTGGGCAGTGTTCTCTCAGTTTCTTCTTCTAACATTGGATTGTGTGTTTATTTGTTGTAAAGGTGCGGAGCTTATGTGCGAGTCCAAGTCGGTCACTTGTGAGGTGTTTGTCAAAAAGGTTGCCATATTCTTCCAACGTTATTTGTTCTTCAGAGCCAAGAATAGCAGATCCGGCAATCATGATGATTTTATAGAGAAGAAAGGGGATGCTTCCCTTATCACAGAATATCAAACAAGTTTTCCTAGTGGATCCACTTCTCAATCGCAGCCTTTTCCACCAACAAAATGTGATGACGTTCTCAAGGACATATTGATATGGGGAGAAGGAATAGAAGGGGGATACTAGGGAGGTGCAGTTGATAAAATGGGTAATCGTTATGTGCAAGGACTGATTCTTTGCTTCCCAAATTACTAGAATCAACCGAAAATTTAGATATCAAGAACATTTCCTTTGGAGGAAAACATGCTGCCTTGGTTACTGGACAAGGAGAAGTGTTCTGCTCGTAGGAGCAGAACACTTGATGTGTTTTATCCAAAGATTGATGAAATTTTAAATGGCGTTCATGTAGAGTCCGTGGTTTGTGGCGAATATACTACGAGCGCTCTGACACATTTCGGTGAACTTTATACGTGGGGTGTAAATTGTGTTGGTGGTGACCTTTAAAATTCGGGTAATAGAAATAAGTGGTGGCCTCAGAATGGCATACGGCCATGGTAAGCTCCCCGGGACAGTTATTTACTTACGGCCAAGGAACCTTTGGGTTACTGGGGCATGGAAATCTTTTAAGTACTTCACAACCCAAAGAAGTTGATTATCTAAAAGGATTGTGGGTTAAATCTGTTGCATGTGGACCATGTGATAAGCACGAAAGTGCGATGCATTTTAACTCATAAATACATTGGCTAGGAATCATTATTTCTTTAATAAACTTGTTTTAAGTCTTTTCAAGAAAATAAGCTCTTATGGAGAAAGTTGCTCGAAAAATGGTTTTTACACCCCAGAGGACACGTGTTATTCGGACTCTCACTATTGGATAAGGGGCACCTCAATTACTAAGGGGCACCTCAATTACCATGGCATATGGCGGAAGTTGTTGATATCAAGTTGTTGACGGTGGTTTTTAGTTCAGGGTCAAAATTGTGAAACCCTGTATTTTAATACGCTGTCACCCTGCAAAGGAACAAAGGCTATTTGAAAGTAATGAGTGTTCAAACCTTTTTGCTTATATATATGTATTGAGCAACTCAGTATAAATATAAAATTCACCCAGAATGATGCGCGTAGTAGCAATCCCAAATATTCCGTGAATTCTATTTTCTACCGGCATTATTAACTAATGCATGACTTGCCTAGTATTTGCATATGCTATATTCTCAGCCGAACTCTCGTTATTGACATGACATGACGATTAAGTGTGTTCGCTCTCAGCAGAGTAGCATGAATCTCCCGAAGTGCCAGTATTGAGATCTGCATAAAAATACCCACACATGCTACATCACTCTCTGACAAAGAGAATCTCGTATCGACGTACTTTTAAGTTAGCTCGATCACGCTTGAATTCCTTAAGGAAAATCTAGACTGTTAATATCAGTATTAGAAACGATCACGACCACACGATTTGTCCACGTGTTTCAGCAAGCTTAGACCACTCCTAGAAGAACTAGGCAATCACCGTAGTGACCACCGGCGGGCCCTCTAATGCCCTAGTTGATCGAGTCCTATTCAATTAACTCCCAAGCGCTCCGAACGTCAACTCTAAGATGGGTTTTCTCGCAAGCTCAAACGAGCTAAGACCGTTAAAAAGGATCTTAAATACATTATGGCCGTCCAACTTTGCCAACCTTGTTGGACGGCTGAGATCTTCCTTGGAACGATCAAAAAGGTGTCGGCGCACTCACCGACGGCCCAACTTCTTTCCTGCTCGATCGACTTGCTTGTAGCAAATCCATAGGATACCAAATCGCTTGCCCAAACCAGGACAAACGTGCTATTCTAAAACCTTAAATTCGAGTGGCAGCATTATATAACTATCGCAAATCAATCATCACCATCCAACTTAGCCAGCCTAATTGGACGACTTAGATCGCATTTCAGACGATCGAAGAGGTGTCAGTGCGTTCACCTCCGGCCTAGTATTATTCCCGACCAGTCGACTTGCCCATGGGAAATCAATAGCACGTTATTTCGTTCGATTGAACTAGAGTAAACGCGGCTGCATTGAAACCCTAGTTTATGTTGCGGCAGCGATTTACCGTCGCAAATTGATCATGATCGCTCATCTTCTCCGGCCGCAACGGAGGGCTTAAATCTAATTTTAGGCGATCCAGGAGATGTCAGCATGCTCATCGGTAACTCACCTTTGTACATGGGTGATCGACCTGGTAGAACAAACGCTCAACATTTCGAATCGCTCACCCAGAAGAGGTTGGTCACGCGGCCTTAAACCCTAAAAGGTGTGTCAACAACAGTACACAACTGCCGCAAATCATCTCGACCATCCAACTTCTCCAGCCTAGTTGGATGGTATAGATTTATTTTTCAAACATTAACAAAGCAGCATTGAGATCACCGGTCGTTCTTCCTCCACATGGAGTGATCGAACAAGTCATAACACATCCATGGGATCCTCAAACGATCACCCAAAGATGACCGGCCGTTCTTCCTCCACAAAGCAGCATTAAGACGTTCAATATGTGACTGATTCGATCGTGCTCAAAAACAGCGATGCTTCTAACACATCGATTACTTTCATCTGCTTATTCGAAAGCGGTGCTTTACATACATCGATTATAAGCAATGCTTTATAAATATCGGTTTCACAAATAATTTATTATTATTTAACCTGAAAGAGTTATGAGCTGATTTTAGCTGAAAGTCACATGACTTGACCCATTCATTCGAGACATAAAACATGTCACAAACTGGGGGATACTCACTGGGGTATTGGTCTGGCGGTTTACAGTGTGCGGCGTGCAACGCCCCCATTACAAGAAAGTTTCAGGAAAGGCGGAAAGTTAACGGTAACGAGAGTAGTGGGCGAACGTGTGGTCGGTCTTCCCTCATAACGGAAACACGATGATCACTACCTTCGGCACAATCCACTTCTCCACTACTTTACTTTCTCCACTTCCTAAGATATCAGGGTGCGCTCAATAACTTGTATAAATAGGTTTTAAATCTATTTCGAAAAACAGAACACGAGTGTTATTAACACAAGCAGCCAGAAAACATTTTCTGATACACAAGTCATAAACAACCACACCTTCATAATTCAACACTCTGATCTCAAACACCTTCTTCGCTTCCCTCCCTAAGATCAACCCTTCTCCTTCACTTTGTGACCGAATTGAATCTGGAACGACCATTTCTTGGTTTAGTCCAGAGTCTTACAGATTGATCTCTCGAATCTAAAATTACTCCCATGCAGTGCATTTTTTTAGGGTTTGAATTTGTTTCTCATCAACACATCTAAATTTACCAAAAAACAGCAGAATCAGTTTTTACCCTCAAACAACTGGCGACCAAAGTGGGAGATCAATCTCTCGGTTGCAAGAGCAATTTTCAATTCCATTTCAATTTTCTCAAATTCAAGATGGTTGGTCTTAGGATCAATTCAATTCCAAACTCCGGGCAGAATCCTTCAAATGATGATATTCTTCCTTCCAACGCTCTATCTGATCGCACAACCAATGGAGAAATTCTGACCCTGACAAAATTGGCTCGAGTACAAGAAATACACACGAGGAACATGGACGTGATGAGAGAGACGATAGAGAACATACTCAACTTCCTCGTCAAGATGACATCAGATTTGAGTGGCTTCTCTGCTCCAGAGATTCCAGCAATGAGGACTAGCTCTTCACCCGACGATCATCCTCAAGTCAATAGCTTCACCACCAACCAAAGACCAGTGGACCAGGAGGCGGCTTCTTTGGTGGAAAATTTGTGTGAACTCCTACACCTCTCAAAGGACCAAAGAGCGGAAACGTTTGTTGCAATCAATCAGATAGCTCTAGACGCACGTTTGGCTCCTTTGCGCAATCAAGCCCTAAAAACATCATAGATGTCCATAAATAATGTCACGTTTACTGAAGATGACATGATGGCAGAGGAAGGTCACAACAGAGCTCTGAATGTTACTGCACGCATCAAGGGTTCAGAATTCAAAAGGGGTCTCATTGATACGGGAGCATCCTCGAATGTCATTACTCTTAAAACTCTCAGGACATCCAGGGTTCGACCAGACAAAGTCATACGGCAGCCTACCATGATGATGGACTTCGACGGAAACCAAACCAGTATATACGGGTATGTTAATTTGAATATATCAGTAGGACATGTCCGGTCGAAAGTAAAATTCGAAGTGATAGAGAAGGAGCCAGATTACCACATGATACTAGGGAGACCATGGCTTCATGATAATAAAATTGTCCCCTCGACGTATCACCAATGCCTGAAAACCATGGAGAATGAAGAAGCTGATTGCATCCCTGTGTCATTGTCTCCTTATGCACCGATTTGCGGCGTGGAACTGTTTGAGCCAAAGTAGAATCCACAAGGTTCATCAAGCAAGGCTTACTGCACCCCGCTCCTGATGAGTGCTAAAAAGTGCATATTTCTATATATTTTTCTTGGCATTTAACTCATCTTTTGTGCATTAATTCTACATTTTATCCCATATTCTGTATTTTCTTTGTTTTCAAGAATAAATATTTTTATTAACTAATTTTGCATTTTTAGGTAATAAATAAAGTTTGGATGAATAGCGGAGCGAAAAGAGCAGAAAAGTAGTGAAAAGCCGGGAGGAATTACACAAGGAAGCCGCGAAGAATGTTGTGCACAAGACCAAAAGGCTAGAAGTGGGCTTGAAGAGGAAGAATTGTTCTTAAACAAGATATGGGCTTGGCATACCCAAGGCCCAAAACCCTCACCCAAACCCATTACCAATATCCATACCCGCATTCATCTTCAGCCGTCAGATTGGATCATCTCAGCATCCTACGGTCGCTTCATCGTCGTGCATCGAAGTCTGAAGCTCCTGTCAAACACTACAACACCTAACTCCATCTTGGACCGTCAGTTTTGATGTATTACATATCCAACGGTCGCTCCACATCCATTTACATCACATCGTTGGATCTTTCCCTCATCCTATCATCCTACGGATTCCCCTCACAAAACATCGAGATTTGATGGGTCTGCTCAACACCCAAACAACCAAATACCTATACCCGCAAAACAAACAACCCCTTCCTCAAACCCCATCGACTCCATCTTCTCCCTCACCCTTTGCAACACCACCTTACCCTGCCCCGCTCAACCACCACTGTCACCACCTTCTCCATCATCACCACCATTCCCTGACACCACCAAACCACTCTACTCCACCCTAAAAGCGAAACCCATCATTTCCCCCATCTTTCTAGCCGCCTACTTCATCAATCTCGCACCTTTCCTATCTCTGAAACCCTAGGTTAGAGATTGATGAATTAGGTGAAGCTAAAGAAGAAATTGAGGTGTGGGAATGAAGCAGTGAAGTCAGAGGAAGATTGGGTCGACGTTGTGGGTAAGATTTGACCCATCAAATTAGGTGAAATCGAAACCCTAAATTCACTGTTTTGGGATTTTTTTTGGATAAACCCTAATTTTGTAAATTAGGTATTTTTGAGAATTGGGTGTAACTATAAATAGAGTTGTGA
Source organism: Papaver somniferum (assembly GCF_003573695.1). NCBI lineage: Eukaryota > Viridiplantae > Streptophyta > Magnoliopsida > Ranunculales > Papaveraceae > Papaver > Papaver somniferum. Next base: position 101,849,421 of record NC_039364.1, read on the forward strand.
TGTGTGTGAAAGTGGGTATGCCTGGACTAGCCAGTGTGTCACCCAAGAGCACTGGAATAGCCAGTGTCTCAAGGGTTGTAGTTCAATGCTCTGTTTATGTTCAATATTTGAATTCATGTTTCAATTATCTTGTATGATGTATATTTGTGTTAGCATGTTAGTCATGAGCTAAGTCTCACTAGCTGAGGCTCAGATGAAGCTTTAGTGGACTGTTAGGTAGTGGAATGTTAGGTTAGAAGCCTTAGTTCACTGAATTGATTGAGCAATGGGAGAAATCAGTGCTCACTAGTGCTTGTGATTGATTGTACTGTCAAAAGACAGTCAATACTAGGAGCACATCAGTTGAGCAAGCTGATTATCTTGCTATTCCCTTTTTGTATGCTTAGGATCTTAAGTTGGCCTTAACTATCACTTAGTTCCATTAGGGATTCAACCTAGAACTACATTATTTGGCTCGGTCACAAGGGTGGATTCAAAGACGTAGCTTAGCCCACAATTTGTTTTTACAATCACTTGCAACTCTAATTCTGTTATTCTTATTGCTCAGTTGAGTTTTCCTTGCTGTTTTATTTAGCTTTTGCACTTCACATCTTGCTGTGCACTGAAATCAGTGCACTGCCTTCCCTGCCCTTGGCTCATAGCCTTGGTTAGATGTTTTACCATCTCTGTTTCACTGTCACTGCAGCCTTGTGACCTTGCATTTAGTTTTGCATCAATTATCAGCATAGTGTAACTTCATTGCACACTTCCAAGTCCCTGTGGAATGACCCTGTTCTTGCACACAAGCTACAACTGACCCTGTGCACTTGCAGGTATCACTGTAGGCATCCATTTATTGTCTTATTTTCACATCTTTAAGAGCCTACCAGCTCCCCATGTGGGCGTCGATCGAGGAGGAGGACCGACTCACATCACTGAGCAGAGAGACCGAGTTCTGCGGCACACCTCCGCTAACAGTACGCACTAACTCTTCTCCATCAAGTGAAGGCTCGGCTCATCTCCATGCTAAGAGAGAACGTGCCTTTATGGCAAGTCGCGACCAGAAAGGGAAAACTGTATGCTGTCGCCGCTGTTAGAAATTAACAGGGGAGGCTATCACCCAGTCTCTCCGCCCAATAGAATGCAACCACAGCGACAAGCTGCAAGAAGAAGTACCAGATGCTCCGCGACTGTTACAGACGACACCGACTCCACAACCGATGAACTCGAAGTTGTCAATGTCGGAATGAAGAATCTCCAAGACCTATCTCCATCAGTTCGACTCTACGTGCGGACGAACGCGGAGAGCTCGTGCATCTTCTCAATGAGTATCAAGACATATTTGCATGGACATATAAGGAAATGCCCGGCTTAGATGAAAAACTGGTCACTCATCATCTACATATAAAATCTGGATCTAAACCGATCAAGCAATCTCCAAGGTAATTCAGGCACGACGTTGAGGAGCAGATCAAAACTGAGATTCAGAAGCTGTTGACTGTTGGCTTCATCAAGCCCATTCACCATCCTAACTGGTTAGCCAACGTAGTTCCTGTAAAAAAGAAAAACGGCCAAATTAGATGGTGTGTTGATTTCCGAGATTTAAACAAGTGCTGCCCAAAGGACGATTTTTACCTTCCCAACATTGACATGCTAGTAGACGCTACCAGTGGACATGGCATGTTCTCTTTCATGGATGGATACAGCGGCTACAACCAGATAAAAATGTATGAAGACGATGCAAGTAAGACAACTTTTCGAACTCCTCTCGAAAACTTTTATTATACTATGATGCCTTTTGGTTTAAAGAATGCTGGTGCTACCTATCAACGCGCCATGACTGCAATTTTCACGATATGATGCACAAGTAAGTCGAATATTACGTAGATGACATTGTGGTCAAGTCAAAGACTCGAGCATCCCATACAGACGTCCTACGACAAGTGTTTGAAAGGTGTCACGGGTACAAATTGAAGATGAACCCTCTAAAATGCGCTTTCGGAGTCTCTTCCGGCAAATTTTTGGGATTCCAAGTCACCTCTGAAGGAATCAAGGTCGATCCAACTAAAACCCAAGCTATTCTCACGATGCCTCCTCCGCAAACTTTGAAAGAACTCCAAAGCTTCATGAGCAAGGTAAACTATATCCGACGTTTTATGCCTGGTTTGGCTCAGCTTATCGCTTCATTCACCCCCTTGCTGAAGAAGGGAGAAAGTTTCATTTGGAGCACAAAGCAACAAGAAGTGTTTCGGAAGATCCAGCAAATATTGTCATCACCTGCTGTTATGAAATATCCCATACAAGGAACTGTCGCACTGCATGAAGACCTTCTTGGGGAATTTCCAGGAATCTCTTTTGTCAAAGAGGAGGCATGGCTATTATATTTCGATGGCCCTGCTACTCCTACCAATAATACTGTAGGAGCGGGTATAGTTATAGTGTCTCCGACGGGCGAAGTCTTATCACATTCTTTCAAGATGGACTTTCAGTGCACCAACAATTCAGCAGAATACGAATCTTTCCTCATAGGATTATCACTAGCCAAACAAGCAGGAGCCACACATCTGGAAGTAAGAGGCGACTCCAAACTTCTAGTCAATCAGATGAATGGAGTATACTCACTCAAAGAAGTGACACTTGCTCCTTATAGATCCGAGGCGCAAAAGCTACTAAACTACTTTGTTGATGCGACCATAACCCATATTGGCCGCAATAACAACAAACACGCCGATTTTCTAGCCACATTAGCCTTGAAACTACAATTCGAAGGCTTGGAAGAGACTTTGATCGTAAGGACACGGACTGTAGCGTCAACATGGCTCACACAATCCAAAGATGCTGAAACCGACGACTGGAGAACTCCAATTGTTCAAGAGCTAAACAGTTCACCCTCCTAAGGAAAGGTCAGTCTCAAAATCCTGCAAAGATTTTTCATGCTTCATGGAGTATTGTACCACCGGAATCCAGACGGGTCTCTGTCAATATGTCTTGGAGACGAGGAAGCGCAGCTACAACTTAACCGTATTCACAACGAGATTTGTGGACAAACGTTGGTAGTGACTCTTTACCCACGTCTTCAACGCCTTGGCTACTACTGGCCGGATATGGAGACTCAATCTCGATCACTCCAAGGTTCTTGCTCTAGTTGTCAGGCACCACCACATCAATTAGAAGTCTTCAACGTTGGCTATGCTTGGAACTGGCGAGAATCGTACATCAATTATCTTCGTGATGGTGTGCTACCGGCCAACAAGAAGGATGCAACCAATTTGAAGCAGAAAGCCAAAATATTCGTATTTCATGAGGAAATACTATACCACAAAGTTTTGGCGGAAATCTGCTACGATGGTTGGAAAAATCGGAAATCCTGATTATGTTAAAGGAAACGCACGAAGGCGAACACCAAGGGAAGAAGAAGTTGTTCCTCCAAATACAAGAAAGGTATTACTGGCCAACTATGGAGGATGATGCAGCGGCGTTTGTTCAGAAATGTCGTGAATGCCAAACTCACGGGAATCTCATCCACGTGCCTTGCACCCCACTTCACTCAGTAAGTAGTCCGTGGATATTCTACAGTTGGGGACTTGATATTATTGGGAAAATCAACCCAGAATCCTCAAAACAGTATGAATATATCATAACTGCGGCGGAATACTTTACCAAATGGGTTGAAGTCATTCCTCTTCTAGGAACCACGGGAGCGACAAACGGTACCCCCTTTGCCAACAAGCAAGTGCAAGAGTTGCTTGAAGAATATGGAGTTCAGCAGATTTTCTCTACTCCTTACTACCCTCAAGGGAATGGACAAACCGAAAGCACTAACAAAAATTTGATTCGAATTCTCAGTCGAACAGTGCACGATAATCCCAGGACGTGGCATGAGCAACTGCCAATGGCGTTGTGGGCGTATCGAGCGGCGCCTGGGAGCTCTACAGGTATTTTCCCTTATTCACTTGTTTATGGCGCTGACGCAATCCTCCCAGCAGAGATTAAAATCACGTCAGCCAGAATTGCGGCAACAAGTGGAGTTCAATGGAATGAGGCCGAAGCGTTGAATTCCATAATTGCAGAATTGGATACTTTGGACTCCCGGAGAATCAAAGCGGAAGAGCATGCTCAAGCATACAGAAGCAGGATCTCGAGAGCCTACGATAAAGCTGTGAAGCCACGATTTTTTAAGATAGGAGATCTGGTGTCGAAGACTGCTAAACACATTCAACAAGACATGTTCGCACCAAAGTTTTCTCCAAAATGGGAAGGACCCTACGTAATCACCAAGGCTTATAACAGTGGCTATTGCAAGATTGTCAGAGAAGATGGAGGTAAATTAGATGCAGTCATCAACGGAAAGTGGATCAAGGCATACTAGGCCTGATCATCATTCTATCCCTCACTGCCTCACGACACAACAATCAGGCATTTTCATTCTTCTCGTATCTTAGTTATCAGATTCTCCATTAGCTAAAACATATTAATGTATACTCCATTCGCTTAACAAAACCCAATGCAATTCATTTTCCAAAGCAAGGTTCAAAACCAAAAAAAAAAAAGAGACGATCAAAACATCATTGTGCTTACTTATTCAAAAAAAAAAAACTACACCTCATAAAAGGTCGTCCAACAAGTTGTAGTTCCTTGAAAGCATCATCTTCAGCCTCTCCTGATACCTTTCGGTCCTACTCTTCAAGTCTCGGATCGCCTGTTCCACCTTCTCAGATTCCGCAGCCAAGGCCTTCTCCTCTTCCAAGATAGCTTTCGCAGCAGGAACGACATTGGCGATGATACCGGCTCGATCAACTTTGATAATATCAAGGCGCTACCGCAACCAGCCAACGTTGAACTCCATGGATTCACAGGTAGATATCATGTCTTCCCACTTTTCAATAGTTCATTTAGCAACATCACGAATGGATGTACCTTCCATCTCGGCAATCATGGGTAGGAGACAGTTCACCGTGGTAACCAAAGCAGACGGGCAATGACGTACCACGTTCCTGGTTGCAATATGGTCGTACCTCTTCCATATTTTTGTATACAAGGGTATGGAATCCTTACTCACTAGAAAACAGCCAACAACCTGGTAACTAGAAGATAAACATATCATATGAACATCGAAACGCAAGCCTGCGTTGGGGTACTCGTAGGAGGAGACGCCCAAATCAGCGTCTTCCAGATTAACGGCAGGCGTGTTTGAGCTTGAAGGGAGAGGAGTGGTTAAATCATCGTTGTCAACCACTGTTACACACGTCCCAGAAGGATACCTCTACAAAAGAAAGAGAGGGGAAGGTTGCGTCACCGACTAGATATGGCAGACAGATACATATTCACCAGTGGAAAATATACTGGTATAATCTTCTTGACTCGCATGATTCGAACAGGAGAACTGTCGCGAGGCTCAGGGATTCGGCCGCTCTAAAAAAAATAATGATTAGACGCCAAAAGAAAAAGAAGAAATACTACTTCAAAATCAGAAAATGTTTAAAATCGTACTCTGGATATAAGTCTCTTGCGTTTAGCAGAAGAGTCTGGCTGAGCCGAAGAAGATGATCCAATTCTATCTGACATGATGAAAGCAGAGAGTTTCAGCAAGAGAATTTTTATCTCAGCAGGATAAGGGTGTTTTAGCTTTCCTGTATATACATATACACGACAGAAACCCTAAAACGAGACTGAACGACTGTAACAAGATTCATCCGATAAACGAGGATTCAACACCAACCAAGTCATAAATCTTGTTGAAACCATAATTAAGAAACGGGAAACGACCGTTGGATGGTCAAATAAAGAATTCCCCCAACCCAACTCCGAGTCCTAATCAACATATCTGGAGAATTCTCGTCGTCCCAAATTCGAAGCAGCATCCACTTCCCCGCAACAACAATGGAGGGTAATCAACATAATAATAAGCAAGCTACCGCGAACAAATGCATAGACTGACGAGCAAATAATAAAGAGGGAGGACGACCCCCTTTTTACACACACACGTTTTAGAATTCAAGTGTAAAAAGTTTCTTTTTGAGGGAGGCAGCTGAACCTGTGAATGACCGGACTAACAGTGCACCCGTGCCACTCGAACTTATTGCAAGGGACGATCAAGTGTTTCCTGGTAATCCTTCCATGCCCTTCCTTTTCAATTTGTTCTTGCCTGTCACCATCTATTGCTTACCCCGCAACAATGTCACTGTTACGTGCTAAGCAGGGGACTTAATGTTGATGATGGTTTTTAGTTCAGGTCCAAAATTGTGAAACCTTGTATTTTAATACGCTGTCATCCTGCAAAGGAACAAAGGCTATTTGAAAGTAATGAGTGTTCAAACCTTTTTGCTTATATATATATGTATTGAGCAACTCAGTATAAATATGAAATTCACCCAGAATGGTGCGCGTAGTAGCAATCCCAAATATTCTGTGAATTCTATTTTCTACCGGCATTATAAACTAATGCATGACTTGCCAAGTATTTGCATATGCTATGTTCTCAGCCGAACTCTCGTTATTGACATGGCATGACGATTAAGTGTGTTCACTCTCAGCAGAGTAGCATGAATCTCCCGAAGTGCCAGTATTGAGATCTGCATAAAAATACCCACACAGGCTACATCACTCTCTGACAAAGAGAATCTCGTATCGACGTAATTTTAAGTTAGCTCGATCACGCTTGAATTCCTTAAGGAAAATCTAGACTGTTAATATCAGTATTAGAAACGATCACGACCACACGATTTGTCCACGTGTTTCAGCAAGCTTAGACCACTCCTAGCAGAACTAGGCAATCACCATAGTGACCACTGGCGGGCCCTCTAATGCCCTAGTTGATCGAGTCCTATTCAATTAACTCCCAAGCGCTCCGAACATCAACTCTAAGATGGGTGTTCGCGCAAGCTCAAACGAGCTAAGACCGTTAAAAAAGGGTCTTAAATATATCATGGCCGTACAACTTTTCCAGCCATGTTGGACGGCTGAGATCTTCCTTGGAACGATCAAAAAGGTGCCGACGCACTCACCGGCGACCCAACTTATTTCCTGCTCGATCGACTTGCTTGTAGCAAGTCCCGAGGATACAAATTGCTTGCCCGAACCAGGACAAACATGCTATTCTAGAACCCTAATTCGAGTTGCGGCATTATATAACTATCACAAATCAATCATGACCATCCAACTTAGCCGGCCTAATTGGACGACTTAGATCGCGTTTCATTCGATCGAAGAGGTGTCAGTGCGTTCACCGCGACCTAATATTATTCCCGACCAGTCGAATTTCCCATGGGAAATCAATAGCACGCTGATTCGTTCGATTGAACTAGAGTAAACGCGGCTGCATTGAAACCCTAGTTTATGTTTGCGGCAGGGAGTTACTGTCGCAAATTGGTCATGATCTCTCATCTTCGCTGGCCGTAACGGAGGGCTTAGATCTCATTTTATGCGATCCAGGAGATGTCAGCATGCTCACCGGAAACTCACCTTTGTACATGGGCGATCGACCTGGTAGAACGAACGCTCAACATTTCGAATCTCTCACCCAAAAGAGGTTGGCTACGCGGCCTTAAACCCTGAAAGGTGCGTCAACAGCAGTACACAACTTCCGCAAATCATCTCGACCATCCAACTTCGCCAGCCTAGTTGGATGGTATAGATTTATTTTTCAAACATTAATAAAGCAGCATTGAGATCACCGGTCATTCTTCCTCCACATGGAGTGATCGACCAAGTCATAACACATCCATGGGATCCTCAGACGATCACCCAAAGATGTCCGGTCGTGCTACTTTTAAGACGCTCAATCCGTGACTGATTCGATCGAGCTCAAAAACAGCGATGCTTCTAACACATCGATTACTTTCAGCTGGTTATTCGAAAGCGATGCTTTACATACATCGATTATAAGCAATGCTTTATAAACATCGGTTTCACAAACAATTTATTATTATTTAACCTGAAAGCGCTATGAGCTCGTTTTAGCGGCAAGTCACATAACTTGACCCATTCATTCGAGGCATCAAACATGTCACAAACTAGGGGATACTCACTGGGATATTGGTCTGGTGGTTTACAACGTGCGGCGTGCAACGCGCCCATTACAAGAAAGTGTCAGGAAAGGCGGACAGTTAACGGTAACGATGTTAGTGGGCGAACGTGTGGTCGTTCTTCCCTCATAACGGAAACACGATGATCACTACCTTCGGCACAATCCACTTCTCCACTACTTTACTTTCTCCACTTCCTAAGAGATCAGGGTTCGCTCAATGACTTGTATAAATGGATTTTCAATCTATTTCGAAACACAGAACACGAGTGTTATTAACACAAGTAGCCAGAAACCATTTTCTGATACACAAGTCATAAACAACCACACCTTCATAATTCAACACTCTGATCTCAAGAACCTTCTTCGCTTCCCTCCCTAAGATCAACCCTTCTCCTTCACTTTGTGACGGAATTGAATCTGGAACGACCATTTCTTGGTTTAGGACAGAGTCTTACAGATTGATCTCTCGAATCTAAAAGTACTCCCGTGCGGTGCTTTTGTTTAGGGTTTTAATTCTTTTCTCATCAACACACCCAAATTTACCAAAAAACAGCAGAATCAGTTTTTACCCTCAAACACAAGTTTCACGCCTCGAATCCAAATTCTTCTGGAGGGTAATTATTTACATGGGGAGATCGTTACATATGTGTTTGGGGTTCTTAGTATATCTAAGTTACTCGTCATGTCAGTTAGGTTAGCATTTTGTGTTCCTTAATTATAGTATTTAGATTAATGTTTAATGTGTTGTAAGAAGCAACTTTTCTGAATCCATGCTTCATCATCTTTTTCAATACTAAAACCTTAATAAAAACTAGTCCGTTTAATCTCTACTTATCTGTGATTCAATAAGTCTTAGGATTTCTTCGTATTTCAACGAAGATTTCCTTCTTTTACCTTTCAGATATTTCAATTTTCTTAGCCTTTGGCAAACGTAAATTATCTGTTTTATTTTAAGGTTTTAACTTCTTCGTATGTCCCTCTCTAAACAATCAAACCCTCATCACCAAATCCAAAACAATGAGATGATCCGTCAATTTGAAAATCTTTTAAATCAAGAAAAACCATCAACGAATATCTGCATTGATTCCCCGTCGCCCAACTTATCTAAGAATTACCGAAACTGTTTAGTCCTTATGATTCTTTCACCCAGAACCTTTAAAATTTCCAATATAAGGGAATTACTTTCAAAACTATGGAGATCATTTAACCAAAAATTCTGCGTGTCTGAATTTACTTCATAAACATATCTTGTTAAATTTGAGTCGCATTCAGACTCAGAATTCATCATGGAATCATCACCATGGGTAACAAGAGATGATTTAATAGCTTTGGAACGATGTGTCCTAATCAAACTACCACATGAATATAGTTTTGACAAAGTGGAATTTTGGGCTCAGTTACATGGATTACTAGTCTATTATCTGGACAGAAAGTTCATTCATGAACCGGTCGCATATATGAGCAGCCACAGAACAATTCCTATTCAAGAATCACGGAATTGGGGCAAGTTTACCAGTCGATATTAAACAACCACTAAGATATTCCGTTACCTTCCCAGTGGCTATTGGTCAGGAAACTAAGGCTGAAATTATATATGAACGTCTTCCTACATTCTGTCTTTTCTGCAGCCTTCTTGGTCATCTCATGAAAAATGTCCCAAGATACACCAACTAAAAGATAAGGTTCATCAAGATTTCCCTCCAGAACTTCATCAACAAGCATGTGACCTCATTCTTCCAAAATACCAGCAATCAATTAATGCTTCTGTTAAAAACTACTCTAATGTCATGGAGGATTTCCAACAGGAAGATTATCAGGATGATGACGTGATCGATTGTGTGCATAATCGAAGATCAACAACAATTGAGTTTCCAGGGATGATGAGTCATCAATCCAACTCATCATTCTATGGGAGTTATTTCTCCACGTCATATGTTGATATATCCCCAAAAAGTGAAGATAACTTGCAAAAGCAATTATAGATTTCCAGACATGATTTAGGAGGAAATAAAGTGGCGGTTACAAGGGATTTTAATTACCAACATAGGGCAACCAATCAGGACTCAAATATTTCTTCTTGCTTAACTGCTCCAAATTTCTCAGAACATGGATTGCCATTATCTACACGACGAGAAAAAAATGGTGCACCAACAACTACATCAATTGCTACCTTACAACAACTGAATTCAGAACTGGTGAAAGGAAAATCCATTGTGGTGGAAGAACATCAACATTCTTCTTCTCGTTATAACCTCCAAAATCCCCAGTCTTTTCAAGTTGCAGAATCCTTCCAATTTGTAACCAAAAAACTTAAAACCTCTTCTACTGAAGTTTCAAGTAAATTTGTCAATGAGAATCTTCATCAACTTCTATCCAGGATAAACTGAAAATCACAGGATAGTGACGGTAGACGGGTTTTATGGAATCCCAGACAATCAAGCAAGATTACCAGAAGGCGTGAATGGAAATCGATGGCTAGAGAACTTTGCATTACCTCTGTTTCGGAATCAGCTGCCATCAAAGATTCAAGTAGCGCTAAATGAATGCATGATGGATCATGCATCGAATCTAGAATCTTACAATCAGAGATGGCTACAAGAATCGAGGAGGATTCAGATGATCAATGGGCGGTGGCGGCTAGGCCTAATTGTCCACACGGTCCATGTTATTCTTTGCCTAGAATTGTTAGGGGTTAGGAAATGACCGAACAATTCAGATGCTGCAATCTTTCCTTAGGTGTTCAAAACATGGTATTTTTCTATCAAAAACTAAACTACATCTGAATCTGCTTCTGGTCCAATTCTGCATAAAATTGGTTACTCAAATCATTGTGTTGTTCCTGTTATTGGGAGAAGTGGTGGTCTATGGTTACTATGGCAGAATGACATTGATGCTGAGATTATCTCTTATTCAAAAAATCTAATTCACCTGAAAGTAAGACAGAATGGAGCTTTTCAATTCTGGAACTTGTTCTGTGTCTATGGGCCACCAAATAGACTAGACAGGGGAAACTTTTGGCAGAGCTTGTCAATCTATTCACAACATGTAGAAGGGACAAAGTGTTATATTGTAGACTTCAATGCCATTTCTTCAGTTAGAGAAAAATATGGAGGAGATCAATCTATGAACGCTACTATAACTCATTTCAACAACTTCATAAGAGATAATCATCTCTTAGACTTGGGTTTTTCTGGACCAGCCTTTAATGGACAAATGGAAGACAATTTCAAAGCTTAATTAGGCGACGTCTGGATAGAGTTGTTGCTTCTCCATATTGGTGTCTGATGTTTGATAAATCGGGGGTTTTGCATCTGCCAAGAATCTCCAGTGATCATTTTCCGATTATTCTCAACACTTGCAGAAATATTGCGCGAAATCTACCTTCTTATAAGTTTGAAGCTTATTGGTGCTCCCTTCCAGACTTTATCAAAGTGGTCTTAGAAAGCTGGAATATTAATCTTTCAAATGATTTAATTAGAAAATTGAATTCTCTAGGTTCTTTTCTTAAAAGTTGGATCAAACAGAATATAGGTTGTATTAAGAATAAAATTGGGAAATTAGAAAAGAAGTTACTTCATTTGCAAGGTCTCAATCCGACTGTGGCTACTCTTCAAAAAGAAAAAATTACTTCAGATCAATTAAATGAGTATATAATTATGGAAGCTACATACTAGGAGCAAAGGATGAAACAAATATGGTTGAAAACTGGTGATCAAAATTTGAAGCAATTCCATTTATATGTTCAGCAACGTAGAAGAAAAAACAATATCTCGAGTCTACAAGCAAGTAATGGTCAACTGCTTAATAATCCAAGTGTGATTGCAGATGAATTAATCTCTTTTTTCAAAAATCTATTCCAAGAAGATATGAACATCCAACATCCATACAACTTACAACAGTCTTCCTTCTCACTAGATGAATTTGCTAACATCTCGATTGCTTCAATCCCTACAACAGGAGTCATTTGGAAGGTGATGAAAGATATGAATTCATTTGGATCTCCGGGACCTGACGGCTTCCCAGTAATTTTCTACAAGAAATGTTGGTCCATAGTGGGAGAGGAAACTACAAACTTCATCCAAGAAATTTTCAACATAGTTGAATTTCCAAGTAAGTTAAACCATACACATATCATCCTAATTCCAAAACTGAAAACTGCGGCTACGTCTATGGAGTTTAGACCAATCTCTTTGTGTAATGTTTTGTACAAGTTTGTAGCAAAAATCATTTCTAACAGAATTAGCCCTTATCTAGATAAATTTATTGCTTGGTCTCATAATGCCTTTGTCAAAAATAGACAAATAACAGATAATATTGTTATTGCAAAGGAATTATTTCACTCAATGCATAAGTCTAAGTCAATACAAGGCTATTTTTCTCTTGAACTAGACATGTCGAAAGCATATGATAGAGTTTCTTGGTCCTTTTTGAGTTTCATGCTTCATCAGATGGGGATTCATGGTCATTCTCATAACTTGATCATGAATTGCGTCTCTACTTCAACTTTTTCTATCCTCCTTAATGGCGCTCATCATGGAAATTTTAAGAGTGGAAGGGGTTTACGCCAAGGTTGTCCATTATCTCCAGCATTATTCATTATCTGTTCTCAAGAATTGTCTCTACTCATGGCAAGGAGCAAAAGCTTAAATATTTATAAAGGATACCAGTTCAACAACATAGCTCCATCGATAAGTCATCTCATGTTTGCTGACGATTTATTTTTTTTTGGGAAAAATTCAGAAGCAAATGCTCAGCAATTGAACAGTATCATTGGAGGAATAGATTCTACTGCAAAGACTAGAGGATAACTTCAAAATTTATGCAATTTTGGTTGTTATTTGTCACATGTAGAACCAATAAATATTGATGAAGCTCTCAGTGATCCCGTATGGGTGAATGCAATGCATGAAGAGTTAAATCAATTTCAAAGACAATATGTATGGAAGCTTGGACCTTGTCCTCCAAATATCAACATTGTTGGCACAAAATGGATATTTAAGAATAAGTCTGATGAGTTTGGCACTATTTTCAGAAACAAAGCAATATTTGTCGCTCAAGGATATTCACAAATCGAAGGAATCGACTTTGACGAAACCTTTGCTCATGTGGCACGCCTTGAGTCCATCAGATTATTATTAGCTCATGCTTGTTTTCTTAAGGTAAAGCTATTTCAAATGGACATCAAATCCTCTTTTCTAAACGGAACTTTAAAGGAAGAAGTCTATGTAGCCCAACCTAAGGGATTTGAAAACCCTGAATTCCCAGATCACGTCCTTAAACTTAATAAGGCGCTATATGGGTTGAAACAAGCACCTCGTGTCTGGTTCGAAAAACTGACCTCATCTCTTCTTGGGAAAGGTTTTTCGATAGGAGGAGCTGATAAAACATTGTTTACCAAGTGGAGTGGAAAAGATATTGTGATTGCTCAAGTTTATGTAGATGACATCATCTATGGATCAACATCGGAGAAACTTGCACAAGAGTTTCAAGTGTCTCTTGGAAAGGAGTTTGAAATGAGCAATGTTGGTGAATTAAAATTCTTTTTGGGTTTACAAATTCAACAACACGGGGATGGAATTTACTTATCTCAAGAGAAATACGCCAGAGATCTTGTTTAAAGATTTGGCCTTGATAAGTCTACCCCTAAACTAACTCCTATGCCTACCACTGGTAAACAACATCGAGATGATAAAGGTGTAAATGTTGATCAAAAACTTTATCGATCTATTATTGGAAGCCTTTTATATCTCACAGCCACTCAACCTGATATTTCTTTTAGTGTAGGTTGTTGTGCTAGGTTTCAGGCAAGTCCAAAGGAGTCTCATCTTGCAGCTGCAAAAAGGATCATACGCTAAATTAATCACACTGCAGGGTATGGTCTCTCTTACACCTTCGACACTAACACTGATCTTACTGCCTATTCAGATGCAGATTGGGCAGGATGTGTGGAAGATAGAAAAAGTACATCAGGGGGTTTCTACTATGTAGGGTTGCATCTTGTAGCTTGGCAAAGCAAGAAATAAAATTCACAATCCCTCTCAACATGTGAAACATAATACATTGCTGCATGCTCATGTTGTACTCAACTTCTATGGATGAAACATATGCTTTCTAATTATGGAATCAATACTGGAACAATGAGAATCTTATGCGACAACATCAGTGCAATTCGCATAACATAAAATCCAGTTGAGCACTCAAGGACTGAGCAAATTGACATAAGGTATCATTTTATTCGAGATATTTATGAAAATGGTATCATTAATATGGAGTTTGTGCCCTTGGAACAACAATTGGCTGATATTCTCACCAAACCATTAGATACTGCTACGTTTCAACACTTACGGCAGTCTATTGGTGTCGTTCTGGTTCATTAGTCTTTCATAACTCTTGCCCCTGTTATTATCTCGATCTTTTGGGAAATTGAGTTTGGAATGTCTTGAAGAGTAAGGCTATATTGCACATTCGTTTCTAGTAGATGTATCTTCTAAGTATCTTAGTGTTATCTTAAAATCCTTCCTTTTTGGTAAAAGTAAGGTCGCTCTTGTTGTTCTTTCGGGAATGACATCAAATGGGGGAGAGTTCTTTTGAACTTGCACTTAATTTCCATATCTTTGTGGAGAGTGCGGCTGTAGAATATTGATGAGTGCCAAATATTGTATATATTTATCCCTTTCTGTTGGCATTTTAACTCATCTTTTGTGCATTAATTCTACATTTTATCCCATATTCTGTATTTTCATTGTTTTCAAGAATAAATATTTTTATTAATTAATTTTGCATTTTTAGGTAGTAAATAAAGTTCGGATGAGTCGCGGAGCGAAAAGAGCAGAAAAGTAGTGAAAAGCCGGGAGAAATTACGCAAGGAAGCCGCGAAGAATGGTGCGCACAACCTCATTTTCGACACACAAAAGCGCCTCCGTTCTCAGCCATCAGATCATTTCTCAGAAGCATCCGACGGTCGCTCCTGCATAGAGCATCAAAATCTGAAGTCTCTGCCAAGCACCACAACGCTGAAATTCCAAGCCTTCAGATTAGATGGTAGTTGAATCCAACGGTCGCTCCATTGCTGTGCATCAAAGTTTGATATCTCCGCCTAACACTACAACACCTAACTCCATCTGGCATCGTTGATTTCGTTGTATCAAAAAAATCTAGCGGTCGCTACAAGCTTCACTCCGCATCACCGTCTGATTCACCTACCAGCTTCGCATCTCGCGGCCCATCTCACGAAACATCAAGACTAGATGGATTCGCTCAACACTCTATCACCCGAGCCCTACCACCTAACCAAACAACCCCCTTCTCCCATTCTATCGAACCCATCTACCACCATCACCCCCCTCTCTGCAGAACCACCTCCTTCCCTGCCGCACCACCATCACCACCACTCCTGCAACAGCCACCAAACCACCAACTCTCCACAACAACCACAACCCATCACTACTATCATCACCCCTATCACCTATTACTCTATTTCAACAACTCCACCATCCTCTTCACTGTTAGGATTGGATTTGGTGAATTAGATTGATAGATGAAGCAATTGGAGGCGTGGATAGCAGCAGGAGCGTCAGAGGAAGAATGGGTCGTCGCACATGGGAGGAATTGTGCCATAAAATTAGGTAATTTGCAAAACCTAATTTCACTGAATTTGGGGGAAAATTGGGGAAAACCCTAATGATGTAATTGGGTATAAATTGGGACTATGGGTTGTGTTAGAAACTATGCTTGGAATAGCCAGCATCCAGGACTTTCATGTCCTGTTAATTGTTATGTTTGTGTTTATTGTTATGTATGTTTGGATTAGCCGACATCCAGGACTTTCATGTCCTGTTAATTTCAGTTCACATGTTAATTTCAGTTCATGTCTGTTAATGTTGTTCCTTTTTAGTTCAATTTGTTGTTCTGTTAAATGTTCATTGTTAGTTCAGTTTCATGTTCATGTTACTTGTGTCCTGTTATGTTGTATCCTGTTAGTGTTTCTGTTAAATGTTCATTGTTAGTTCAGTTAGTTGTGTTCATGTTTGTTGTTGCTCACTGTCAGTTACATGTTCATTGTTGTGTTTAATTTGCTGTCACAATTGATGGAATGCTAGGCTAGGTATCTGTGAAGCTTTGAACTAATTGTGCAATGGAAGAAATCAGTGCTCATAGCAAGCTGATTTTCTTGCCATTCCTTGTGTATGCTTAGGTTGCAGTGTTGATTGAGCTTTGGGAGAAACTAGTGCTCATAGCAAGCTAGTTCTCTTCCCATTCTTTTAGTATACCTCCTGAATGCCTTAGCCTAGCCTTGCTTCATTTCAGCTTCTCCAAACCCTGCCCTTGGCCTTAGGCCTTGGTTCAATCTGTTTTGTTTTGCTTTTGTTCACTGATGTTGTTGTTTAGTTTTCATTTGCTTTGTTCCTTGTTTTTGCACTGTGTTGTTTTCCTTTGGCTTGTTCTGCTGCAGTTTCTGTTGCTGTTATCTTGTTGTTTCCCTACCTTGCTTTTCCACTGCTTGTGCAGCTGTGTACAGTGTGCGCTTCTTCTTTGCACTGCTGCAGCTGTTGCTGCCACTTCTTTCTCCTGCAGCTGCTGTTGCTGTGGCCCTCCCTGTTGTTGCCTCACTGCTGTGCAGTGCTGCTGCTTTCCTTCCCTTGCAGCTGCTGCTGCTTTCTGCAGTTCCTGCTGCACTGCCTTCCCTCTGTGCTGCCTCTGCCAAGCTGCTGCTGGTGCCTGCTGCTGCTTTCCTCTGCAGCTGTTGCTGCCAAGCCAAAAGACTGCTGCTTCAACTGAGCCCAAGTTCAATTCAGTGAAGCCCAAAGGCCTAGTTCAATAGCCAAGCCCAATACATTTCATCCCAAAGGCCCAGAACCTTGACTGAATCCAAAGCCCAGTTCACAACAAAAGACACTGAGCCCAATTCACAAGTGAACTGTTGAGCCCAAGTTCAGTTCCTTGTAAGGCCAAAGCCCATTTACACTTCAAAGATAACTGAGCCCAAGCTCAGTTCATTTTATTGGAACAAACCCATTAGCACTCAAAGCCCAATTTAAGCCAAAAGGCTTCATAGCCCAACAACAATTTAGGAACCCAATTAGCTAAAACACTTTCCAAAACACACCCGATCTCTGTGGATCGACCCGTACTTGCACGAGCTACAACCGACGACCGTGCACTTGTGGTATTAATGTAGGCCCGCGTTTCATTTCGCTTCAATTTTATACGCTTTCCCGGGTCCACCAAGTTTTTGGCGCCGTTGCCGGGGACTGCCAAGTTTTTGGCGCCGCTGCCGGGGATTGGTGCTGTGTTTTATCTGTGTTTTTCTTTAGCTATTTTGTATTTCATTTCATAGCATTTGCATCTGCATCTGCTTCATTTCATTTGCTGTTGGACTGCTGATTCTGAACCTGTTTTTCCTCTGCTGGGACGCCACAAGGAAAAGAACCAAAACCCAACGGGTTTTGCAACAATATCAGAGCAGCTGGGCGGTGCTAAAGGTAAGCCTAAACCCATTTAATTGAGAGAACCAACCTGTGGGCTTCCATTTTTTTTTTTTTATTGTGGGCTTGTAATAAAACCCATTTTTTGGGCTTTTTATTTTCTATTTGGGTTTGTATAATTATTGTGGGTGTTTGTTAATTTGTGGGCTTGTATTTATTTTGTGTGGGCTTGTTTAAATTCTTCCATTGGACTTGTATTTTGGACTCTGGGTTTAAACCCAGCTGAGCTTATAACTGATTGTGAACTTGCTTCCACTCAAGAGTGGACCTCGAAACCAAAGTTTTAAAACAAACGTCGGGCCTTAACCAACTGGGAAACTTTAAACAAAATTAAAACTTGGATTTTCGTAGGCCGCATCTTCCATTCCATTAGAGGACCAACAGTGGGCTTGCTCCCATTCAAAACCAAATTTTATTTTTTTTCAAAAAAAAAAAAAAAAAAAAAAATCTTTTGCTCCCAATTTTAAAACAAATTTCTACTTTGCCATTTTTAAACCAAATTTTCTTTTTCGTTTCCATCAAAACCAAAATTTGTTTTTCCCAACAAAACCAAATTTTTTCCAAAAAGTCCAATCCCATTAAAAAAAAACCAAATTTCTTGTAGATAATGTGTTAGTAAAATTTTTTGTATATATTTTCTCTCATCCAATATGATCTCGGCTGAAATATGTTGGATTTTTGCCTTGAATAACGGAGTTTTAATTCTGCTTTCGCCGAAATCGGGTATTCTCTCTCCTTTTACTCTACTCAGCATGTCCCTTTCCATATGTTGCATTCTAATTCTTTCCATATTTTTAAACATTGAGGACAATGTTTAGTTTAGGTTTGGGGGTATAGAGTAGATACCATGATAATTTGCCATAATTGAAAACGAACTCCTTCTTCTTTTTTGAAAAAATTGAAAAATTCCAAAAAAATTAAAAAATCGAAAAAATTCAAAAAAAAAAAATTAAAAAATTGAAAAAAATCATAAAAATGGAGCTCATTTACCTTGAAATGTTGACTCTTGTGCAAATATGTATTTTTATTAGGAGTCTTAGTCTAGATATTTAGGCACCCTGATTCTAGCACAATTCACATAGTGATAAGAAATTTGCACGCGCACGATCTACCAATACATGTATGGCCTCGATCTTCAAGGTGTTTGATAGGAAGTTACGATTGCCAATCACTTTAGAATACTGAACGAAACTTGACTAGCTTGTTCTTTGGTTGGTTGGGATAGAAGGTGGAGGTTACATTAAGAAAGACAACCATCGAATTTAACTGGGTGCATCAAAAAGGGCTACCTCTTGCAAAGTGTCATGTAATCTTTTGTTTCTTTATTTTATGTATCAAAAGTGTTTCTTATTCAGTGCCAAAAAAAAAAAAAAAAAAAAAAAAAAAAAAACGATGTATAATTCAGAAAAAAATATCAAAAAAATCAAAAAAAAAAAAAATATCAAAAAAATCAAAAAAATCAAGTATTTATCAATTCCATCATCTCTTGTTCCAAAAATAAAAAGAGAATAGTCAATGTAAATAAGAGTCATGTAAAGAGTTATTTTGTTGTTTCATTGTAATAAGCAAGGAGGGTGTATGCCATTGATGTACAACGCGAGTAATTGTGAAATACCTCCAACTCATTCACAATTCTCGTAAAGTCCGGACAGCTAGCTAGATTTCGACCTCAGTTCTTAGCCTGAGAAACTATCTCTTGGTGATTAGTAGTCATAACTTCAGATCTTTCTTTACACATGTGTATATACACTTTACACTCTTATCACATGTCCTTATTTGTTATCAGTGCTAGGATTGTGCCTTCGATAGCTAGATTGACATCTCCATTTTGCTGTGAGCTTAAACTGTTTTGCACATGTCACATTTGATGGAATCTGAGCTCATATTTTGTCCTTAGGTTTTGTAGGCACACCTCTGGTAAACCTTCACGAGACTTCAACTCGTCCACTAGGGACACTTAGTGGTTTAAAAGGCTTAGTGCATACGCTAAATGCATTCGAGAGACCAGCGACAGTGGTATAGTTAGGATTTCCTTAGTTTTGTTTTACTTGAGGACAAGTAAAATTCAGGTTTGGGGGTATTTGATGAGTGCCAAATATTGTATATATTTATCCCTTTCTGTTGGCATTTTAACTCATCTTTTGTGCATTAATTCTACATTTTATCCCATATTCTGTATTTTCATTGTTTTCAAGAATAAATATTTTTATTAATTAATTTTGCATTTTTAGGTAGTAAATAAAGTTCGGATGAGTCGCGGAGCGAAAAGAGCAGAAAAGTAGTGAAAAGCCGGGAGAAATTACGCAAGGAAGCCGCGAAGAATGGTGCGCACAACCTCATTTTCGACACACAAAAGCGCCTCCGTTCTCAGCCATCAGATCATTTCTCAGAAGCATCCGACGGTCGCTCCTGCATAGAGCATCAAAATCTGAAGTCTCTGCCAAGCACCACAGCGCTGAAATTCCAAGCCTTCAGATTAGATGGTAGTTGAATCCAACGGTCGCTCCATTGTTGTGCATCAAAGTTTGATATCTCCGCCTAACACTACAACACCTAACTCCATCTGGCATCGTTGATTTCGTTGTATCAAAAAAATCTAGCGGTCGCTACAAGCTTCACTCCGCATCACCGTCTGATTCACCTACCAGCTTCGCATCTCGCGGCCCATCTCACGAAACATCAAGACTAGATGGATTCGCTCAACACTCTATCACCCGAGCCCTACCACCTAACCAAACAACCCCCTTCTCCCATTCTATCGAACCCATCTACCACCATCACCCCCCTCTCTGCAGAACCACCTCCTTCCCTGCCGCACCACCATCATCACCACCACTCCTGCAACAGCCACCAAACCACCAACTCTCCACAACAACCACAACCCATCACTACTATCATCACCCCTATCACCTATTACTCTATTTCAACAACTCCACCATCCTCTTCACTGTTAGGATTGGATTTGGTGAATTAGATTGATAGATGAAGCAATTGGAGGCGTGGATAGCAGCAGGAGCGTCAGAGGAAGAATGGGTCGTCGCACATGGGAGGAATTGTGCCATAAAATTAGGTAATTTGCAAAACCTAATTTCACTGAATTTGGGGGAAAATTGGGGAAAACCCTAATGATGTAATTGGGTATAAATTGGGACTATGGGTTGTGTTAGAAACTATGCTTGGAATAGCCAGCATCCAGGACTTTCATGTCCTGTTAATTGTTATGTTTGTGTTTATTGTTATGTATGTTTGGATTAGCCGACATCCAAGACTTTCATGTCCTGTTAATTTCAGTTCACATGTTAATTTCAGTTCATGTCTGTTAATGTGGTTCCTTTTTAGTTCAATTTGCTGTTCTGTTAAATGTTCATTGTTAGTTCAGTTTCATGTTCATGTTACTTGTGTCCTGTTATGTTGTATCCTGTTAGTGTTTCTGTTAAATGTTCATTGTTAGTTCAGTTAGTTGTGTTCATGTTTGTTGTTGCTCACTGTCAGTTACATGTTCATTGTTGTGTTTAATTTGCTGTCACAATTGATGGAATGCTAGGCTAGGTATCTGTGAAGCTTTGAACTAATTGTGCAATGGAAGAAATCAGTGCTCATAGCAAGCTGATTTTCTTGCCATTCCTTGTGTATGCTTAGGTTGCAGTGTTGATTGAGCTTTGGGAGAAACTAGTGCTCATAGCAAGCTAGTTCTCTTCCCATTCTTTTAGTATACCTCCTGAATGCCTTAGCCTAGCCTTGCTTCATTTCAGCTTCTCCACAACCCTGCCCTTGGCCTTAGGCCTTGGTTCAATCTTGTTTTGTTTTGCTTTTGTTCACTGATTGTTGCTGTTTAGTTTTCATTTGCTTTGTTCCTTGTTTTTGCACTGTGTTGTTTTCCTTTGGCTTGTTCTGCTGCAGTTTCTGTTGCTGTTATCTTGTTGTTTCCCTACCTTGCTTTTCCACTGCTTGTGCAGCTGTGTACAGTGCTGCAGTCTTCTTTCTTTGCACTGCTGCAGCTGTTGTTGCCACTTCTTTCTCCTGCAGCTGCTGTTGCTGTGGCCCTCCCTGTTGTTGCCTCACTGCTGTGCAGTGCTGCTGCTTTCCTTCCCTTGCAGCTGCTGCTGCTGCCTTTCTGCAGTTCCTGCTGCACTGCCTTCCCTCTGTGCTGCCTCTGCCAAGCTGCTGCTGGTGCCTGCTGCTGCTTTCCTCTGCAGCTGTTGCTGCCAAGCCAAAGACTGCTGCTTCAACTGAGCCCAAGTTCAATTCAGTGAAGCCCAAAGGCCTAGTTCAATAGCCAAGCCCAATACATTTCATCCCAAAGGCCCAGAACCTTGACTGAATCCAAAGCCCAGTTCACAACAAAAGACACTGAGCCCAATTCACAAGTGAACTGTTGAGCCCAAGTTCAGTTCCTTGTAAGGCCAAAGCCCATTTACACTTCAAAGATAACTGAGCCCAAGCTCAGTTCATTTTATTGGAACAAACCCATTAGCACTCAAAGCCCAATTTAAGCCAAAAGGCTTCATAGCCCAACAACAATTTAGGAACCCAATTAGCTAAAACACTTTCCAAAACACACCCGATCTCTGTGGATCGACCCGTACTTGCACGAGCTACAACCGACGACCGTGCACTTGCGGTATTACTGTAGGCCCGCGTTTCATTTCGCTTCAATTTTATACGCTTTCCCGGGTCCACCAAATATTTTAGGGGTTATCTTGTATCTTTATAAACTCCTTGATGAATGCATTTATCTTCGGTTTTATGATTACATCTAAACAAGTTGATATCTACTTTTCTTTGGTCTTGAAGCATCTCCGTGGAAATTTCATTAGGTTCCCGTTTTCGTACCTTTGCCAATTTTATTGACAAAAAGGGGGGGAATTAATATGTAGTTCACACTACAAATACATATGGTTTAGGTGTTTTACAGATCATTATGTAAGGGGGGAGTGGTTTTCATGTTGAGATGAAAGTATTGACTAAGGGGGAGTGATACATATCACCATAGTATTGTTGTCGAAGTTGTGATATAAGAACTTTGATACTGTGTAATAATACTATGACACTGTATAACAATGATCGAGAGCGTTTGTTTTCTCATTGTTATGGCTACGGATCTTCAACAACTATGATGCTGAATTGAACATCTATGAAATCATGGGAGTACTTTGAAAAGACTAAGTTTTCGAGTAATGTTGAAGCACCAAGGAGATCAAGCATGTGGACGAGAAGCTACAAAGTTTTATTTATTTTGTAATCCATATGTATTGATAGTTTTGCCACTAAAATTGACAAAGGGATAGATTGTTAGAGCATTGCTCGGTCGAACTCGCATGGTTGCTATCTCAAGCATGTTTGTCAAGTTTAGTTGTCAAAACTATATGTCTTGATTTCTAGACTACTTATAACTAAGTCTCGGTTTAGGAAAGTTTAGTGTAGATGAGCTCCAGACTCCATGGCGATCATTTTACGAAGACGAAGAACTACTCAAGGAACCAGTGGAACTTCATCCGACTAAAAGGTATGTGGAGACTTGAACTTATCTATCACTCAAAAGTCTATCTACTTTATCTCCTACTCTTGAGACAAAGTCCTATAAGTATGATAGTTTTCATACATACACATTTGCTATTTTCTATTTCGAGCCGAGTTTACTCGACTATCTTTTTCTCTAAATATGTGTTGGTAAGCTTTCTCTTTAACCACTTTTCATCTTTACCCGTGACGAAAGTCATGATGACGTTTCAATCTTGAAAATAGCTTTGATGATGATAGTTGTGAATAACGACTGTTATAACATTATAGAAGAATGTTTCAGTGATTGAAATGTAGAGTTGAGATTACATAACCAACTATGGATATAAGCATATATAGTGTGTTCGCACATTAGTGTATAAATCCATGTGCCGGAAACCAAGTGTGTGCATACGATATTGGTGAAGGAGACAGGTTGGCGGAAGTTTTCGAACCGAAAATTTCTGCTGAGTTTGTAAGTTTGCAAATTGTTAAACCAGTCACCTTAGGTACGCATACCCGTACGCGTACCCACAGAAGTTTTCGAACCGAATATTTTTGTCGAGTTTCTAAACTCAAATCCGGTAGCTATGGTACCCGTACCCGTACGCGTACCCAAGCTGGTTATATTTCTCAAATTGGAAGTTCATGAACTTAAACAGTAAATCAATAAGGAATGCAATCTTTGCAAACCGTGGTTATATTGTTCATGAATTGATTCAAGTGAATCAAACCGATTTTGTTTCAATTGTGTCTATTCATAAAGACCAAGCAATTGAACAACTCTTCAACTAGTTCTTATGAGTCATTTGAACTAGTTATGTGAAGAAGATGAATACGGTTAGTATGGAAGTGCTCATATGGCTGACCATTGGTTAACTATTTGTGAACCAACTAAGTGTACACGTTTAGGTACGGTTACTCAAACCTAAATGAAATACATTTCATTTGTGTGTGACAAGCTAAGTTTCGATCTAACGGTTGAAAGATATTAGCTTGGTTAAATCAGGTTTTTCATCTGACGATGAATATTGAATGCTTTGTTACCAAGGTAACTTGGATTACAAACCCTGATTTTAAAACTATATAAAGGAGACATCTAGCAACTGGAAAAAGTAATCCCCACACCTCCTGTGTGATACTAGTTGGTTTTTCTAGAGTCGATTCTCCTTTAACCTCAGGTTTCTTCTCGAAACCCTGTAGGTTAACGACTGAAAGACTTCATTGGGATTGTGACGCCAGACGAAACTACTTCTCTTGTAGTTGAGCGATCTGATCTTTCCATTTTCTATCGTACGAGTTCAATTGAATAATTGACTTGAGATTATATCTCCGATAGGGCAAGATAAAAAAAAATCACAAACATCTCGTCTCATCGTTTTTGATTCCGAAATATCTAGCTTCGCTACCATACGATTTAGATTATTGTGAGGCGATTGATAATTCTAGGTTGTTTTTTGGGAATATATGTCCAGGTTATCAATTGGTTTCTGTTCACCTTGATTTTATCAAAAGACGGAACAAAACTCTTAGGTTTATCTGTGGGAGACAGATTTATCTATCATCGTAGACTTTTCTGTGTGATACAGATTTATTTATTAAAGTCTTCGACTTTGGGTCGTAGCAACTCTTGGTTGTGGGTGAGATCAGCTAAGGGAATCAAGTGCGCAGTATCCTGCTGGGATCAAAGACGTAAGGAGTGCAACTGTACCTTGAATTGGTGTGATATTGAATAGGGTTCAACTACATTCCAGACCGAAGTTAGTTTGTACTAGGCTAGTGTCTGTAGCGGCTTAATACAGTGTGGTGTTCAATCTGGACTAGGTCCCGGGGTTTTTCTGCATTTGCGGTTTCCTCGTTAACAAAATTTCTGGTGTCTGTGTTATTTCTATTCCGCATTATATTTTTTTATATAATTGAAATATCATAGGTTGTGCATTAAGATCAATCAATTAGAATATTCAACCTTTCGTTGTTGATTTAAATTGATTGACACTTGGATATTGGTCTTTGGTACCATCCAAGTTTATCTCTCTAGTATTTGATAAAGACTCGCATATTTCTATTTGCTTGAGTAGAGATCAAATCGAGAAATTGAGATATTAACTCTTTGATATACTTTTATCTAGATTGTCTAGAAAGTATATTGGAGTTAGTCCATACAGATTGCTAATCGAAATATTGGGTGAGGTTGTTAGACCCCAGCTTTTTCAACAAGCACTAGAAAGTGTCACTTTATTAATTGGGATAAAATGACAAGATCTAAGGATGATGGAGGATTAGGGTTAAGAAACATGAAACATGTAAATGTTTCTTTGATCACTAAATTAGTTTGGCGTTTCCTAACAAATGAATATGCTACATGGGTGAAACTATATAGGGAGAAATATCTACATTCAGTCTCCTTTTGGGATTGTGATTCAAAATCGGGGGATTCAAAAACATGGAAAGATATGGTGTCTGTCAGAGAGCTGTTTATAAACAATTGTTGTTGGTTTATCGGCTCAGGTGACTCAATTCATATATGGAATGATCCTTGGGCGCCAAATATACCAGGATTTCGTCCAACAAGGCTAACTGAATCTATGGCTCAAGTGGAAGTCGTCTCAGATATTTTCATTCAGGGTCAGAAAGTATGGAATATTGAACTATTGCTCCAGATTTTTCCGGTTCACCATGTGGAATCTATTGCTAGTATTTATATCCCTCAAGATGAGTCTATCAAGGATAAACTGGTTCGGTTAAAAACAAAAAGAGGAACTTTTACTACAAACTTATTGCAGATAATGTGGCTACGAGTTCAGCTATATCTTCATTCCCGTGGAAGTTGTTCTGGAAAAAAAATGAAGACTCAACCAAAAATCCATACTTTTATATGGAAAGTACTTCACAATGGACTTGATGTTTATGATAACTTAATGAAGTTTAACAGTCATGTTCAGAATGCCTGTCATCTTTGTACTGCGGAAGAAGAATCAGTTAACCATCTTTTGTTCGCTTGTCAGTTTTCAAATGCAGTCTTTCAGGAAAGTCCATTATCCATTGATATCCCATATGGTGTTGTCCCGATGGACATTAATCAACATTGGTTAGAACATGCAGATCAAGGTATTATGCTTAATCTGGGATCTTGTATCATGTGGAACATATGGAAAATAAGGAATGATCGAGTTTTCAACAATATTCAAACTTCAGTTCCACAATGTATTCAAAAGGCTCTACAAGACGTCAAGGTGTTTGATTTACACCATGCTCTCAATTTCTGCTCTTCAGTTCCTATTACGCAACAAAATGTAACCAATTGGGAACCTCCTTAATGTGGATGCAGCATATAATAATGGTAGAGGTGTTGTTGTAGCGATAGCAAGATACTCTTCTGGAATATATTTGGGAAGTGGTGTTTTTTGGTTCGATGCTTTCTCTTCAACAATATCGGAGTCTAAAGCTTATGGCCTTGGTATTCAACTGGCAAGAAGACTTCAAGTGGCTAAAATCATTGTAGAAAGGGATGCTGAAGAGATTCCTAAAGCTATTATAGGAAACTCGAACGATATTCCTTGGAGTATTCGTTCCACAATTCTCTCAATTCAAGATCGTGTCAAGGATTTCAGCGAAGTTAGTTTTAAAGCTATTCCTAGTGATGCTAACTCAATTGCTCATGACTTAGTTCAATTTGCAATATCAAACTTTGTAAACAGATGGTGGGTTCTTGATGATCCACCTTATTGTATTATGCAACGCCTCAATTTATTTGAGGATTAATATAATAAATACTTGTTTCTTTCAAAAAAAAAAAATATGTTGTAAAAGTCTGTAAGGATATATGTTATCTAGATAACTACGGTTAGCAGTTAAGGTCTTAGGTAGTTTTTCCTTATTCGTGGGAAGTTAAAAGTGTAACTTGTGTAACTTGCGCAACCATTTATGTGTATATATTTGCAATCCATGAATGAAGAAAGCAGAGAACTATTATGTTAAACAATTGTTAGTCTTCTAACAGAGGTATTAGTGACCCTTTGACGATACTATAGGTACGACGTCCCGCTAACGATACCGTATCCCTTTTTATATCAATCCATTAACAAAATAGGTAGAAAGAAGGTCCAAATCTCTGTTGATTCTGCTTCAACATCTTCCAACATGCCATCAACAAGATCTACTAAGCAAGAACGTAACAACTGGTATCCAAAGCCAGCAATGGAGGACAATAATAGGTTACAGAAATTGGAGGATGAAGTCAAAAAAATAACAACACAACAAGAAAATATTATCAAGAGCATGAAAACACACCAAGAAGATATGCTCAAGAGCATGAAAGGATTTTTTGAAGCCTTCAATTCTCGTGTAGATAAACTCATTGACAAGGAAGGTAAGGAAGGTGATGATGAATCTAATAGTGTTAACCGTAATGTATGTAAAGATTCTACACACAACTCTAAGAATTCTTCTGCTGCAAAATTAAAGTTTCCTAAATTTAATGGTACCGAAGACCCAACACGTTGTTGGGCGGAAAAAATTTTCGATCTTCAACAAACTCCTGAAGAAGAACAAGTTCCAATAGCCTCTTTCAATTTGCAAAACGATGCTCAACTGTGGTTTCAGATACAAAAAGAAAAAACTCATGTTATTACATGAGAGGAGTTGAAGAAGTGTGAGTGGTTTAAAGGAACTCCATACCAAGATTTTTTTTGGTGATTTAACCAAGTTAGAACAAACTGGGTCTTTAAGAGAGTATCAACTCCAATTTGAGAGACTACTAATTCGTGCTGGTAAGTTGTCACAATCTCAACAGGTAGGTTGTTTTGTGAGTGGTTTAAAGGAAAGCATTAGAATAGATGTTCAAGCTTATAAGTCAAACTGTTTGTCCGCTGTGATTGGATTGGCCAGATTATATGAGTCTCGCAATGATCAAGCCCAATCAATACTAAAGAATACCGAAAGTTCTCCACCAAATCATAATTCTACTGCCCCTGTGATTAAGAAACTCTTACCAATGGATCTCAAGGAACGCGTGACAAAGGATTATGTTTTAACTGCGATGAAAAGTTTAGGTCGGGTCATCGTTGCAAGAAGCTATTCTTCATCGAAGGTATATATGAAGATGAAGAAGAGTATGGAGATACAGGCACGAGAATTTGAGAAAGCACTCGAGGACAAGTGCTTAATTTCATGGGGGGGAATGCTACGTATGTGTTTGGGGTTCTTAGCATATCTAAGTTACTTGTCATGTCAGTTAGGTTAGAATTTTGTGTTCCTTAATTGTAGGTATTTAGATTAATGTTTAATGTGCTGTAAAAGTCAGTAAGGATATATATTATCTAGATAACTACGGTTAGCAATTAAGGTCTTAGGTAGGTTTTCCTTATTCGTGGGAAATTAAAAGTGTAACTTGTGTAACTTGCGCAACTATCTCTGTGTATATATTTGTAATCCATGAATGAAGAAAGCAGAAAATTATTATGTTAAACAATTGTTAGTCTTCTAACAGAGGTATTAGTGTCCCTTTGACGATACTAGAGGTACGACGTCCCTCTAACGATACCCGCAACCCTTTTTCTATCAATCCATTAACATAATAGGTAGAAAGAAGTTCCAAGACTCTGTTGATTCTGCTTCAACATCTTCCAACAGGCCATCAACAAGATCTACTAAGCAAGAACGTAACAGAGATGGGGATAAAGGAAAACTAGGACATTTGGATCAAGGGAGAAAGACTCTACCAACATGTGTAGCAAGGTTTATGCACTATGATTTTGTTCAAGTATCGTGTGGTAGGATGCTCACTGTTGGATTGATGAATACAGGTAAAGTCTGTACCATCGAAACTGTTGTTAATGTGCAACTCGGAGTTCCACAAGCTAGGGACAAGTCGATTACAATTATTGAAGGCAAGCTTAAAGGGGAATTTGTTATGAGTGTTTCGTCAGGATCATATCATACTACTGTTTTGATATCAAGGGGAAAAGTTTTTACTTGGGTTAAGGGTGAAAATGGGCAATAAGGCTTGGGAGATACTGAAGATAGAAACTCTCTGGCTCTGGTGGAAGCCTTAAGAGAGGGACAAGTAGAGAGTATAATTTGTGGGTCTAATTTTACGGCTGCAATTTGTGTACATAAATCCATTTTCTCTACTCATCAATCAAGTTGTAGACTTGTAGTGGGTGCAGAATAGTTTTCAGGTTCACAAGGAAGAAGTATAATTGTTATAATTGCGGGTTTGTTTCTGTCGTTCTATGTTGCAATAAGAAGGTTATAAATGCGACACCGGCACCAAATAACACCAAGCATCATCGATTATGCAGTTCATGTTATTCTAAACTAATGAAGTGATTTAGAGAAATTTAGAGAGAATTAGTACATTAAATACTTTTTTAATTTTTTATCTTATAAACAGTTAGATAAATTTTTATTATTGGATAAAGAGTATATTACTAGACTAATTTTTACTATTACATTAATTAGTTAGAAGCCCAACAAGCTAAACTCCAACAATATACTACTACACTAATTGAACAGGTTATTGTGCTAGCTTAACGGGAGCTAAGAAATACTAGTTTGGATTACGTAACGGGGAAGTGGGATAATTTATTTGTAAATTAAATTCTTAGGCGTCTTTGTGTCTGCTTGTCGCGGGTAATCAACTCGATCTTTGCCTGTTACTACTGGGATTGTTGGCTCTTTGAGTTCTTCTTTGCCTATTTCCTGTAAGTCTTCAATATTAAGTTCCCCGATTAAATGTGTGTCGACCCGGAGCGGATGAACACCACAAGTATTTTAGCATTATTTTACATGTTGCTCAAGTAAAAAGAAAAACAGAAACGAAAACAGATAAAGGTAGGGAAGTCAAAAAAAGAAAAAAAAAGAAGAGAGAAACGATAACAAGGGCCATACACATTTGTGACTGATCTATCTGCCTGTCTTAATTTTATCCCGCGTATAGTAAGATAGGTAGATTGTTGGGCAGAAACACTTTGCCAATTTGATCTAAACTTTAAAAATGCTTCATGGAATTTTTCCTAGTAAAGAAAACACAAAATTGGTTAAAAAGATCAAAATCAACAATTCCTAGGTGAAATTGACAGTTAGATTTTGATATTGTTTAAATGGACAAATGTGTAAACGGAAAATTGGTCATTTATCCAAATATTTTTAAATCACGGTTCAAATGGACGAGTAAAAAATAGTTTGGGTGAAATGACCAAAAAAGAAAATAGTCTTAAATTTAAAAAATAGCAAGGATGAAACTGGATACATCTTGTGTAAATTAAAAATAAGAAAAAATATTTGAAAATGGGCACGATGAAACTGGTTATATCCTGCCTATTTTTACATTTTTGTCCATTTAAATAGTATCAAAATATAACCGTCCATTTCACCCAGGAATTGTTGATATTGGTCTTTTTAACCAATTTTGTGAAATGTAAAAATAGGCAGGATGTTACCAGTTTCATCGTGCCCATTTTCAATACCCTGGAATTCAAGAAAGCATCTAAATTCAAAGTAAAAGATAAAGATGCCTTGCTTTTCTTCTTCTCCCTACCAGTAATTTATCTGTGAGTGGAACAAAGTCGACATCAAAGAGTTCAAAATAAAAAAGGACAATAATCAAATGGCAGCAACCCAATAAGTGATAAAAGTCGATTCCATTGGTTTTGCGAAATTTACGGGAATTTCTTTGTTTTCAATTTCATAATCACTCCAGAAAAAGACATAAAGTTTGCATATGAGATCTAATTCTCTGTAGACTTAGCACTAATAGTTGGCTATACATAGTTTTCATTTGGTTGATGTTTACCTAACAATATTTTGTTGCTTTTCCTAAGAATTTGATGTGTGTTTTGGGCTTTTGATGTTTTTGTTACTAATTAATAATTAGTTCTTTATCGTCCAATGAAAGAACCTAGATTTTAAACTTTAAAAGGATAAATTGACTCTTTGAAAGGGTCTTTAGGTGTTTAGGCCAGCTATCGAGCTTGCTCATTATACGGCTTTATGGAAAGCCAAAAACATAGGTTCTCTTTTCTTTCTATTTTTTTTTTTGTTCTTCCAGGCAGACAGTCTCGAACATCAAGTCATAGGTAGACGCATTCCCTAATTCATCGTTGGCACCAACGTTGTATATGCACAAAAGGACTTCGATGTGTTGTTTTGTGTGTTTTCTTTTCCATTTATAAATAAGATCCATAGCTAGCAATGCTGCAATAGCATAACACAAACAAACATACAGATGAGGATGAATAAGTATCATACAGCTATTGCCACGTGCATTCAGAATTCTATGAGGTAAATAACCAAATAGAATATGTCCCGATGAGAGAGAGTTTTTTTTTTTCTTCTTAAATGAAACCTAACACAAATGTACAAAGATTGGATTTGATTAGGGCTTTTTGGTGAAGTCTTTTCACATAATTTTTCATGTATCCTAATTTTACTTACTTGGCGATGATATACTCCTTCATTTTTTCCTTCTATTGTAACTTTCTAAAACGCAACAATTTTCAGGAAAGTGATACTTTCATCCCGTGTCAGAAAAAATGATACTTTCACTCCATGTCAGGAAAATTGATACTTTCATCACGTTTCAGGAAAAGCGATACGTTTACCACGTGTCAGAAAAAATGATACTTTCACTTTTTCAATTTGGACTATTTTTAGGCAAAAATAAAATTGTGTAAATACCTCTTTTTCTGAAACGGAGGCGGCATATGCCTAAAAATATCATACCAAAAAAATGCATAACCAATTATGGAGTCACTACAAAGGACGCATAACAGTTTATACCGTTGTATCTTGGTTCATGCATCTAGAGGTGTAAATTGGGTTGTGCCAGCACGAGCACATCCCAGCATAGCACGCTAAAAATTGAACCCAGCCCATCCCAGCACGTGATTTAGCCCAGCACGGCACAACACGTTAGTTAAATGGGACGTGCTGGTTTTGACTAATGGGCACAGTAGCCCAGCACAGCAGGCGATACGGATTAGCACGTGGCCCAGCCCAGCACAACACATTAAGAAAGCACGTCATAGCATGCACAAATACATAATATAATAAGGTATAATACATCACATTTTATGTATATTTTACAAAAGAGTTACTATTTTATCTAGTTTTTGACCTTTTATACCGACTTATTTTCATAACAACACATATAATACCTAAATATTTGGAAATATCGTTGTTATAATGTCATTACATATATATACTTGACTAGAACATTAATTCCAATGTTGTCTATTTAGATATCGTGATAATGTACGACTTAATGTATAACGTTAAGTGATCTCAAATTGTTTATAGCACGTGTGCCAGCACGACACAACACGGCACAACACGTTACGTGATGTGCCTGTGGGCTGTGTTGTGCCTAGCTTTTGACTAGTAAAGCACAGCACGGCACAACACGTTTAAATCTTTGGCACAGTCCAGCACGACACATGGCACGTGAAGCACGCAACTTCGTGTGCCAGACTATGGCGGGCCGGCACGTTTTACACCTCTACATGCATCCACTAATTTGGTTACGCAACTACTAGAACGACGATGTATATGCGCCAAAAACAACATTCCAACAAAAAATGAATGTATAACGCGTTATGTAATCAATAATACTTCGATTTGTTTGGATCGTCCCTCCCCACCGTGTCAACAATGTTCTAGTTAAATTATGAATAGTTCACTCGGCAATAGACTTCACTCTCGTACGTGAAGGCTTAAGTCCCTTTCTAAAGTTATTCGATCTCTCTGTAAACTTCGTTCACTTTTTATATTATACTGTATTTAAGAAGGAAACAAAATCAATTCCGATGGCTTTATACATTTACGAATTTAGACATTTTTCTGCATAATGGTAATGGATACAGCCAAATTTAGACATTTTGTGGATTAGTACCAGTTGTTAGGCTCACAGCCTTACATCATATGTTTTCGGTATTCACATGTATCGAAATTAAGAAAGCAAAGAAAAGGACACTAAAACCGCATGACACAAATGGAAGGTGTTCCTTCAAATTTCAAAGTTTTCCAAAGTGAGAAAAGAAAGAGTAACATACGCCACTTGTTAGTTACTAGTTGTTGTCCAAGTCAACAACAAAGACAATGAGCAACGATTTTTGGCTTCTTGCTTTATTTTCCATTCAAAAATACTGTATTGATTTTTCTCTTCTTGTTTTCGTTCGTTCCTTTGAATTTGTTTGTCTTGGCAGTGAGAGAAAGGAGAATGAGAGGCTTTTATTAGTTTATTACACGTGATCACACGTATTTAGGTAAGTTTAGTTAGTTAGTGCACGGTAAGATTTTCATGGTTGGATGAGTGGAGTTGGTTTATTTCTTTATTCAGCGATTCTACACGTACCCCACAATAAAACCGCCAAGAAAACCGCTGCTCACACGAATTTTAGATTTGTGGTTCCCAATGGGTCAGTCCCTTGGGAGTTTAGCATAGGGCCATCGGTAATGTGTCTTGACGGCTTTTTGTATCGTTTTTTCTCGGTTCACATGGATATTTTGTTCTTTATTCCCGGGACGGCTACGATGTGGTTGGGCCGCATACTTAAAGTATGTGGTCATTTTTTTTTTACACGTATATAAAGTAAAAAATAAAATGAAAAACAATTTTATTACAAAAATATTTAACTAACATTTTTTTAATAAATTTTCAATTTTTTCTCAGAAGGGAAATTTTTTGCGGGGATTTAAAGAGAACAGGTTTAAGTTTATATACGTGTTAGAAAAAGAAAGGGATCGCATATTTTAAATATGCGGCCCGACCACATCTAGCCGGGGCGCTTTATTCCGGTGAAGAAGATGATATGGATACATGCAAGGGTCGGAGTTCCTCTCTTCCCTATCCCCTTTTCTTTTTCATTTTTTCTTTTTCATTCTTTTTCTTTTGCTACAAGTTGTAAATAATAATCAGTAATATTGGCTTTGGTGGGGGTTTTAAGGCACTATGAAAACGATTGTTACGTCAAATAATCACAATTTGGTTGGTACCTGGTAGCTGGTAGGTGTCAACAGTTATCATATCAGATGGCTCTTACATCGGTGAGAAACAGAAGAACGAAAAGACTTTAGGAAGGAAGTGCAAGGAAATTTTTGGGTAGGTAATGTATGGTGGGGAATGGTAGGACGTTGATCTGGATTTCGGTTATTACTCTTAATACTGAAGTGTTGTTCATCATACGCAATGAGCATGCAAAGATAAAAACCTTGATAGGTAAAACTATAGTGTTACCCTTAGTTTTGGTAATTATTCCGTTGGAATATAGAATACGGGGGGGAAAATTGAATCCTGGTGCATGCCATAAACAAAATTTGTGCCCATACTATATACACTAGATATAGATAAAGTCACCTTAAAAAAAATCCGAAACAATGTGTACGAAACAGCAAAAAGGACAAAAACAAACGAAAAAATACAACTGTATCAGGGGTGGAGAAAAGAAAAGGGACAAAAAAATAAAAAAATAACTTAAAGTTAAAGTTAAGTTCCAATAAAAAAAAACTCGGATGGACTCGATGACCTGCGGATGCTGCCTTCCCATGTCAAGATAGATATCTTAGCTTCGATTATTAGATCATCATTGGTTTTGTAGGGATAATTTTCTTCAAATCTTCTACTATTCCGTTCTCTTCGGATGATGTTAACCATTGCCGCAGATAGCAAACCCCATATATATTTACCAGATTGAGAGAAGTTATTGTCATGCCAAATCTCTGCCAAAGATCTCATGGAACCAGGAAGTGCCCAAACCCAACCTGTACTCGGTAAAAGATGAGACCAGATCTTATAAGCTATTTTGCAGTGTAGGAAAAGATGGTCATGTGACTCGGTGCCATTTCCACACATAACACAGGAGTTGTACAGGTGGTTCATACCCTCATTTTGCAGTATATCTATGGTATTTAGCCTACCATGACGCAACAACCACATTAAGATATTGAGTTTAGGTGAAACTGCAGGTCTCCAGATGAAACGAAATGGAAAGTGATCAACTCCAAAATCATCCACTAACCCTTCATACAGCGATTTGACAGTGAACACCCCTTTAGGATCAAGTCTCTATCGTCACGTATCTGCCTGGCCATCTTCTAGTTGGTAGGTTGTCACCGATGACAGTGATTAGAGCCGCATATTCTTCAGTCTCAGAGTTTGTAAGTACTCGCTTGAAATCACACCTCCAATTTCCTTCCAAAGAAATCATGCTTGCAATAATGCATTCATATCTCTGGATAACTTGTAAATGTTAGGAAAGGTAGTCGAAAACGATAGATGTCCATGCCAAACGTCATTCCAAAAATAAATGTTGTTGCCTGAATGCAAATATAGGGTTGAATTTTCACTAACTAGACCTGCAAATTCCGCAATAACACGTCAACAAGAGACTTCATGTGTTTGAGTTGTTTTTCTCGGTATCCAATATGAAAAA
The DNA here is from genome assembly GCF_003573695.1 of Papaver somniferum. Classification (NCBI taxonomy): domain Eukaryota; kingdom Viridiplantae; phylum Streptophyta; class Magnoliopsida; order Ranunculales; family Papaveraceae; genus Papaver; species Papaver somniferum. Next base: position 101,884,841 of record NC_039364.1, read on the forward strand.
TCAGAACCATATTTATCTTCAATTATTTTGTACCGTAGATTGTTCTTCTCGACACCATATCTCCAACACCATTTAGCCAATAATGCTAAGTTCATAAGTCTGGGATTACACACTCCAAGACCACCTTTTTCTTTAGTCGCACGAACCAAATCCCAATTAACCAAATGAGAAGTCTTCGTACCTTCTTTACACTCCCACAAAAAGTTGCTCATCTTCTTTTCAAGAATCTTAGTTACTGAAATAGGGGCCTGAATAGAGAAAAATAGTAAGTGGGAAGGGAGGATAAAATGCATTTTAAAAGAGAAAGTTTACCTCCCTTTGATAAAGATATACGTCTCCAAATTGATAATCTAGCATCAAACTTCTCTATGATTGGATCCCAGATTACTTTAGAGCCAGGTTTAGCACCAAGTGGCATCCCCAACTACATGAAAGGTAAACAATCATATGAAAAACCAAATTCCCCGTCCCAAATATTTAAGTCAGGTACATGTCCCACAACAATCAATTTGGTTTTCGGTGTGTTTACCTTTATACCAGCTATGAACTCAAAACAATGTAAGGCCGAAGACAAGTTATGCAACTCCTTCTTTTTATTATCTACAAAGAAAATTGTATCATCTGCATGATGAAGATGGTTAACAATAATACTCGTAGATGAAACAAAAAAGCCACTGAACAAACTTTGATTAGGTTGTTTATCCATAAATATTGAAAAACCCTCCATAACGATGTTAAACAAAAGAGGATAAATTGGACAACCCCGTCTTACACCTCTTGTGCTAGTGAAGTAGGCGAAAGAAGACACATTGATAAGTACCGAGAAGGATTCAGTTGAGTAACAAAACCTCAACCAATTACACAGTTTCCTACTAAACCCAATTTGAGAGAGGACAAAATCAATATACCTCCAATTAATTCTATCAAAAGCCTATTCAAGATCAATTTTGCACATGATACCAGGGTTTTCTGACCTTAGTCTAGAATCTAACAACTCATTAGCAATCAGAGTACCATCAATAATTTGTTGGCCTTCAATATAAGCACATTGCACTGGAGAGATAAGTTTATCCATAACCAGTTTTAACCTTGTTGCAAGGACATTTGAAATTATAGACACTAGTGAGTAGGCATATGGGTCTACAATCCTTGATTGTCTCAATATGGTCTTTTTTTGGTACGAGAGTTATGAAAATAGAATTATGTTTAGAGTAGATAGTATCTGAAGTGCAAAATTCAGTCATTGTACCTATAATCTCTTCCTTGATGAAATGCCAACACTTCTGAAAGAAAAGTATAGGGAAGCCGTCCGGACCTGGAGCTTTGTCATTACCCAAATATCTTATGGCATGTAAAACCTCTTCTTCAGTAAAATCACTTTCTAATATGTCAGCCTCTGTAGATGTGATTGTATCGAATTCAATTCCTTCTAAATTAGGTCTGATAACCTCATCTTCAGTGAAAAGTGTGCTATAATATCCAACTATATGATCTTGCAACTGTTTTCTATCAGACACCAATTCATCTCCGATATATAGTTGCCTGATTTGGTTGTACCTTCTTCTAGCATATGCATTACTGATAAAGAAATAAGTATTCCTATCACCTTCCTGCAAATTTGGTATTTAATTTGATTATCCAACATGTTTCCTCCATTTTAGAAATCTTTTCGAATTCAGCTTTGTTCTGAAGATGTATTCCATTCTTCTTCTTCAGTGAGGATGTTATCTTCAGCTAGTTCATCAAGAGTTTGTATTTCTGAGAGGATTTCATTCAAGTTTGTTTTGGTTTGGCCAAATACTTCTTTGTTCCGGACTTTTAGCTTTTCTTTAAGTGCTTTTAGCCTTAGCCAAAGCACAATGCTAGGAGTACCTACAAAACAAAAATAAATGCACCACTCTTCTAGTAACTGTAAGAATCCATTCTCCAAAAACCACATAAATTCAAACCTAAAAGAACTAGGTCCCCAAGAGGGATCAAAAATGTCTAAAAGGAGGGGGATGTGATCTGAGGTAAGTCTGGATTTGGCTAATTGGGTAAAAAAAGGGAAGTGTTGCTCAAAGGATGTGGATATAAGGAACCTGTGTAATCTACACATAACCGTATTTGCTTGTCCATTCAACCATGTGTATCTTGCATCCTTTAATGGTAAGTCGATTAAGTCATGCTCAACTATGAATTTGTTGAACTTCTTTATGCTTCTTGTAATCTTCTTACAGTTCTTTTTTTCATCACACTTAGTGATTGTATTGAAATCACCAACAATTGTATAGAATGTTGGTTATTAATAGCAGAATTAATCAATGTAGTGAATATCGGAGCAATATCAGCTGTTGTATCTGACTGCGAGATATTCTTGCATGTGACAGCTTCATTGTAGTCGTTCTGGAGAAACTTTATCTTTTTAACCCTACTTAGTTCTAATAAATCAGGTGCAACGGATTTTTGTATTGAATGCTGGATCCGGTTGTATAAGAGGTAATATGAGAAAGCTAAAGTCAGCAGGGGAAGACTTTCCTGTAACTTGGATGTATGGCGTGAACATCTGTTTGTCACAAAGAATCCTGACTACTATAGGGGTTGAGTTGATTCCGTTTGTATTTATGATTTTCATAAGCATCGCCCTAAGATTGGTAAGTTTGAGGGTCGCATGATCAACCCCAATTAATACACCACAAACTTTACCAATTGCGTGAATGACATCCAAGGATCAAAAATGAAATGGAATACCATAAACTTCAATGTTGAAATCATGATGATGAACTGCTGCAGAACCACAAATCTGATTATTCCAACGAAAGACCGAATGTGTGACATTGTTTGCTGTAAATTTAAATTCGAAATTATCTCGGGAAAAATCATCATCAACATAAAAAATTGCTTGAGTTGAATTTATAGAAAACAATTCAAAAGAATTTTGAATTTGTAACTCAGGGTAAAGAATGTTCCCAATTCTTGTCCATGACTTGACTTTTCTTGGGGAAGAGATGATAAAAGCATTGTTCCAGCCACCTAATTGTGTAGTGTCATGAACCAGATGAATGAACTGCCCATATCTAGAATTTTTGGTTTTGGCAGAGCAAGGTGCATCTAACCTGTCACAGGTAAATGGTGACTTAGTCTGTTTAGGGATCAAACCATCTTTCTTATTATGTGAGAATAATAATTGAACAAAGGAGATATTAGGATTGATGAAAGTTTCATGCTGGGATTGGTGTTGGAATGGGTTCAAAATCTGAGGTGTAGGTTTTGATAGAGAAAAAAGAAAAATCAATAATGGATTACATTGCAGAGGCAATTCCAAACCAACCTTCAAAGCGTGTACCAGATGGAACATAGAATGAGATTGGGTATCCATTAGGATTCGGTCTAGATAACATAATGTATAGGTAATAACCATTTGCATTGTCAAGTTTAGTCGCGCTAAACCAATTTTGATTTTCTTCATGCTTCCAGATTTTTCTTCCCATATCTCAATTTTTTGCAGCTTCATGGATTAACTTCTGTAAGTCCATAGCTAGTCTGAAAGTGAAAAACCCGACCAATTTACCATGTGTATGAAGTTCTGTCAAGGTAATAGGAGAAGATGGTATATTTTGCTGCAGGGAACTCTAAAAATTTCCGATCTATAGTGATAAAACGATGTTCAGATGTATTGGTTAACAGGGTTCTAATCTAAGGCTAAAGATCTAAAAGATCTAAACAAATAGAAATCCAAACTAAAGATCTAATCACTAACATGGATGAAGAAATCTAAGGTTTAGAGAATGGAGGATTGAGGAGAGAGAGAGACAGAGACATTTTTCTGTTTCTTCCGATGACCAAGACTTATACTCCTCATAAGACATATCATGTTGATAGCTTTGTGATGAGATGTTAACTCTATCTTCGTTCAACATATTGAAATACAATTACGGGGTAACCTTGAGCATTACAGGTAGCAGTTACATTAGAGTTAAGAGCCAATGCAATTGATGCATGGTTTGTTGATTTACCGGCGGAAGAAAATTGAAAATGTTTTGAAAGTAAAAGGGCACCCAAGAAAGTAACTAATTTGTGTATGCATAGAGTTTTTACATGCCAATCCATACTACTATCCAGCTTTATAGGGAGCCTAATAAGGATATTGTTGCTAGGTTCAATGATATTGGTGGAGAGTTTAAGTTGTAACCCTTGTTTACAAGCTTTAATTGCAACTAGAACCTCTCATACATCCTTATTCAACATTATTTCTCATGATATCCTTACTTCCTTGCAAAATCCAGAGTTTATAAGAATCATAGTTATTTGCATAAGGTTAGAGGTTGGGTTCCACTTGATGGCTATGTTGGTTTTGGATACTCCTAAGGGAGCGCACTACCGAGTCGTATTCCGGAAAGATTTCATATTTGTAGAGATTGCTTCTTCTTGACTCTGCTTACTCTAAAACTCTCATTCTAAATTTGTTTGTCTCTTGCAAAGGTATTTTGAGGATTTAAGAATAGTTCATCTGAAAATCTTGTCACATCCTACCAGCTAGATGTGCCATACCATTGTTGAACATAAAGCATCTCGATGACCAAATGCTCAATACCAACCTGCGGGTGGTGTATTCCAACTTTGTATCAATTGCTGCACAAACAACACGGGAAAACCACAAACAAAGGGGTTTCGCATAAAAGGAAAACCATGCACATCGAGCAAACAGACATCCCATAAAAATATGTTCCAAAGTTTTATTATGTTGAGAACAAAAGATACAACATTTTGAGATATCAACATTTTTAGATATGATCGCGATTGCATCTATAAGAACCACATTATGCATACATTTGAAAATGAATAAGAAAACTTTAAGTTGTGTGCATTTTTCAAATCTTCCGAAGGAAAATTTCAGATACAATAAAAAAAAAATTAATACTATGCTACAAAGAGGTTGTTGTGAACTTGTCACTTGGCTTCAGTTTCCATCTGATACTCCTTTCATCCCTATTATAAAAGTGGAATATTGAATTTTTCTAGTCCCACTAAATATGAAGAATTCCAATTCCACAATGCATTTTGACATTCATACCCTTATTTATTATGTATGTATGGGAAATTGTATTGAGAATAAGACAACTAGTGAAAACAGGAAAAGACACATGAATATCTACAAACACCAAGCAATTTCTTAATCTAATAAATTCATCTTCTTCGCATATATATGGGACCCATATTCAATCTTCTTCATAATTAAAATATTATATAACTCTAAAAGTTTACGCTACTCTCCAGTTTTTCACCAATTATAATGGCATTGCTGGATAACATAAAATTCTTTTGAATTGTTGCAAGTGTTCCTTGTATTAATATGATATTTCGGTAGTTTATGTATTTAATATATATACTGGTTTTTTGACAGTTACAATAGAGGTAATACACATGTTCTTGTGGGTACTCATTGAATTATTTAGTATGTGGTTGAAGTTTGAATTGTGTTGTGTATATCCGCTTGAAGCTTACTATGTGTTGGATTTCAAAATGAATTAAATGCTCTTGTATCGTATGTGTTGAAGTATTGTTAAGAGACAAATTCTTATTTGATGATTCATTGTGCGTGGATACTGGATACTAACCGTTATTTATCTACTTGCTAAGAGGTCAGATACGCAAAGTTATCAAGCTTGTGAGAACCGACGAGCAATAGATTTGTTGATATGTGTATTTTGAGTCGTATATGTTGATATCAGGTACCCTTAATAACTATCACACTTATGAGTACCAGTATTGCCATAATAGCTATCATGCATGTGAGCGTGCACCATATAGGCGGTTGTTGACTTTGCTGAGTTCAAGGGAAACATATTCAAATAGTGTGTGTCGTGGTGGGTAGTATATGTAAATGTTAAAGTTGCAGTATGTGTGTGTTTCAAAATTGTGAGCGACTGAAGGTAGTGATACGTTATTTGATTTTTAAACTTAGTCTCCTAATCGGCTATCATGACAGATAAGATATTTAGCTTTTGTGTCTTGTATACTTAATGATAAATATGATGGATTAAGAGTGAATTAGTTATATCCAAGCCTCTGATCTTTCATTGTTTCTTTTTTCCCTTTTCAGGGTTAGTCTTCTCGAGTTGCTGTCGCGGTAATGGTAAGAAATTGAACCTTTTCCTTACTTTATTTTTCTTCTGTAATTGTTTTCTCTTATTTTCGACAAGTTATCGCATTGTTATATGTTTGAATATTTTCCTTGAAACTCTGTTAAAACTTAATCATTTAATTTGTTAAGCGTATTAGTCTATCTCAATATTAAGTGATGTGACAGAAATGTTTTATTTTCTACTACATTCAAGACAAATGTTAGTCTGCGATAGTACATTACTATGTGGATCTTACGTTCATGTAATTAATGAGGCTATAAATTACTGAAAATAGGGTCGGAAGGACTATTGTTATAATTTGAGGTGTCACGGTTGGACTTACCGGTTATAAAAATTGTGTCTACGAAAAAAAATATGTATATATTTTTATCGTATGATGATCTTATTTTGGGTATTTAGAGTAAACTATTTAATTTACAAGAGTTTTTGTCGTCGATCTTTTCTACCGGTATTGTCATGGTTAAAAAAATGGTATTAAAAGACGAGATCATAAATTACAACTATATATGGCTTAATTTTGCATATTGGGCGAGGGTATGTGTGACTTCGTTACATAATTTTTAGGAACAAATGTAGAGTTACATACCATAAAAGAGTACTTAAATCCTATATACTCCTAAACCACACATCATTGCGTAGGTTCCCTCCTAGATACCCTGTCGAAGATTAATCCACCAAGTCTATGGCATCAAGATATTATTAACATTGTTACTGCTCAAGACATTCTTAATATTATTCCTCAAAAAGGGGAAGAGGATAAGATATTATGGAATCTCACTAATTCTAGAGAATTCACAGTCAAGTCTCTTCACAAAGCCAAGATGGATAATCCCTATAGTAATGATGTCTAGACTAGCAACTGGAAGGCCTCGTGGAGCATGGATATTGCTTCAGTGATACATATTTTTATATGGAAATGTGCCCACGGAATTCTCCCCATATGCAAAAACTGCTACCTAGCATGCTTCACTACATTGATCTTATATGCAAGATATGCAATAATGAGGAGGAAACTATGACACACATGTTTCTGAATTGTCCTGCTGCCACCTCTTTCTGTCACTTGCTTCTCGGACCATCCCATGGATGATGCCAACACAAACTTCATGGACTGGTTAAACTCTTGGTTCAGCTCTGGAATTACTAATACTGGCAACAACACAACTTGTTGGTACATCTGGAAAGCTAGATGTGACTACATTTTCAGCCACATTCAGCCAAATGCCAGACACACCACTTTCAGTATCCAACAACATCTGTGTAATAATAACATGGTCTTCCACCTTCAAGACCACATTTGGAACTCTGAACTTCACAATGAGGAACTATAGCCCCGTTTGGGATTACTTTTTTTTTTTAACCAAAAGCACTTTGTAACAAACTTGTAACAAACTTTTACCAAAAATTGTGTTTGGTAAATTTTTTTCAAAGTGCTTTTAGAGAGAAGCACTTCCATTTTAGGCATTCTTTTAAAAGCTACTCAACACTAGCTTTTAAAGGAACGCGCGATTGGGGGATATTATATTAATTGGGGGATATGAATTACTAACCCCATCCAATAGTGTCCGCTAGGGGGGTGTTTTTTGGGGGCGAAAATACTAACATACCCTTCCATCTAAATTAAAATTTAAAACTACAAAAAAAAAATCAAAATCAAAATCAAATACTAACAAGTTCTTAAATATAAGTTAAATTGAATTGTTGTTGAGCAAGAAGAAGAAGAAGAAGAAATGACTTCATTGAGAAGGTACATGACACCCAATCATATTTAAAGTGTTGTTGTTGTTTTAAAACTTCGTTTGGGTTAGAATCATAAACTGAATTCGGTTTCAGTTTTAATCCACTCCTGGCTTGTGTTCATGATGAATACCCTACTGTTTTTTGTGCGGCATGGTTTTTAGGATGAAAACCATGTCGATACTGAGTGTCGGCATGGTTTTTAGGATGAATATCATGCCGGTACTGAGTGTCGGCATGGATTTTAGTATGAATACCATGCCGGTACTGAGTGCCAGCATAGTATTTAAGGATGAATACCATGCCGAAATTTGCTATTTCAGACATATTTTTTCTGTATGTTTTTGTTCTCAAACCGGCACGGTTCACTTGGGAATCGACCATGCCGGCACCACTACCGGCATGCTCGATAATGAACTTTTTGTGTCGATGGTGTACTTACAATTTCAAAATTGGGGGATATTGTGTATCGGCATGGTGCAAGTATGGATACCATGCCGATTTGGTCCCTGCCGGCATGGTATTCATACTTTTACCATGCCGACATTGAGTTTTTCAGGCGTAACAATGGCGGATTCAATGGGAAAAAGAAATCAAATTTCAATACATTAGTATCTATATATGACTAGTTGGAGCACTTGTATATTCAGTTTGTTTATTTTCCTGGGTTGATTTTTCACCAAAACCTTCATGATCATAAATATCTTAAATTAATGTTGTTGCATCAACAAATTCAATGATAATGATTTATTCTAATGATTATCAAACTAATCTATTAACTTACCTAATTATATTTAACCACTAAACATGATTAGTGAGGGGTAGATTAGGAATTAGTTAAATTACATGGATAAAGGGTGATTCTGATTTACTATTTATATCCAGTTTTTGTCTTTTTCCTCTATCCCCCAACTAATATAAGTATCCCCCAATCGTGCGTTCTTTTAAAGGCGGGAAAAGCAGAAGTTCTGGACCCACATAATTTGATTTAATTGATTCTCTATTTTAACCTTGTTATTTTATTATAAAGACAAATTTTACCCTAGAATATTATACACTTATCATTATACTTCTTACTCATATTTTGTTCCTCTATTTCCATTTTTTATTTTAAAATAATAAATATTAATTACAATAATAATATCATACGATAAAAATAAATATAAAAAAAATAAACGGGCACCCAGCTCAGCTGGTCATCCCCGTTTCCAAAGTTTCATGCTCCCCGGGAGGTCCCAGGTTCGAGACCCAATGGCGTAATATTGCAGGAATTAACATGGAAGGTAGAGTTAGCTCGCCCCCCTTGTGACACAATTTCAGCCCCCATCCGCTTCGGCTCCCTTGGCTAGGTTACCCATGAGACTCGCTGGTAGGCTAGCACGTCAACCTGTTTAATTAATGTAGTGGTACGCTGTTGGAGCTTAGCTTGTTAGGCTTCTAACTAGTTAATGTAATACTCTTTATCTAATAATATTAAATTCATGTAAAAAAATAAATAAAATAATAAAATAAATGTAATTTATATTATATTAATAATGCTCTTTGTTTTGGTGCACAGATTGTTGCCCGACTCTCACCCACTCATGTGTAAATAATTCTCTTTGTTTTTTAATAAAAGCCTTGAATGACAACCTTTTATTATATTAAATATATAAGAACTGAAAATATAATTTATTATAAACATATTGTATTTAAAAGAACATTTAAAACTAATTTTGAAAACATATCTATTTTCGTCATTAACTACATCATTAGCACTTTAAAATATCAATTTACCAAACATAATTTACAGTTCGTTAATTTTACTGCGATTTTTAAATTATAGCTTACCAAACGTCATACCGTTTTATTATCACAGCATAACACATCAACGCACAATACAACTGAAAAGCACTTTTTTAAAACTCACAGCAATACCAAACTAGCCTTATAACAAATAATGACACTGCAAACTACTCTCTTGATTCCGACCAAAGAGGGAATTTTGGCATAATTATTAAAATATGCACCCTTCAGGACCCAGAAACTCTGGATTATTTTGCTGCCCTTACAGCTCTGGGTTTTGCAGGAAACGTCATTGGGGCTAGAGGATATCCAGCCACAATGGAGAATTAGGAGCAACAGGAGGAGCAGACTTCGCATTTGATTGGGTCAAGGGATTGCAGCACACCAACGTCGAAATTCAATCTGAATCCATGGAAATTCTAGTTCGCTTCACTAGGCTCTATCACAGTGCAGTCCGAGGAAGATTCCACCTCAGTTACCATCAAAAGAGTAGAAGAAAATCAATTGCAGACAATGATCAAAGCTTGCATTTTTTTTCTTTTGTCCTAGTTAAACTTCAAATTATCCATAGACTTTAAAAATTTGGATTCTGTTATGGTCGGTTTGTTTGCAGAATTCACGATTTCGAGGAATTTATAATCCCATGGGTTTACAATATTTGGGATTCATGTAAATCCTTAGTGTGCTTGGTAACTCAGTTAAATTTTTTTAGGATTCATAAAATTATCTTGTTTTAAAGTCCATATACTGTTTGGCATTATCCAAAGAATCTGAAAATTGAATATATATGGAATTTAGAGTTTAAAAAATGGATCCGTAAATCCCTTGATAAGTTTCCCAGCAAATTTTATGGGGGAGGGGTCGGATTCCATATGAAGGATTTGCTGGAAAACTGATTTCCATGGGAAATGTGATTCCAGGGATTTGGATAACCAAACATACTGAGGAAAACGTAATTCCATCAAATACTCCGGACCCATAAATCCTATCTTTAAAATTCTTCATCCAAACCCACCATTAGTTTAGCTATGTATTGCAAAAACTTTATTCCAAGGAGTGGTGGTGGACCTGTAACCACTAGCTCCAGGCTGTACTCTCCTTAGGATGTTCTCAGCTTAAGATTTTCTATAGAAAAAAAAATCCATGGCATCACCTATAATAAAAATGTAGGAGGCATAGATCTTTATTGCTGCCCAAATTACACATGTTGATCTTTATTGCTGCCCAAATTACACATGTTTCAGCATAAACAAGGGAAAATACTGCAAAAGACAGAGCTGGGCAGAAAGTAGCTCCATTGGTAGAATCATGCAACACATGACATGCACTATTAGACGAGAAAATAGGAATAAGGCACCACAAGTACTGCATCTAGTCCTTCCCAAACGAAAAGGCATCCACTTCCACTCTAAAAGAGAAAAACAGATGATTCTTGTTCAAGTCACAGACAAGGCATCCATTTTTCCCCTACTCATAGATCTGCAGTCAGTACCTCCTTAACCGTTTAATTTTTGTACAGTTTTAAGATTTCCGATGCTCAAGTATAAATATAGGAAGACTACAAATGGTTGAGGAAAACCATAATCTGGCACAAGCTTCAGACATCCCAGATTAGTTACATGTAAAAAGCTGATCCCATAATAAAAAGTTCCATAAAGTCGAATGGTAGAAATTTATACAGTGTCCTCCAATGGTCTAAAACAGACCCTTCAAAAGTAGGATATTAATGTAACACCTGATAGCACACTTAAAAGGGCAAACTTAAATTACTCAAAGTACGAGAAATTGAAAACAGTCCGACAAATTCGAAACCCCAAAACCCAAATTACCACTGGAATACGTGAGATGAACGGAAAAAAGAAAATCAATATCCTTCTCGTTAACCCCGTTACCACGTGCGGGATCATCACTCCCAAACAAACTCCAAGAAGCAAACCAAGATCCTGTAATTCTCATTCTCAATAAACTAAACTTAACCCGGTCTTTTAAACACTGCCAAGTGTCGTTTCATGAATCCAACACGTCTAAATTAGGAGGTAGTTTGGCTATTGATCACATCTAATGGGTGAGAAAACAAGAGTCAGAGTCACATTTAATAATATCTGATGTATGGGATCAGCCATTTCTTGTGAGTGTACTGACAGCCGTCACTGGGTCCCATTTAATTATATTTCTTTTATATAAACAAAAAAATTAGTGTCGTAAATTAAAAAAGATTACAGAGAGAGAAAAAAGAAAGAAAGAAAGGCCCAAATAGTACTTGACGGCCCAATCCAAATCCTCCAGATATCGGTAGGTGATTCTCAGTGAGGAGAGAGAAGCAGGAACTGAGAGTGTAAAATAGTAGTAGGAAGAAGAAGATCAGATGATGATGAACATGGAGAAGAAGTATAATTACTGATAAGTCCATGAATTCTTCTTCTTCTTCATTTTCTAATACCATCACTCTGTAAGTTCTTCTGAAATTTTCTTCTTCATTTTTTAGATTTTTTTTTTTTTTTTGGTTTCTAAATTTTATCCGTTTGGTCTGTCAGATTAGTTGATATGAAAATGGATCTTCTTCATACAGAAAACAATTAAATTTCATCTTATACGATATAAATTCTTCGTCTTTAATCTACAGAAAATTAATTTCCTCCTCTCATTAATTTTCTCTGAGAAAACCCTCAGAATTTGTTGTTCCATTGCTCTTAAATCCCTGAAATTACAGCGAGGTTTTGTTTGTTTCTCTTTTTGATTTCTAGCTTTTTTTTTTCCTTCTCATATATCTGGGTTCTTGCGTGTCAATGCATTCAGTGATATAGAGGTGTTTGTAGACTATTCTCTGAAAAAAAAAAAAAAGGTTCCGTTTTTTTTTCTTACTTTTTCTTCCATTTGTAGTTTTTCAGCTCAGATCACCCACTTGTCTAAGTACTCTGTAGATTACATTCTTGCCTTAAAGATTCCATTTTTAGGCTTCTCAAATTTGCTGTACATAATCTAGGGGTTGTGAGAGGACTAGTTAGAGCTACATATTCTATTCTCACTGTGTGGCTGTAAATTTTGTTGAATTTCATTACTTTGAAGATGTTGGAAGGCCAGTCTTGTTTGATTTCTAGGGCACTACCAAGCTCATGTGAGCAGGAAACTAAGTGGGTTTACATGACTTATCTCATTGAGGTAACGAATGGTAAGCGCGGTTTTGAAGATGAAGGGGAAGAAGAAAGTGGAAGAAGAAAATTACCAAAGCAATTGATTAAGAAATTGGGAGAGGTAACTACACAATCGTTGAATGATTTTCACCTATCTCCTACTGATCAGCATAATTATATTAAGCAGCATGGTAATGGTGGTGATCAATCTGATTCAAGTAACCTTATCCAGTCTCTTGGCCGAGATATGTCAATCAACTGCCTCATCCGATGCTCAAGGTCTGATTATAATTCACTTGCTCTAGTTAATAAAGGCTTTCAGAATCTCATTCGCGGTGGAGATATCTATAAACGGAGGCGAGAAGGGGGCGTTATTGAGCACTGGGTCTATTTTTCTTGCCATCTTCTTGAATGGGAAGCTTTCGACCCCAACAGTCGCCTTTGGATGCATGTACCAAGGATGCCTTCAAATGACTGCTTCATGTGTTCTGATAAGGAGTCTTTGGCTGTGGGCACTGAGCTTCTTGTGTTCGGTAAGGAAATAACCTCTCATGTGATATGGAGTTACAGTTTGTTAACAAATTCTTGGTCTTCTGGCATGACTATGAACTCCCCAAGATGCTTGTTCGGGTCCGCCAGCCTTGGAGAAACTGCAATTCTAGCCGGAGGTTGTGATTCACAAGGGAGAGTTTTGAGTTCAGCAGAGCTTTATAACTCGGCAACGGGAACCTGGGAAACTCTGCCAAGCATGCATAAGCCTAGGAAGATGTGCTCTGGTGTATTCATGGATAAGAAGTTTTATGTAATTGGGGGGATCAATTCGGAATTGCTTAGCTGTGGGGAGGAGTACAATTTAGAAACAAGGACTTGGCGTGAAATTCCAAACATGTTTCCTGGTCGAAATGGACCAACTGAGGCTCCACCTTTGGTTGCTGTTGTAAATAATGAACTATATGCTGCTGACTATGCAGAGCAGGAGCTGAGGAAGTATGACAAAGAGAGGAACCTTTGGAACACTATAGGCAGATTACCTGACCGAGCAGTGTCAATGAATGGTTGGGGTCTTGCATTTAGAGCATGCGGGGAACGACTCATCGTTATCGGTGGGCCAAGGATTTTGGGCGGCGGGATCATAGAGGTCAACTCTTGGATCCCAAATGAGAATCCACCCGAGTGGACGCTTCTCGCTAGGAAGCACTCTGGGAGTTTTGTTTATAACTGCGCCGTGATGGGGTGCTGACATTTCTAGACCTTGTCTTACACCGCAGGGGGCGAAGAAGCTTGATTTCTGCATGGCTGATAATTCTGGCTAGTTAGTAATTTCACCTACCTTGCTTTTCCTCTGGAAATCCAGTTTTAGCTCTCAATGTTCGGATAAGCATGTCCACCGCAAGGAGTTCTTGACTTTTCCCCTCTCTTTTTTCCCCCTTTACTTTTGGTTCTAATTTACTTTCTCATTGAATTTGCATCTTGCTTCCTAGTGTGTAACTATGGGAGCTTTCAGACGCAGGCATTGTGTAGCATAACAGATAGGTTTTAATAATTTGAAGAATCGATACATTGGCAGGGATGCCAGGAATGTTACAAGCTTCTTACCTAGGCATCAGAAAAACAAACACTGTTATTGATTTTATGATCTGAAACAAATGTGCTTGACTCGATTATCAAAAGAGTAAATAGGTTCCGAGTGTTCTTCTTTTCTTATTGAACTGTAGTTATTCATGTAATTGGTACATTTATTTTTGCATTGATAAGTTATGATTTTTCGGTTTTTCATTAGTTCTGAATCGACTGTAGGTTGTATTGCAGAATTTGTTGCATTAGCTCTGTCAATGTGTTTGTTGTATGGTTATGTAGGTTGGCATTGATATATGTGCATATTGTCACTCAGTGAAGAAATGATATCCAAGCAATTTTATCTCTTAAGTTATTTTCTTTCCTTTGATTTCCAATTGTTGCACCCTAATCGGTAGGTTTGTTTTCGTGGTTTCATGATGTTTGTCTGCTAAGTTTGAAGCCTATAGGATATTTTCTTTAGTAACAGTTACGATCAGCCAGTTCTGAGTGTACAATTTTCATCTGTCGTAACTTGCTCAGGACCTCAGGTAAGGGGAAAGGAGATGGAAGCTTTTGAGTTGGGGTAGTATATGTTGGCTGATGATTTGGATGGGGTGGACTGCAATCCTAAGCTTAGTCCATGAAAACTGCTTGTGGTCTCTAAGAAGCCTGGAGTGCTGCACACCTCAAGCTCCCTATATATGTGCATCTGTTAACAAAATATGGTCCGGTTCAACTGTATAATTAGTTCTTTGGCAGTATGACATGGTTACTGCCATTCCTTGTGAGAATAAAAGAGAGAAATCTTGGGAGAGTTCAGGGATACCTTCAGAATTGAGATAGAGGAAAAGAAGTTTAGTACTTAACTGAGCTAAATCTTAGACTTAGAGATTAGTGAAGTGAGACTGCTTCAGTGGGCTGTTCCGTATCAGCCTGAATTTGAATGCTACTGAACGTCATTATTCTTCCAGTACAGTTGACAACTAGAGAAAGAAGACGATTATTCCAATTTCAAAGGCCGTACACTCATATAAAGTATATATGATTATCCAAGGCCAAAGACTCTCTTTCGGGGGACTCAGCACGATTTATATAGGGATACCAATCTAGGACCGGGTGGTCGTTTTGCTTTATATGGAATGGTATCTATCCCCTGTATCAATCTTGAAGGCTCGACGTTAGCAAGCGCCAAGCAAGTACATTGCTTGTATGGCTTTTTATGGAGTTGTTTTTCCTTCTATCACCAGAATACAAAGCACTTCGGCACACTGGCAAACGCCTGAAAATGTTCCAACCAAATTCCGACCCTAAATGATAGTAGTGGGATCTGATAGATTTTTTATTTTTTTGTGTTGTGACACCAAACCTTCCTGCTATATCTTTTCCTTATTTAGATTTACTTTATTTACTGCATAGCTTTGCTAGTTTGAATATAACTCTTTTTATTGCATTACTTGCTTAACACGTAATTTAGTTGATATAAATACAGTGCTCTTGTAAAGGAACTACAAGTTTATTTAATACAACTCAGTTTAACTGATTTCTTCTCTTAATCTTCTAAGCAGAGGTGGTTAACCCCCAGTCAAAGGGTTTTATCTAGGGTTCTTGTTCTCTTTTTCATGTGTTCTAACTAGTGTTTGGTCAAGGACCCTAACACCTGGTTAAGAGCAGGTTTGATCAAACCTTAAATTTTACCATTTTTTTAATATGTCTTATACGGAGCATCTTAAACTGGTTCAAGATAGCCTTACAACTGTGGGTCAAAAACTGGATACTCTTGTTACCACCATTAACAACAATCATGTTCACGATGAAGAGGCTCGTGACAGAAAGAAAGCCGAGACAAACAAGTCCGTGAAGAAGATCGTGCTGCTAGGAAATTGGATTTGTCTAAACATACAACGGAATTGTCTAATACTCTTACAACAGATCTGACAACAGCTTTAACTACTTCGTTGGGAATTACCTTACGTGCATGCAGTGTTTAGGGAATTTCTTCCTCAGCTTAATCAAGGTAATGGTATTGCTCCACCCCCACCCACCCACCCACCCCTCCTCCTTCTCCTGGTGGTAATGATGCTGTTATTCGAGCTGGTTCCATTAATTTAAAATTCCCAACTTTTGATGGTGATGATCCAGATGGTTGGATTTTTAGTGCTGACCGATATTTCAGTCTACACACGGTGACTGACAATCTCAAAATTGTTATCGCTTCCGCACATCTTAAAGGAGATGTTGATGCTTGGTTTCGCTGGAAGAAAACAACTACTATCGTGAATACTTGGGCAGAACTTTGTGATCTTGTTCGTGCACGTTTTTCTGCTACAAAATTTGTTGAACCTAGAATGGCAATTAGTACCATTAAAAAAAAGGTACGGTTCGTGATCATATATCCGATTTTGAACGTTTGTTAAACTTTGTCACAGACTTACCTGAAGATCACTTAATCAACTGTTTTATCCATTCTTTAAAGCCGGATATTGGCTCTGTAGTCAAATTGCTTGAGCCACAAACTTTAACTGCGGCTTTTACAAAGGCAGTAAATCAGGAAGACGTTTTATTAGCTGCAACTCCTCCTACACCTACTCAATTTAAACGTCCTAATTTACCTCCTGGATCTAAGAGACTCACTTGGGAAGAACAAAAAGAAAAAAAGGGAGAAAGATCTTTGTTTTAACTGTGACCAATTTTATACTCCTGGTCATTTGTGCTTAAAACCAAGATTATTAATCTTGGAATGAGCTCCACAGGTAGTTGAAGTTGAACAAAACATCGTACATGAAGAAACTACAATGTTGTCTGACACTAATTTTGAAGATGGAGATGCAGCTAAAATTTCAATGAATTCTCTTGTGGGTTCTGTTTTCCCTAAAACTATGCGCATTAACGGTTTTTCTAAGGCTCAACCTCTCACCATCTTGATCGACTCAGGATCGACTTATAATTTCATTCATCCTGCTTTAGCAAAGAAGTGTGGTTATTCTTTACAAGCAAAAGATACTACCTTGTGTGTCATTGTTGGTGACGGTGGTAAACTAAACACATTGGGTACCTGCTTCAACGTCCCTATTCGACTGCAAGATTATTTCTTTACTACTGATTTTCATGTCTTACCAATTAGTGGCTGTGATGTTGTGTTGGGAGTCCAATGGTTGCGCACATTGGGAAAATTTTCTTGGGATTTTGACAAGTTAATTATGAACTTCAACATTAATGGAGCAGCCATTCAATTATTGGGTAATGATGCTTCTTCTGTCATGCTTTTGGACAGTGTGCCCATGCAACGTTTACTCCAGCATGAATTTTATGGTGTTTTCCTACAAATGTCTGCAACAACTACTTCTTCATTGAATGCTGCAGCAGTTCCAACACCTGAGATTCAGCGCTTATTATCTGAATTTGCTGATGTTTTTCAGCCTCCAACTTCACTTCCACCTGAGAGACTACATGATCATCGAATTCTTTTGATATCAGGATCAGCTCCAGTTAATATTCGTCCTTATCGATATCCATATTTTCAGAAGGATGAAATTGACAAAATTACATCTGAATTAAGTCAAGTTGGGTTCATTCGATCAAGTTCAAGTCCTTTCTCTTCTCCTATTTTGATGGTGCGCAAGAAGGATGGTTCCTGGCGTATGTGTGTGGATTACAGGGCTTTGAACAAGCTAACGATTAAGGATAGATTTCCTATTCCAATGGTAGATGAACTTTTAGATGAACTTCATGGTGCAATCATATTTACAAAGCTTGATCTTCGTTCCGGGTATTATCAGATTCGTCTCTACAAACCAGATATTCAAAAAACTGCTTTTCGAACTCCTGATGGTCACTATGAATTTTTGGTGATGCCATTTGGGCTGTCAAATGCACCAGCAACATTCCAGAGTCTCATGAATCAGATCTTTAGACCGTATCTGAGAAAATTTGTTCTCGTTTTCTTCGATGACCTATTAATTTACAGTAGGAGTGTGAAGGAACATTTGGAACACTTGTCCATTGTGTTTGAAATTTTGCGCCAAAATCAGTTGTTTGTCAAGGAATCGAAGCGCATTTTTGCACAACCATCAGTTGGTTACCTTGGTCATGTTATTTCTTCTGAAGGTGTTGCAGCGGAAAGTGAAAAAATTCAGAGCATTCTTGATTGGCCGATTCCAACCACAGTTAAAAGCTTGAGAGGGTTTCTTGGATTCGCAGGTTATTATCGAAAATTTGTCAAGGATTTTGGTAAGATCAATGCTCCTTTAACTAAGTTGTTAAAAAAAAGATTCCTTTTTATGGAATGAAGAAGCTATTGTTGCTTTTCGAGCACTACAACAGGCTCTTACTACTACTCCATTCTTGATATTACCAGACTTTTCTAAAGAATTTTGTTTGGAATGTAATGCATCTGGTATGGGTTTGGGAGATGTTCTAGTGTAATCTGGCAGACCAATTGCTTACTATAGCAAAGGATTGACATGTAATAATTTGAATTTATCCATTTATGACAAAGAAATGCTTGTTATAGTCTCTGCAGTGCAAAAATGGAGATCATATCTACTTGGAAGGCATTTTAAGATATTTACATATCATCATAGCTTAAAATATTTCTTAGATCAACGTATATCTTCAATGGAACAACAAAGATGGTTATCTAAATTATTAGGTTATGATTATGAGATCATTTTCAGAAGAGGTAAAGAGAATATTGTTGCAGATGCTTTGTCAAGAACTACAGGTCTATAATTTTCTGCTATCTCTACTCCAATTTTTCAGGGGTCAATGACATTATCCAAGAAAGCAACACTGATGCAGAATTAAGTAAATTGATCGATTTACTGCGCAACAATCCTAACTTCAAGCCACATTATTCCTACAATGAAGGAATTCTGCGCTACAAGGGAAGAATTGTGGTATCTCATTCTTCTGAATGGTGCGCTAAACTTTTACATGAGTTTCATTCTACGCCATTAGGAGGCCATTCTGGATATTTTTGCACTTATAAGCATTCAATAAAACTTCTATTGGAAAGGGTTAAAGCATTCAGTTAAGGAGTTTACATCTCACTGTGATGTTTGTCAGAAGAACAAATATGAAGTTATAGCTCCCCCAGGCTTATTACAGCCTCTTCCAATACCTGCAGATATATGGTTGGGTATCTCTATGGATTTTATAGATGGATTTCCTCAATCTTATCGTAAAACATCCATATTAGTAGTTGTTGATAGACTCTCTAAATATCCATATTTCATAGCTTTAGTACATCCATATTCGGCTGCTTCTATTGCTGATGTTTTTGTTCAAGAGATTGTCATATTGCATGGCATGCCAAGGAAAATAATAAGTGACCCTGATCCAATCTTCATGAGTAAATTTTGGGAAGCTTATTTTTCTTTACAAAACACTCAATTATGCCGAAGCTCAGCTTATCATTCACAAACAGATGGACAAACAGAGGTGACAAATCGTACTCTTGAATGTTACTTACGCTATTTTGCTAGCATTAAACCTTCAGAATGGAGCAAGTGGTTTCCTTGGGCTGAATGGTGGTATAACACCAGCCATCACTCAGCCATTAATATGTCACCTTATGAAGCTGTGTGTAGTCGAGTTCCACCTATAATTTCCAGTTATTTACCTGGAACCCACATTTGTCAATGTTGTGGACCTTAACTTAAGGGCAAGAGATCACACAATTAAGTTACTTAAATTCCATATTCAAGTTGCTCAAGCAAGAATGAAGTCTTATGCTGATACTCACCGCACTGAGATAAGTTTTGCAGTTCATGATTGGGTATTTCTTCGTCTGCAACCTTATATACAATCGTCGATGTCAAATCAAGCATATTATAAGCTTTCTCCTCGATTTTATGGACCCTTTAAAATCATTGAAAAGATAGGGGAGGTTGCATACAAGTTGGAATTACCTGCTGAGAGCCGTATTCATCCAGTTTTTCATGTTTCACAACTAAAATTAAAACTTGATTCTTCTGTTGTTACTGAAGCAGTTTTACCCAATGTGGTTGACTATGAGAAATGGGAACCTGAAGCTATCCTAGACCGCAAAATGTTCAAGAAAGACAATTGTGTTGGTACCAAATGGCTTGTACAATGGAAGGATCATTTGCCAGAAGAAGCTACTTGGGAAGATGCAGATGATATTCTCTTGCGTTTTCCAGATATTGAGGCTTGAGGACAAGCCATTTTTCAAGCAGGGTGGAATGTTGCGACACCAAACCTTCCTGATATATCTTTTCCTTATTTAGATTTACTTTATTTACTGCACATCTTTCCTAGTTTGAATAGAACTCTTTTTATTGCATTACTTTCTTAACACGTAATTTAGTCGATATAAATACAGAGCTCGAGTTGTAAAGGAACTACAAGTTTATTTAATAAAACTCAGTTTAACTGATTTCTTCTCTTAATCTTCTAAGCGGAGGTGGTTAACCCCCATTCAAAGGGTTTTATCTAGGGTTCTTGTTCTCTTTTTCCTGTGTTCTAACTAGTGTTTGGTCAAGGACCCTAACATTTTGATTGTTACATAAAAATTCATTTAAAAAGAGGCATTTAAGAGGGGTTCCTCAACCCAATGACTACAACCGAAGAAAAAAATGAGAGTCGGGCAACAATTCGTGACCTTCTTGCCGGATTGCCTACTAGTTTCTCCACCGATAACATAATTGACAGTTGTTTTAAAGGAGGCCTCTCTTAATTAAAGCCCATGTTTTATCAAGAGGGAGATTAATGGATAATCTTTTCTTTTTTTTATCGGTAAAGAATTTGGTGCTGGCGAGTTTCGAAAATTCATGGATAATCTTATTTAATAAGATCTGATCCAAATTTTTTTAGAGTCCAAATGACAATGAATTTGAAGCCAATATTTTAGCGATACGTTTTTCTTGTGAAACTCAACAATCCTATAAAAATGAGAATAATTAGGAACATATAACACTACAGTTTACCACTTTGAAAACTAACCATTGAATATTAAAGGTTGAAATTAAAATCCGTATACGGTAAGGTTTGGTATCTCAAATTACGCCCATTTTTTATAGGAACCGAGAGTTTAATAAAACGGACATATCGTCAAAATATTAGCTTCGAATTTATTGTCGTTTGAATTTTAACAAAAAAATGAATCAAATCTTGTAAGATAGTATCCATAAAAGATTGTTCATGGATCCTTCCTAATACTTTGATGATACATTCTTCTTATGAAATTCGACAACCCTGTAAAAATGAGAACAATCTGAGACGCGTAACACCGCCATATACCTTGAACAATCCGACAAAACTCATAAATCCATAAATGAAAACAATTTTATCGTTTTCTAAATCTTGAATATTTATTCGACTTACCTTGTGAAATTCAAGCCAAATTGAAGAATAAAAAGAACATATAACACGATTACATGCCTAATTATCACTAAAGGCTTTAACTAATCATTGATTTTTCATCGGTTGGAAAAAAAATTAACAATTATTTGTGTACTTAGACCTTTTTTTTCTGCAAATCATATAGAGTAAGAGGGGCGTTATGTGCACATGCCCTCATTTGACAAGATTTTACAGTCCCTGGATAGCTGTTGGATGAGAATACACAGATGGTTGAGATTAACTCACCATAATAGGGTAAATCATGGTAAACTTAAAACATGTAGTGAAAAATCTATCTACTCTCATGTCTTTTTCCGCTGCTTCATAAAAAATTCATCAAACTTGAAAATAATTTACGAAAGATTTTCTAAATTTTTTAATGAAATTTCGATGTTAAATGATGAAATCAATCTTTTCGATATCAACCTGATTAAGACACACCTCGAGTAATCTAATTCAGACAAGTAACACTACAATTTACCACTTTGACAATCAACCATTGAATATTAAAGGTTGAAATGAAAATCCGTAGATGGTAAGGTTTGGTATCTCAAATTGTGTTCATTTTTAGTAGGAACCTATAGTTTAATAAAACGAACATATCGTCAAAATATTAGCTCTAAATTCATTGTCGTTTGAATTCTAACAAAAAATTGGATCAAATCTTGTAAGATAATTTTCATAAAAGATTATTCATGGATCATTCCCAATACTTTGGTGATACAAATCTTCTTATGAAATTCTACAACCCTAAAAAAACGAGAACAATTCGAGACGTGTAACACCGCCATATACCTTGAACAATCCGACAAAACTCAGAAATCCATAAATGAAAAACAATTTTATAGTTAGGTTTATTGTTTCCTAAATCTTAAATATTTGTTCAACTTACCTTGTGAAGTTAAATCCAAATTGTGAACATATAACACAATTACATGAAAATCAATGATTAGTTTGGTCAAAAGAATATACAATTATTTGTGTACTTAGACCTTTTTTTTTTCTGTAAATCATATACAGTAAGAGGGGCGTTATGTTCACATGCCCTTATTTGACAAGATTTTACAGTCCCTGGTGTTAGAGCACTGCTCGATCGAACTCGCAAGAGTTGCTATCTCAAGCTTGTTTGTCAAGTTTAGGTGATCAAAACTATAAGTCTTTATTTGTAGTCTACTTATAGTTATGTCTCGGACTAGGATAGAATGTCTAGTTGAGATTTATACTTCACGACGTTCATCGATTGAAGACGAAGATCTACTGAAGAGAGCTTGGAGGAACTTCATCAACAAAAGGTATGTGGAGACTAAAACTTATCTATCACTCAGAAGTCTATTCTACTTTATCTCCTATTGAGCCTAAGTCGTATATCTATATAGACTTTTACATTATACACATTTGATATCCCGAGTTGAGTTTAACTCGCTTATATCTTTCTCGAAATATGTATTGCAAGCTTTTTGCTTTAGCTATATTCATCATTATTCTTGACGAGTTTAGTTGGAAACAATTTATTTTTTGGAAACTAAATAATGAGTCAAAAGATGATCATGTGAAAATTTCCATGAAACATCTTACATGATTTGTGTGAGACAGTCATTTTATGTCGACTCGGAATGTTTCGTATTGATCATTCGATCACTTGAAAATTACTTATAATCTAATAGTTTGTATGAGACAGCTATTATCGTCTTCTAAGGATGTTTCAATTATTGAAATGGGAGTTTAGAACAATTAACCATTGTCTGGATATAACACAGTATGCAAACTGTTGTGGTATGATTCAGGTCCGGAAACCAAGTTTGCATACCAATATGCGAACGGTTTTAGCTGTTAAAGTCTGTTAACCAAGTATAAATACCAGTATGCGAACGGTTCTATCTGATTTAGGTCCGGGACGACAGCATGTATACCGGTTTGCGAATTGTCGGACAAGACCAAAGTGCGGAACTTAAGTTTGCGTACCCGTTTGCAAACTAAATTGGTTTAAGTTCTAAAATCGGTTAAGCATGATTTCATACTCATGAAAAAACACATATATAAATTAAGGGATGCAATCTTTGCAAATCGTGGCTTAATGTTCTTGAATTGATTCTCTTGAATCAATCCGATTTTGTTTCAATTGTGTCTTGTATACTTCTATGAGAATATTAATTGAACAACTCCATGAGTAACACAATTAGATTCATTTGATTGTCATTTGATCTAGAAGTGTTAGATGAATGTGGTTAATAGAAAAGTGTCCATACGACTATTTTCGGTTAACTATTATTGAGCCAACTCAATACGTTTAGGTACGGTTACCCACATCTAAGTGAAGGTATATTTCATTTGTGTATAACAAGCTAAGACCATCTAACGGTTGAGAGATATTGCTTTGGTTTTAAGCGAACTTAGCTTGAATCTTAAATCAGGATTTCATCTAACGGTGAATATTGATTGCTTTGTTTCAAAGCTATCAAACCCTGATTTGAGGACCATATAAGGGAGAACTCTAGCAACTGGGAAACCTAATACCCACACCTCATGTGTGATACTAGTTTCATACTAGAGTCGATTCTCCTTTAACCTAGGTTTTTCCTAAAACCATTATAGGTTAATGACTTAAAGACTTCATCGTGATTCTGAAGCCAGACCCAACTATTTTCTCTGTAGTTGCGTGTTTTGGTATTACTTTTTCTATCGTATTGAGTACTATATTCTCTAAGATTGGCTCGATATTTATCTATGACAGGTAAGATATAAAAAGTAATCACAAAGCTCTTCGTCTCATTCTTTGTGATTCCACAATAACTTGTTCTACTACCATATAGTTAAGTTATTGTGAGGTGATTGATATTTCTAGGCTGTTTTTCGGGAATATAAGACCGGAATATCAATTGGTTACTGTTCACCTTGATTTATCAAAATACGGAACAAAAAACTCCGTAGGTATTTCTGTGAGAGACATATTTATCTATCAGAATAAATTTTTCTATGGGAGACAAATTTGTTTATAAAGTCTTCGATTTTGGGTCGTACAAACTCTTAGTTGTGGATGAGATCGGCTAAAGGAATCAAGTGCGTAGAGTCCTGCTGGGATTCAGAAGCGTAAGGAACACGACTGTACCTTAATCGATGTGAGACTTGGTTAGGGATCAACTACATTCCAGTCCGAAGTTAACTTGTAGTAGGATAGTATCTGTAGCGGCTTAATACAGTGTGGTGTTCAAATCTTGGCTAGGTCCCGGGATTTTTCTGCATTTGCGGTTTCCTCGTTAATAAAATTTCGGGTGTCTATGTTATTTATTTTCCGCATTATATTTGTTTATATAATTGAAATATCACAGGTTGTGCGTAGTTCAATCAATTGCTAAATCCGACCTTTGATTGTTGATTGAAATTGATTGACACTTGAACATTGGTTTTTGACATTGTTCAAGTTATTTCTCATAACAATCAGGCTCACAGATTTCTATTTGTTCGATTGCAGATTGTATTAAGAAATTGAGATATAACTCTTGTATGTTTTTCCTTGATTGAGTCTGACTGTGTAGTTGATTCTCTTGGAATTATATTGGAGTTAGTACATACAGATTTCCTAACAAAATATTGGGTGTGGTTGTTTGACCCCCGCTTTTTCAATTGGTATCAGATCAGGCAAACACATTAAATACCTCATAAGTCTGTGTTTGTAGCAATTTGATTTCAGTGGATTGAAGTTTATCTCGCATTCACTTACATATAGATGTCCTCAAAAGTTTTTGACTATGCCAAATGTCTTGGGCTTACCTCAAAGGATAACTCGTTAGTTGATGCTTCTGAATCCCGAGGTAAAAAACTTGTGCTATCAAATTCTGATAACATTCCCTCTAAAGTGACAGTTGACACTATGTCAGAATCTGAAATGGAGCTCAACAGAACTTTAAAACAAATCTACTGAGATTATTGATGTTCAAGTTTCTAAAATTAGGTCTCTTGAAGAAAAATATGCTCAGCTCACTGATGAACTTGAGAAGTCTCTTGATAGAGAACGAGAACTTTGTAGTGTTGTTGGTTCTTTTTCTAACAATATCGAAAATCTTATTCAAGAAACTACTCTACAGCGCGAAAGATTAGTTTGCTTGAATATGTTGTTAAAGAAGATTCAATTAGAGAAAAACGTTTAATCGAGACTCATTCATCAGACCTGAACAACTTTCATGTTGAAAAAGAGAAACTTGTTTAATCTCTTCGTCTAGCCCAGGAACAGTACAACTCCTTGAAAAGGGAAAACTCTGTATTAATAAGTAAGTCTTCTTCTATGCCTATCTCTAATACTCACGTGGTATTACCAAGCATGGAGAAATTTTCTTCTAAGGAATTTCCTGCTAAGAAACTATCACGTGACTTACAAAATTCCAAAAAGGCTATGAGTCTGAAACGAGATGCTTCTGACGTTTTTTTATCCACGAACTTGTTCATTCGGTGGGAAAATGAATAACAATGTTCTACATTGTTTTTATAGAAAAAAAACAGATTTATGATCTTCAAAATATACTTCTTTTTACTGTCAGCAGAGTAAATTGTCTGACGACATTAACAATGGATTTAATTCCTGCTGTTTGTGGGTGAAAACTGTTTCTACTGATTTTGGTAATTTTGGGTGTGTGGATGAGAAACGAATCTAGACCCTAAACAATGCACTGCACGGGAGTACTTTTGATTCGAGAGATCAATCTGTACAATCCTGGCCTAAACCAAGAAATGGTCGTTCCAGGCTTGCTTCGGTCACAAAGCGAAGGAGAAGGGTTGGTCTTAGGGAGGGAAGCGAAGAGAGTGTTGAGACTAGAATGGTTAATTCCGAAGATGTGGCTTGTTTTATGACTTGTATCAGAAAGTGGAACTGGCTTGCAGATTGAAAATCTATCAGTTCTTGGTGATTTCTGGATACTATGTTGCCGACCAAAAAACTTCTCCTTTGGTGGAAATATATGAAGCCTATTTATACAAGTCATACTGAAACGTACCCTGGTCTCGTAGGAAGTGGGAACGATTGGGTGATGGAAGAGTGGAGTAACGTATAACCGTCAGAAACTCATGCTTCCATGATGAAGGAAGTGGATCCGTTTACACCCGTCACTTTTTGCCGCCACTAATTGTCCCACTTTATGACACTTTCTTATAACGGGCGTATTGCACGCCGCACGCTGTAAAACGCCAGACCAATACCCTGATAAGTATCCCCCAGTTTGTGACATATTTGATGCCTCGAGTGTTTTCGTGGAAAACATGTAGCACTTTGCTACGTGCGGCAAGTCAAAGTCAAGAGTCTTGTCGCAGGAAAATAGCATGTGATGCTATTAGGCACGTCTTGGCTGGTTGCCTAAAACTTGCCACGAGTCCATCAGTTCGATGGCAAACTTGGATGGCTGAGATTGCATCTCATGAGGAAGGGTAGTTGTTGATTATGGCTACCTTATGTTGGCGCCTGGTAATGGCACAGTGGCGTTTTGGTGTATGCCAATGGCACTGCGGCATGACTGGTATAGCTCGTGCATGCCAGTGGCACGGTGGTATAAGTGGCGCCTGGCGTAGCCATGGCCACGAGATTTAAGCGGCTGGTCGCCTAAAACTTGTAACTCAGTTCGGTGGCGAATTTGAATGGATGAGATTTCATCTCATGAGGAAGGATGGCCATTGATTATGGCCATATCTTGTTGTATAGAAAATTGGCTCTATTGGCATAGTGGCGTTTGGCGTAGGCATGGCATAGCGGCATGCCAGTGGCGTAGCCGTGGCAGCTGTTTTGGCATATTGGTGTTAGACCCAAATATGGCTCTAACAACATTGGCCTTATTTCTAAGTTAAAATTAAGGCCTTAGGAGAATCACTTAACCTAGTTGGCATGGCGACTTTAGCTAAACTAGGGTTTGGCGTATCGAAACCTTAATTAGCACGTACGTTGCGGCACGGTGGCATGGCTGAGAAAGCTGGCGCATGCCAGTGGCACGATGATGCAAGTAGCACCTGGCGTAGCCATGGCCTCTAGATTTTGGCACATTGGTGTTAGACCCGAAATTTGGTGTGGCAACATTGGCCATGTTGCCACATCAATCTCAATGCTCTGGGGAACGTTACTTGGCTTGGTTAGCGTAGCAACTTTGCATGAATTAGGGTTTGGCATGCCGAAACCCTAATTAGTGTGTGTGACATGCAGACGCGGCATGGCAACACTTTTTGTACAAAATGTGCCATAGATGTGCCAAGGGAACTATAACAAGGCCATGGTGTGGAAACGACCACAGGAGTAAAGATTTTCGTGGGTGGCTATGATATGGCACCATTCCTAGGGCTTCCTGGGTCCCACATGACTCGTGGCATGCTGCCGCAAAGTGGCATGTTGGAATGCCGCTTATCTCATTGGCGCAACATGGCATGTTTGGCATGTTGGCGCGGTTTTTGGAAAGCCAATTGGATTCGTGACTATCTGGCGCAGTTTCCCCTTTTTTATATTGTGGAAAATTTAGAGCAATATGATTGGTCAAAAAAGAGGGTCGGCCAAGCATGGGTATGGCCACACTTCTGTTGTGAGTGTGGCGGCTTTAGAGCGACCTGATTGGTCGATGGGAAATGGGGTCGTCTAGTATGGGCCCAGCCACAACTTATGTGCGTGTGGCGAGTTTAAGGCGACCTGATTGGTCGAGGGAAATAGGGTCGGTTTAGGATGGGGCGTGGCCAATGGAAAATGGCGCCGGCTTGGCTTAAGGCATGGCCACGCCTCCCTTTGTTGCTGCTCCTATCCTGCGGCTCCTTGTTTTCTGATTCTGAGCAAGATTTTGCATCTACTAGTCCATGGTGGATTAATTACCTAGTTTGCCTAGGCTTAATTTCGACAAGTAAGGCCTGATACACTGTGCAAGGCGCAAAACCCTAACTTTTGCAAATTAGTCAGGATAATTGATTGAATTCTATGTGTTAACACAGAGTTATTTTAAGTTCATTTCCAGAGAGCAGCATGCTTTCTGATTGAATACCTTATGCAAAGACCTTATCCTTGATACTTGGAAATTCGTGCTACTCTGCTGCGAGTAAACACAAATCGTCATGACATATCAACATTAAGGGTTCAGCCGGGGAACATAGCACAGAAAACATTCAAAGAAACTTAAATTAATTGAATGTAGGCAAGGTGCCAAAATTTACAGAATACCTGGGATTGTTGCTACATGCACCATTCTGGGTAAATTTCATGAGAGAATATTGAGTTTCTCAATAAGTGTGCCAGTGAAGAGGTTTAAACACTCATCACTTTTACATGGCTCTATCTCTTTACAGAGTGACGGCCTATTAAACGCATGGTTTTATAATTTTAGCCCTGAACTAAAAGCCACCATCAACATTAAGTCCCCTGCATAGCACGTAACAGTGTCATTGTTGTGGGGTAAGCATGAGATGGTGATAGACAAGAGTAAAATCGAAAGGGCAAGACGTGAAGAGATTGCCAGGGAAATTCGACTAACCTTTAGCGGGAGGCACGAGAATCCTCTGATCCTTGTATTGGCGACTCTGCGTAATTCGGCTTGGCCATGGGGTGCTGGCATCAGCGCTGCAACTTTGTCTACTGATCGGCAGAGGTGGCACCGCAACTTGATCCGCGGAATGGGCGCTGGCTGGCTAGGAAAGGTAGATGGCGCTGCTGGTTGGGGGTGGACTATTGGCGCTGGTTTGGCCGCGGGCTTGGGTGTGGTGCTGGCTGAGATGCGTACTGTTAGCGCTAGCTTGGTCACGGCCTGTTAGCGTCATGGAGCTTTGCCAGCACGGTTCCGGATGCCTCTTTCCGTGTATAGTCCAAAACAAGAAACCTTCCTCCATTCGAACTCCGAAAGGTGCCATGCCTATAAAAGGAGTCACCTATCCTCTTTACCTTGTATTATTGGCTTTGTTTCCACGTATTGGTGCTAGCGGCAGAGTGGTAGCAATAAAGCAGGCGAGCATATTCCAGGTACGTATCTCCGTGCTTCTTCTTTTTGTTTGCTCTTCTGTTATTGGTGTAAACCCTGTCCATAGGCATGTCTGCCATAAATTCGTAAAATACTTCAATGTGAATAATTCCTCTTTGCCAGTAGTATCGTAATAATATCAGCCACCATGTTAATGGTAACGAAGCCAATTGCTCATGCAAAGTAGATATGCACAAACGGGTAGCTGCCGTTTAAACCTTTTCCGCAAAAACCTAGCTTTAGGGTTTCCTTTTTTTTTATTTTTATTTTCGAACGCAATTATTTCCGTGGCATCCTCTTGGTCGTGGGTATATTTATCGTGGCATAGAGTTGGGGAGGATGCCAGTCCCCACTCATTCGGCTACCATTCCTCTGGCTGCGCGCCACTTTTGGCCGTGCATGTTGCGGCTTGTGACCAAATAAATTGACCTGTGACCAAGATAAATTCTCCGCCATTGATAAAATAATCTTTATGCACCCTTTTTCTTAGTAGTAACTTTTCTTCATTTTGCTCCGTTGTAGTTACTTTAAGAGCATAAGGAATTTTGTTAAGATGTCACCTGAAAGCAGTTCTTCCGCCGCATTGAGAAGTGCTAACAACTCCAAGCCGAACACAGATGATGAGTTCTTTACGAAGTCTGCTACGGTTACAAGGATCCATCCCAAATTCGTGGCAACTCTTCTAACTGATTACGAGAATGATGGAGAAGTTCGATCAGTCAATCCAGGGCGTATAATGAGGTTTTGCCTTCAGAAGAAAGAGTATCCGGCTTCTCCCATAGACTTCAAAATCTGTCATAGTCCATTGCGCTCTTATGACAAATGGATGAAGTTCATGATGAGCCGAGACCATGTAAGAGCTAATCTGACTGGGGCACAAATCGTGAATGTTGTCATGGCTTCTCCAACACTTCAAATCAGAAAATATGCTGCAGGCTTGATTACTTTCATCTCCATATGGTGTCCGGAAACTCACACGGCTATATGTAGATGGTGTGAGATGACTATTTCTTTGGAAAGCGTATCCGTTCTGTTGAGTCTTCCAATAATTGGGAAACTTGACGTTGTCTTGTCTGAGGAAGAAGAAGAAATACATGCCACTCTGGTCACGAAAGAAACGGGATATGTTTGAAAGAATTATGAGGAAAAGTTCTTCTATAACTGGTGGGTGTCTGAGTGGTTCCCTGATGAGCCGGAGTTGGATAAAGTGCTGGATGATACACTCCATGTTGCTGCATTTTTAGTTCTGTGGTTATCCAGAGACATTTTTGATGATGGCTCTGGCAAGAAGGAGATAAGGCAGAAACTCATCAAATTTGCTATCAAACTAGCAAAAGGCGTCGCTTTTCCCATCAGCAGTTTGTTTCTTGGCTCTTTGTACACCCATCTGGATCACTTAGTAGCAGACATGTACGTCTCATATGGGTACATGAAAGTAGACTCGTATGTCCATGTCTCCTTTATCCAAGCATGGTTTTGGGAGCATTTCAAAAATTACGCACCTAACCCGAAAACCTCATTTCCTGATACATATGGCGGTTCTAGGATACTCCGTTGGTTGGAGAGGCGTGCAAGACCTGCTCAAAGCTCATTGATTTTCTTGACAACACGTATGCAGTTAACTTTCGTCCTTGGGATCCGGTCCACGCCTCTATAGTTCAACCAGACACTTTTGCTTCCGCACCAAACGTGATATTGCATTCTGCTGACGGGGATATGAGCATTGGAGAGACTGTGTTCTTGCGAAGATGTATACCTGGGTATGTGCCATCTTTTTTCAGAGGATCTTGTGGAGTAGTCCCTTACAACATTGACAGGGCTGCTCGACATATGGGCTTTGATCAGGGAGTCCCATTCCGTCGCCCACTGACAGCTCCAGATGAATTTCTACCCGCCATTCTTGATTACAACATTTTTGCACCGGATAATAGTCTCCCCTTCTTGCTCTCAGAACGAAACCTGTGACGACTCCCAAATATAATGTCTTCTGGCAAGATGAGTTTCTCGCCATTCATCAGTTCGTGCAGGATGTTGTGACAAACCCACGTGGAAAACCTTCCTCTGCGATTCTATCAAAGCATAAATTGTTGAAACAGCTTCCTTCAGGCAAGCAAAAATCCTCTAGCTCGGATGCAGACATTCCCCAGGAAAAGGAGCGAAGGTCGAAATGTCGTGCAGGTGGCTCCCAATCGGATTCGATGGCTCTTGTGACTTTCAGTTCTTTAAACACGCATGTGTGTATGATTCCCTCACTGACTTGGCTGAATTACACAAATTTTCCATTTCAACACTGACTCTTTTTTTTTCTTTTTTGACTCAGGGTCTTGACAACTCGAATATCTTTGCCATACTTTCCCACGGCCAAAAGACGACGCCTCTTGAGGAAGGAGGTGGCAAGACTGAATCTCTTGAAGAGGAATCCAAAGAGGAAGAAAGTTCGAGATCCGGTGGTGAGAGGAGCACTTCTGAATACAAGAACGAGTCTTCTTCCAGTGGGCCCACAAATGAGTTGGTGAGTTTTCCACACCCTTATTTTTTAGGCCAGTTATTTATTCGGAATAAATACTCAATCGGTGTTATCACAGGAAGAAGCCATCGAAGATAACCATGAGATGGAGATTCGTCGTGATGAAGGTGTGGTTTTGTTTCCAATCACGGAAGTCGTACCTGCTAGCAACCCGGAGATGGAGATTGATCATCGTGAAGATGCTGTTATGTTTCAGATGACAGAAAACACTCTCATGGCTGCAGGTGCGATTGTTGCCAAGGAACCCCTGCTGGTCGCGGAATCAGTTGCAGGCGCCACTTTCGACCCTCCGTTTTTGACTCCTCATGAAGATCATGTGCTGATCGGAGGCTTCAGTATACCATCTAAGTATGCGGAGTTGTATACCCGAATATGGGAGAGGTATGGACATATCGCAATAACCAAAAAGATCACCAGCCGGTTTGTGTTGGTTAAGCGGGTGGAAGAAACATTATCTTCAATTCGTGACATGTGCAACGTGACTGGTCACACTGTTTCTGGAGATGCAATCTCAAGCTGGAAGTTCCACCGGGATATGTGTGTAAACTTTGAGTTTAACGCCTCCTGGTTCTGTGAGAGATTCTCCGAGATCCAAAGGCTGCAGGCTGAAGCGGTTGATGGTCCTTCCGAGGATTTGATTAATCAACAGGAGGAAGAAGTCGAGAAGTTGTCCCAGGAATTAAATTTGAAATAGGCGGCTCTTCAAAGCATGAAGTACATTTTCTCCAAGAAGAACGAGTCGTTGTTAGGCAATTTTCCTTGAATGTTTTTGTTTTCTGAACTTCCTTTTCTTAGGTTTTTTTTTGAAAGGAAAAAGAACGCCTAGTTTATGGTTTGGTTTTATGGTTTTCGGATTGATAGATGATTGCTTCTTACAAGAGTTTTTTGGATTATTTTGGAATTGCCCTTTGATCAATCGATATTTCAAAATCTTAATTGCGAATGTAAGTAGCAAAATCATTCGGGAAAATTGTGAAACCGTGAATGTTGCATGAGAAAGGGAAAGATCTGAAATTTTGGGATGATTGGGTTATCGGCTTCCATTGTAAATGTGAAAACCCAAACAATAGATCGTGTAAACATTGTCTGACAAAACTTACTCGCTTTTGGGTCTTTCACCAAAACTGAATCTTCAAGGAGTAAATTCGAGTCTTTTATGTGACGCCCTCCTTGCCGCGAGAATTCCCCAGTCATTCTTTATTTTTTGTGGAACATCTTTATGTCGATCCGCGGTAAGGCGAAGAATCTCTAGTCCTCAGACGCAATTCTCCTGAATCCATCTTTTCTTGAACGATGCGCCTCAAAGCATTGTATTCACTGGTAGGATGATGAAATCGAGAGTTGAATTTGCAACCGAGAGATTAACCTCCCACTGTGGTCGCCAATTATTTGTGGGTGAAAACTGTTTCTGCTGATTTTGGTAATTTTGGGTGTGTGGATGAGAAACGAATCTAAACCCTAAACAATCCACTGCACGGGAGTACTTTTGATTCGAGAGATCAATCTGTACAATCCTGGCCTAAACCAAGAAATGGTCGTTCCAAGCTTGCTTCGGTCATAAAGTGAAGGAGAAGGGTTGGTCTTAGGGAGAGAAGCGAATAGAGTGTTGAGACTAGAATGGTTAATTCCGAAGATGTAGCTTATTTTATGACTTGTATCAGAAAGTGGAACTGGCTTACAGAGTGAAAAACTATCAGTTCTTAGTGATTTCTGGATACTATGTTGTTGCCGACCAAAAAACTTCTCCTTTGGTGGAAATAGGTGAAGCCTATTTATACAAGTCATATTGAAACGTAACCTGGTCTCATAGGAAGTGGGAACGATTGGGTGATGGAAGAGTGGAGTAACGTATAACCGTCAAAAACCCATGCTTCCATGATGAAGGAAGTGGATCCGTTTACACCCGTTACTTCTTGTCGCCACTAATTGTCCCACTTCATGACACTTTCTTATAACAGGCGTATCGCACGCCGCACGCTGTAAACCGCCAGACCAATACCCTGATGAGTATCCCCCAGTTTGTGACATGTTTGATGTCTCGAGTGTTTTCGTGGAAAACATGTAGCACTTTGCTACGTGCGGCAAGTCAAAGTCAAGAGTCTTGCCGCAGGAAAATAGCATGTGATGCTATTAGGCACGTCTTGGTTGGTAGCCTAAAACTTGCCACGAGTCCGTCAGTTCGGTGGAAAACTTGGATGGATGAGATTGCATCTCATAAGGAAGGGTAGCCGTTGATTATGGCCACCTTCTGTTGGCGCCTGGTAATGGCACAGTGGCGTTTTGGTGTATGCCAGTGGCACTGCGGCATGACGGGTATAGATCATGCATGCCAGTGGCACGGTGGTATAAGTGGCCCCTGGCGTAGCCATGGCCACGAGATTTAAGCGGTTGGTCGCCTAAAACTTGCCACTAATTCTGTCAGTTCGGTGGCGAATTTGGATGGCTGAGATTGCATCTCATGAAGAATGATGCCATTGATTATGGAAATATCTTGTTGTATAACAAAGTGCCGCCATTGGCATAGTGGCGTCTGGCGTAGCCATGGCATAGAAGCATGCCAGTGGCGTAGCCGTGGCAGCTGTTTTGGCATATTGGTGTTATACCCAAATATGGCTCTGGAAACATTGGCCATGTTGCTAAGTTAAACTTAATGCCTTAGGAGAATCACTTAACCTAGTTGGCATGGCGACTTTAGCTAAACTAGTATTTGGCATATCGAAACCTTAATTAGCACGTGCGCTGCGGTACGGTGGCGTGGCTGAGATAGTTGGCGCATGCCAATGGCACGATGGTGCAAGTAGCACCTGGCGTAGCCATGGCCGCTAGATTTTGGCACATTGGTGTTAGACCCGAAATGTGGCGTGGCAACATTGGCCCTGTTGCCACATCAATCCCAATGCTCCGTGGAACGTTACTTGTCTTGGTTGGCGTAACAACTTTGCCTAAATTAGGGTTTGGCATGCCGAAACCCTAATTAGTGTGTGTGGCATGCGGACGTGGCATGACAACACTTTTTGTGCAAACAGTGCCATAGATGTGCCAAGGGAACTGTAGCAAGGCCATGGTGTGGAAACGGACACAGGAGTAAGGATTGTCGTGGATGGCTATGATATGGCGCCATTCATAGGGCTTCCTGGGTCCCGCACGGCTCGTGGCATGTTTTGGCATGCTGTCGCAAAGTGGCATGTTGGCATGCCGCTTATCTCATTGGCGCAACATGGCATGTTTGGCATGTTGGCATGTTTTTGGAAAGCCAATTGGCTTCGTGACTATCTGGCGCAGTTTCCCCTTTTTAATATTGTGGCAAGTTTAGAGCATTATGATTGGTCAAAAAAGAGGGTCGGCCAAGCATGGGCATGGCCAAACTTCTGGGGAGAGTGTGGCGGCTTTAAAGCGGCCTGATTGGTCGATGGGAAATGGGGCCGGCTAGTATGGGCCCAACCACAACTTATGTGCATGTGGCGAGTTTAAGGGGACTTGATTGGTCGAGGTAAATAGGGCCGGTTTAGGATGGGGCATGGCCCATGGCAAATGGCGTCGGCTTGGATTAAGGCATGGCCACGCCTCCCTTTGCTGCTGCTCCTATCCTGCGGCTCTTTGTTTTCTGATTCTGAGCAAGATTTTGCATCTACTAATCCATGGCGGATTAATTACCTAGTTTGCGTAGGCTTAATTTCGACAAGCAAGGTATGATATACTGTGCAAGGCGCAAAACCCTAACTTTTGCAAATTAGTCAGGATAATTGATTGAATTCTATGTGTTGACACAGAGTTCTTTTAAGTTCATTGCCAGAGAGCAACATGATTTCTGATTGAATACCTTATGCAAAGACCTTATCCTTGATACTTGGAAATTCGTGCTACTCTTCTGCGAGTGAACACAAATCGTCATGCCATATCAACGTTAAGGGTTCAGCCGGGGAACATAGCACAGAAAGCATTCAAAGAAACTTATATTAATTGAATGCAAGCAAGGTGCCAAAATTTACTGAATACCTGGGATTGTTGCTACATGCACCATTCTGGGTAAATTTCATGAGAGAATATTGAGTTGCTCAATAAGTGTGCCAGTGAAGAGGTTTAAACACTCATCACTTTTACATGGCTCTGTCTCTTTACAGAGTGACGGCCTATTAAACGCAGGGTTTTACAATTTTAGCCCCGAACTAAAATCCACCATCAACACCTGCAGAAAACCATAACTCTCATAAAAGAGGTTTCCATGGTCACTCATCTGGAAATCTCTACAGGAATCGTGTCAATCCTACTTGTGCAAACCCTTTTGCCACAAATATACACATATATTCCCAGTGTTTACGAGAATAAGTCTGGCAGACCTAAGTCTAGAAGATGGAATTCTCAAAATTATGATCTTCTGGAACCAATCTCTGGAGGTCCTAGACTTAATCCTCAGAAAAATCCTTTTGATTGATCGATATTCAAAAGGGTTTATGTCTAACTCTACTGGAATAAGATATAACTGAAGGAATGTAAGGAATACACAACACAAACACTCAAAAGGTATTTACAACTCTTCCCTCAATCTTTGTAGAGGGATTACTTCTCACTCTGCTACCTAGTTCGAGGTATGGTCATCCTTGTTTTCTAACTTGAGAGTTGCAAGGATGATATTTGTGAGATGCTCAAGTTCGTTGTATGTTATCATCTGATCTTGTTGTTTTCTTTAATTTTCATATGCTCTAGTTATAGTGAATTCTCTAAATTATTGAGCTATGAAAAGATACGAGATAACTGAAAAACAAAGTGTCTTTCGTTATTTTGGATTTTTTTCTGATCCATTAACTTTCTTTAACTGGTCCACGTCTGTGTCTTCTTCTTCTTCTTAAAGAGTTTTTAGGGTTTCCATAACAAGGGTTCCTTCTCTTGTTCACAAACACATACATACATATATATATATATATATATATTGTGTTCTCCATCCCTATTCAAAAAAATATATGGAGAACTCTTCAAGATCTCAGGAAATAGTAAATCTTGATATAAAAGAAAACATCAAAGGATGCAGTTCGGTTCATGAACTTGTATTGAAAAATATGATTGCAAGGCAGGAGTACAACTCCTGGATTGGTGAATCTTTCAAGGATTTAATTCTTTTTCATAATGCCTCAAAGGTCGAATTTGCAAACCTCTAACTGCAAATAAATCATCTCATTGATGGTAAGACCAAAATCCTTAATAATCAAAAGGTCCTGACACGGAACCAGAAGAAACTCATCTTTGATTGCATCAAAGCCAGACAACTTGCTCGCATTGTTGATCGAAAGGTGAATGTTCTAACTCATGAACATGGAGTTTCTACGGTCAAAAGGATCAAGGATATCGATAATACCTTTTACGATGGTGTCATGGAAAGGTATGATATTATCGAAGAAGTCTGATCTTTTCTAGGAAACTTCTTATGAGAATTTATTTTTGTGTTTTAAGAAGGATAACTAGCGTTTGGAATAGAAAATATTGTGATTACATATAGTTATTGCCAACGATTTTCATCTTGCAATGTTTTAGATTTATTTATTTAAATTCTAAGTTATTTGGAAGATGATTTTGTAGTATTAATCTTTATGATTTTATATATTGCAAAAAAATTATGAGATATGTGTGTTTACGTCCGTGAACTATGATTATCTCATATATGTCAAAAGTTAAGTCTATTATGTCTTTATGCAAATATTGATAAAAGATAGAATGAACTTTTGAATATTCCGCGGTATTGATCTTTCTTTGATCCACTTCAATGTGAAAGTACTGTATGGCTCCGTAAATTTTCTTATGTTGACAATTTCCAATTAAATTAATCATTAAGGTTCTCTTGTGGTTAATTTATTTGAGTTTACTGGATACAAATTCATGTTTCATGTGATTTGTTAATGTCCAAAGAAATCCTTCTTTTCTCGTAAAAGTAAGGTCGCTCTTGTTTTTCCTTCAGGAATGACATTTTATGGGGGGGAGTTTTTGATTGAACTTGTGCTTAATTGCCAAATCTTTGTGGGGAGTGTGGTTGTGGAATATTGTAGGAGTTTTCTTGTATCTTTATAAACACCTCGATGAATACATTAAGTTTCAACTATGTAAAATCATCGAAACAAAGTTGATATGTTCTCTTTTAGTCATGAAGTATCTCTATGAGAATTTAATTATGATCCCGTTAGTTTTCGTACCTTTGCCAATTTATATTGACAAAATGGGGGAGAATTATTTTGTAGTTCAAACTAGATACTATGACAATGTATAACAATATTTGAGAACAATTGTTTTCTAATTGTTATGACTACGGATCTTCAACAAAAACATGTTCAGAATCACTGGAGTTCTTGGAGTGACGAAGAATTCAAGGAATGTTGAAGAACCAAGGAAATCAAGCATGTTGGATGAGAAGCTACAAAGTTTATTTATTTTTTATCCATATGTATTTATAGTTTTGTCATTAAAATTGACAAAGGGGGATATTGTTAGAGCACTGCTCGGTCGAACTCGCAAGCATTACTATCTCAAGCTTAGGTGATCAAAACTATAAGTCTTGATTTCT
The DNA here is from genome assembly GCF_003573695.1 of Papaver somniferum. NCBI lineage: Eukaryota > Viridiplantae > Streptophyta > Magnoliopsida > Ranunculales > Papaveraceae > Papaver > Papaver somniferum. The sequence continues at coordinate 101,923,570 of NC_039364.1, forward strand.
AGTCTACTTGTAGCTATGTCTCGGACTAAGATAGAATGTGTAGTTGAGTTTAAACTTCACGACGTTCATCAATTGAAGACGAAGATCTACTGAGGAGAGCTTGGAGGAACTTCATCAACAAAAGGTATGTGGAGACTAAAACTTATCTATCACTCATAACTCTATTTTTTTCTATCTCCTATTGAGACTAAGTCGTATAGCTTTATAGATTTTTGCATTATACACATTTGATATTTTGAGCTGAGTTTAACTCGCTTATATCTTTCTCGAAATATGTATTGGAAGATTTTTGCTTTAGCTAAATTCATCATTATTCTTGAAGAGTTTAGTTGGATACAATTTATTTGTTGGAAACTAAATAATGAGTCAAAACATGATCATGTGAAAATTGCCTTGAAACATCTTGCATGATTTGTGTGACACAGTCATTTGATGTCGACTCGGAATGTTTCGTATTGATCATTTGATCACCTGAAAATTATTTATAAGCTAATAGTTTGTGTGAGACAGCTATTGTCGTCTTCTAAGAATGTTTCAATGATTCAAATGGGAGTTTAGAACAACTAACCATTGTCTGGATATAGCACAATATGCATACGAGTATGCAAAGTGTTGTGGTATGATTCAGGTACGGAAACCAAGTTTGTATACCAGTATGCGAACGGTTTTAACTGTTAAAGTCCGGGAACCAAGTATACATACCAATATGCGAACGGTTCTACCCGAGTTAGGTGTGGGACGACAATATGCATACCCGTTTGTGAACTGTCAGACAAGACCAAAGTTCGGAGCTTAAGTTTGCGTACTTGTTTGCAAACTAAGTTGGTTTAAGTTTTAAAATAGGTTAAGTATGATTTCATACTCATGAAAAAAATACATATATAACTTAAGGAATGCAATCTTTGCAAACCGTGGTTTAATGTTCATGAATTGATTCTCTTGAATCAATCTGATTGTGTTTCAATTGTGTATTGTATACTTCTATGAGAATATAAAAAGTGTTCATATGGCTAACTTCGGTCAACTATATTGATTATCATTTGATTTAGAAGTGTTGCATGAATGTGGTTAATAGAAAAGTGTTCATATGGCTAACTTCGGTTGACTATTTTTGAGCCAACTCAATATACACGTTTAGGTACAGTTAATCATATCTAAATGAAGGTATATTTCATTTGTGTGTAACAAGATAAGACCATCTAACGGTGGAGAGATACTGCTTTGGTTTTAAGAAAACTTAGCTTGAATCTTAAATTAGGATTTCATCTAACGATGAATATTGATTGCTTTGTTTCAAAGCTATCAAACCCTGATTTGAAGACTATATAAGGGAAAACTCTAGAAACTGGGAAACCTAATCCCCACACCTCATGTGTGATACTAGTTGCGTACTAGAGTCGATTCTCCTTTAACCTAGGTTTTTCCTAAAACCACTATAGGTTAACGACATAAAGACTTCATTGGGATTCTGAAGCCAGATCAGACTATTTTCTCTGTAGTTGTGTGTTCTTATCTTAGTTGTTCTATCGTATTTAGTACTATCTTCTCTAAGATTGGATCGATATTTATCTCCGATAGGTAAGATATAAAAAGTAATCACAAAACTCTTCGTCTCATTCTTTGTGATTCCACTATAACTTTTTCTACTACCATATAGTTAAGTTATTATGAGGTGATTGATATTTCTAGGCTATTCTTCGGGAATATAAGACCGGATTATCAATTGGTTCATTTTCACCTTGATTTATCAAAAGACGGAACAAAAAACTTCGTAGGTATTTCTATGGGAGACACATTTATCTATCAGAATAGACTTTTCTGTGGGAGACAGATTTGTTTATAAAGTCTTCGACTTTGGGTCTAAGCAACTCTTAGTTGTGGGTGAGATCAGCTAAGGAAATCAAGTGCATAGAGTCCTTTATTGATTCATAGGCGTAAGGAACGTGATTGTAACTTAATCGGTATGAGACTTAGTTAGGGCTCAACTACATTCCGGTATGAAGTTAACTTATAGTAGGCTAGTGTCTGTAGCGGCTTAGTAAAGAGTGGTGTTCAAATCTGGGCTAGGTCCCGGGATTTTTCTGCATTTGCGGTTTCCTCGTTAACAAAATCTAGTTGTGTAATTTACTTTATATTTCCGCACTATAATTATGTTATTATAATTAAAGTAAATTACACAAACGTTAATTCTTATTTACTTGATAAACAATTCTATTGTGTTTGGTTAAGTCCGAACCTTTTATCAAGTAAACATACTTCGTTGTTGTATTGTCTCGATCTCGTATCCATAGACGATCACACGAAGTGTGAACCGATTAGTTGCATTGTCTCGACTCAGTCCATAGACAATCATTTTCGGAGAAAGGACTTATAGGTAGGAAAAGTTTTAGCTTGAGGTATATTTGGGTACCCTCGCCTTTTCAATTGGTATCAGAGCAGGCAAACACGAAAAGATATAACAATCTGTGGTTGGTGCGATCCAACCTATAAGAATTGAATCTAATGAATGATTCAGTTAACGTTAAGCAAGACATCAAGAGTTTTGAAATAATACTTGATGATGGCATCTACGATTCAATATCTGAAGAAATCATCTCTAGAGATTCTACGAGACAAGTTAATCTTGTTAATAATGTAGAAACCGATGACGACTGGAAAATACGTCTACAAGAAAGGTTGATGAAATTTCTGATGATGATGACTCAGATTTTGAACAAGAAGTAGAAGAGGATATCTCAGAATACTCTAAACTGCTGGAACCTTTGAAGAATGAAAAACTGAGAACTTCGGATTTTATTGGTTTTATGACTCCTCTTTGTCGTGAGAACAAGAAACTAAGGAAGGTTTTTCAAGGATATTATATTGGTTACCGCACCGGTGATTATCTTCTTAAAGATCGTACAGACGAGCTAAATTCTAAGAAATTAGAATGTGAAATTCTTCGAAGAGATCTCTTTCTGTCGAAAAAGAAACTTGCTGAATTTGAAGCAAGGATTAATTCTCAACCAGAGAGTTTTGAAGAGAAAGAAGGTGTATATCTCTCACGAGAAAAAGACCTTAAGGCTAATCTAGCTGGTGCTCTTGATAAAATCAAGACGTTGGAAGAAGAAATTTTGGACCTTAAAAAGTTCAATGTTAGCTCAAACAATTTAACCTCAATGTTAGAAGCAAATAGAAATCATCGTGATACACGAGGATTGGGCTGTAAGGGAATATATGCTTCAAATATTAGCAAATAGGTAAAATTTGTTAAAGCTAAAAATTCTTTTAAACCAGAGGCTTCCACTGATGACAAAGATGCTCATATTTCTTGTAAAGAAGAAAAGTCTGTCAAGCCTAAGAATAGTGTTCAACCAGCAATAATAAAAAAAAGGCACTTCTGCTAATGTCAAGAAAGCAACAACGTTGAACAAGGATAAGAAGAAGAAGAAGACTCGTCGAGCTCCAATGCAAGAGGATCCACAAAAAGGTAACATTAAAACTCATACTTCGTATATTTATACCAAGCATTGTTATTATTGTAGTAATGAAGGACACTTGCAATGGGGATGTAAAGTTCGTAAGATGCAAGATGCACTCTCTTTTGTATCAAACGAATTGGCTAAGTTTTCTCCTCATAAGAACTCGGATCTTTATTGTCTTAAGTTTAGGCAAAAGAATTATTATAATGATAGTTCAAATTTTGCATATCACTCGACAAAGTCATCTCATAAAATACCCGAATATAGAAAGAGAGATAACTTTGTAAATGCAAAGACAAGATATGATGTTCCAAATTGTAGAAAGGGTGTTTCACAAAATATTCAAAAGGATAGTGATCCTAATGGTATGAAGGAGAAGGCTGCTTCTGCGAAACCCAACTCTAAATGGGTCCCTAAGTCCTCCACAGCCAAGAATGGACCAAAAGTTAGTCACAAGAATGACCCTCAGCTGTTAATTGTTGGTCACAATAATTCTAAGATTCTTATTGAAAGACTAAAGAAAGACATCATGTCTGAAATCTCTTGTACTAGTGAACGTTGTGATAATGACACTCTTCATCACAAGTCAAAGAAGAAAAATAAGAGATGGAACAAGAGAAAACAAACCAAGCAAGAGGTCAAGAATGATGATTCTGTCTTAGTCACTTGTAACGAACAAGACAAGGCTCAACTCAGCAAAACTTAGTTGTGTTAGAATGTGCATGCTCACCTTAGTGCTCAATCTTTTGAAAGGTGAGAAAGCACATCAAAAACTGAGCACATGATCTCTCGGTTGTTACATGACTAATTAACATCTTAAGGGAGATTTATTTTCTTCTATACTCATACCTTCTCTATCTATATTTGATATTTTGATAGAAATAATTTTGAGTTGATGATGTTGATATCTACTGATCATATATGTGTAGCTCTTGCTTTTACGGTTAAAACGAGCCAAAAATCACTGAATTCGGACATCGTATGCAAAAGTTATGTCAAAAACAGTTTAGTGTTGTGATCCGTCACAAGTAACCCTTGAGAACCGATCCTAGTACCCTGTCATAGTGAGGGAACCTATCCTAGTACCATGTCCTAGGGTGGGAACCGATCCTAGTGAGAGGTCCCCATACGAAGAAGTGTGAAACTGTTTTGCCCATAACTTCTTCGTCTGAACTCGGAATGACCTCATTCTTTTTGCGTTGTTTTTGCAATTCAATTCCCTACAAGATAGAGGTAATTTAAATACTTGATCTCATATTGAATATTTATGGTGTATTGCAAATTGATTTATGAGATGTATGTTTTCGGTTTTCATAACCTTGATATTCGATCTCATATGTTGTGAACCCTTATGGTTTGGGTGACTTTTTGATTTAGAAGGATTAAGTTCTAGCCCATGTTGGTAGGATTTATCAAAGGATCATGAGGGATTCTGGTAGAAATAATATGTGAAAAAATCACAATATGTTGAATCAGTTTTGGTTTAGCATAAAAGCATATGTGTTTCGACGGTTTTCAACTTTTGCTTGCAATTGTTAAAACCGATTTTCAACCTTTCTCTAGTAAAGGTTGGTTGTTATTATTTTGTTTTTGCATAAGGATGACAACATAATGATATTTCGATATGAATTCTCCCTGGAAGAAGATGTAAACATATTGGAGAAGTGGATGCGAAATTTGAGGCAACAATGTTGTTAGTTAATTGTTTTCATGTTTAAGAAAAGCCTGATTTTTATTTCATATATATTTTGCTTTTGCTTAACAAAATTTCGGTACAATTGATATTTTATTCCATTATGTGTGTATGGATGTGTGTGCGATTCAATTGGTTCCGGTTAAGAAAAACTATTGTTATCTTGTTTTATTGTGTGGTATCAATTGTTTAGGCTTACAAAATTTTGGTGCAATTGCGGTGTTTTAATACTTATGTTGATTCAATTGCTTCCGGTTGAGGTGAATAATTTTGCAAGTTGATTTATTTGGTTTGTATGAATTATTTATGGCTTAACGAAAGAAAAAGTTTACGGGATGGATTGTTTAGTCCAATTTGATTCCGGATAAGAGAAACTAAGTTTATCTTAGTTAAACTTATCAAAGTGGAGGTTTCGATTATTCAATTCTAATCGAATGCCTTAACAAGAAATGCTAGTTAGCTAACCTAGTGCTTGTCTTGTTTTAAATTTAGAGGTCTAAGTTATGTGGATAATTAGAACATGATGAGAAAAATAGAGTTATCTTTATTTTGGTCTTATCGAATGACGCGGTTGTATTTGTACAATCGGTTTAGCAAAGGGACTAAGTTGCTTAGTTGATTTTTGGTTTGCTAAACTAAATTGGGAAATTTACTTCGGGCAATTGTTTCCTTGATAACATATCAAAACAAATTACTTTGTAGTTTCGATTTTGATATTGGTTATCAAAAATGGTGTGTGGAACCCTCGTGCTTAACTCTATAGGTTTGCAAGTCTATTTTGAGATTTGTAAGATTCTTTTCGTGTTGTCCTTTATTTTTTCATTTCTTTGTCATTTTGTGACAAAAAGGGGGAGAAATATATGGAGTAAATAAGTGATACTGGTATTGATTTTATATTGATTGGTATCACTAAGGAAAAGAACATTTGTGCTTAAACGTTTATCTAACGAAAGATTGAAAGCATAGACTAAGAGGGAGTAGCATATCATATTAATTGGTATAACAAAGACGTGCGGATTGATGAAATCTACCTATCTAACCTTTAGGGGGAGTATTAGCTTTGTTATTATAATGTCAACAATGGCATTTAAGGATGATGGTATTTTTCAATGATGTTGTAGTAAGATGATTCGTTCACTCAGATTTGTTGAGAATTTGTTTTAAGACTTAATAAAGAAAATAAGAAAAAATATATATACACAATTTGTCACAAGATGAAGAGACGCTGAGACGCGGGATTCCACTACTTTTCATATTGTTATGGTTCAGTCATTAACTCTAGACAATATATCTCAAACAAAAGAAGTTGTGACTCTAGTTCTTTGCCAAAAATAGATTTCGTAAAATATTATTTGTAAGTTAAAATCATGACGCATCTAAAGTATTTAGAACTAAGCATGCGGCATCTAACAAAATAACAAATAATTAATAGAAATCATAAAGCAATTAAATCTATGCAAAAAGTCAATAAAAGAATTAATTAATTTACCACAATCATGAAAAGTTGCTTCCTCTGTTGTCCCAGTGATGGGGTCTAGCTCCGCATGGTGAAAACACACTCAAAGGAATTTTCCATTGCTCAAAAAGGTGTTTACAAGGAGAAAAGGTATAAAACAGGGCCTTTGTAACAGTTATAATTGTTACAGATGCAACTGGTACAAAGAAACACTGTTACAAGAGGTGTTACTAACTGAAGATAAGCGTGACTAATGGACTGTTACAGAACAGCTTGAAATATACGACCCTAGAAAACGACTGTCCTTAACAGCTAATGTTCTTCATGTTCATCTTCTCTGCAGCAGCAGAAACTTCTCTCTGCAACTCGTGATTTGATCACTCTGTTGCTCTCTATTCTAACCCCTAACTCTCCATCCCCCTCTCTGATACACCATCACCCTTTATATAGGTAACATCCCCAATAAATCTCGTTCAATTACTCCCAATATTCTTCCATTACTCGGCAGTAAAGAACATATCCTCGGGAATATTTTCTTCCCTTTCTAGTCTTCTGACGCTGTCATCCAGTGACTAAATGCTTCAAACATGTTGCCAACACATGAAAGAATGAGTCAACACGCTGAAAACACTCGCAAACTCTCCAACACAGCCTAACAGAATCCCGAGTATCATTCAACCTCTGTTTCACTTCAATCCCACGTTGCAGCCATATTGCTTCGAATTTGATGGACTTACCACTCCTGTTTAGATGAAACAGGCCCAACACAATAGATTTTATCGATTGAATCTTTATAAATAACTTCCAAATCCAAAACAACCTTCTCGGGTTTTCCAAGAAAAATAGCACTTCCCTGATTTCTTCCAACGGATGCTCCAGCCAATTTTAACTCAAAGCATCGATCATACCATGCCTGTTAAGCTTCAACAGGCCTTCCCATGAAATTTCAGCCATTGAGTCTCCTTAGAACAAGCCCAAATGACGAACCCTAATTTTGTTCTTCCCTTTCCAAAAATTACCGCCAAAAAAAATAATAATTCAAACGGAGAAGATGGGTGCTCAAGATGAATTTGGGCTATACATAGTCGTGGGTGCCCCTTAGCCAATTCTGGGATCCGTATAACAAATGTCCTCCGAGGGTGCCCCGAGCAACTTTTCGAGTCGAATTTTCCAAAAATGTTTTTTTCCCCAAAAATACCTACAAACACATAAAACACCATAATAAGTACGAAACCGAGTGCCAACAATACAGAAAATTGATGACAACTTAGACTGAATGAATGCGTCTATCAATGTCTTCGAGAATCAAGGGTATGTTTAATGAATTCTTGTAATTTGTTTATCCATATGATTGTAAGAATTTTGTCACTAAAATTGACAAAGGGGGAGATTGTTAGAGCATAGCTCGGTTGAACCCACCAAGCGTTGGTATGTCAAGTTTGGTTGTCATATTTTAGTGAATCAAAACTCATTTTAAGAGTCGCTTGATTATGTACTAGAGTCAACTTCGTATAGGTTAGCTTGAAAGTATTAGAATATGAGACGTTACAAGTATTGCGAAGACTTGAAGAAGTGAAGAAGTAAGAAGCTACAACGATGACATCATCCTTCCACTTGAGGTTAGTGATATTTGACTTGAACTGTTTCATTCCCTAACATATCTTTCAAGTCGTGCATATTGAAAACGAAACTGCGAAGCATGAACACTCTAGATAGACATAGTATTAAGGAATACAATATGAAGTTTATTGCTTAACCATTAAACTTTGTAGATAAGACATCGACATAATCGTTTAAATGCTATTGTGATTATGTATGGGTATGAGGTGAGGATTTCATCCTAGAAAACAATGTTTTACATGTGTTTTAAGGAAGTAAGTTCATAAACTTGTTTATGAATCGAAAAGGAAATCGCCGGGCGTTATTGGGATTGTTATTCATTGCATATCTTGTGAACATCCAATATGTGTGATTTAGTATAACCACTCATGACTTGTTTGTGTTCTTGGTAAAACTATTCATAAAGGCCTGACTTATGTATTGGTATGACTTTTATTAGTGAAACCGGTCTTAATTAATCACCTGAGATGGTATGATCGAGTTTGTGTTTTGTTGAACCAAATATGGGTAAAGGGGAACCGATCCTATGAAGATGTGCAACACATCACAAAGGGGAATCGATCCTTGTATGAGGTACAACAAGTTTGTAGCATAAAGGGGAACCGATCCTATGGACATGTGCAACACGTTTTTAGGCAAAGGGGAACCGATCCTATGGACATTTGCAACACCTATAAGTTTGATATCATATATATGTGGGGAACCGATCCTAGTACCTAGTCAACCGAATTTTGGAAAGCTAGTGTGACTATGAACAATAGTCACATGGAGGTAGAACCGAAACTTGTTTTGGTAGAACCGTTAAACCCATGATTTGTGATTGAGTGTTTCTTAATCAATCACATAGTTCTTGAAAGTCAGATGAACCAATTCTAAACTTGTTTGGAAGTGTGGAAAATCGGTTTCAAGGTTGTAAGTATGAAAGAGGACTTACAAAGTAAGGATTTCGGCATACTTTGAACATGTACATTATTGATTATCTTTTAATATTCAAAGTTATTCCTTAATAGCTACAGGAAGAAAATTCCAGGATCGAAATATAAATAAGTTAAGAATCTTTTAATTAAGGTTGTTAATTTTATTTTAGGAAAATGAGAATTAGTAATGTGCATTTACTAGTTGAGATTTTCCAAAGAGATGTTCGGTCATTATTTTGGACAGAGCATTTCCAGGAATTATGAAAACCGAATTTGGAATATATTGAATATATTTGAGAAAATTTTCGGTTTTGGAAATTCCTTGGTGTCCAAACTTCCTTGTCTATAAATACTTGAAGTTTGCATTTCTAGCAAACTAATCCTCCGTGACAGCAAACTTCCTCGGTTGTGTTGTTACTGGTGTAGCCGCCTATTCGGAGAGGAGAGTAACCTAATTAGGCGAAATCTCTTACGGCCACTCAGTTTAAAGTCTTCTTTGGGATTGAGAAGCTCTACGAGTACCGTTGGTGGGAAACTAGATAATTGCGGTTTATCTTGTGTTTTCGATTGATTTGATTGACTAACGGTGGTTGAACTTTGATTGCACCTAGTTTGTTTTTGTTTGAGAATCTTCTCTTCTGTTCACTCAAACTAGATTGAAGTTTCAACAGGGATCTTTAGATTGTTGTTAGTGCTAAAGACGATCTTGTGATAATCCATTGTTAACAGACTCCGTTCTGTGCGTAATTGATCACAAGAGATTCAATTTGTTGTGTGCAGGTGCTATTGAATATCTAAGAAGATATTGAAGATTTCTGATTTTGGGTTCATAATCTTTGGTGTGCACAATACTTGTTTCGGTATAAGAGGATCCAACTATAACCGGTTTATCCTTGTGGTAGATTGGATTAATTAGTTGTGTAGATCGGCATCAATACAGTTCTTTGTGATTAAAAGTATTGATTGCAAAATCTTAACAATTACCTTTGGTGATTGAACATAAAATAGGTCTAAGAACCTGACGAAGGAGTTTATGTTAAGATAAACAGAAGAGCCTTTGTCCGACTCACATCACTTGGTTGAATAGAGTTGATATCAACATATTTGTTGTTCCTTTACTGTTTGGAATACGAACCAAAGGAATTGTTCCAAGTACGTGACTTATTCATAAGTTGGAGGCGTGGGAATATAGATGGAACTAGGTGAACTATAGGTTTAGTTACTTGATCTCAACTATACAAAGTTAGGTCTAATTTTGTGTAGCGGCTGAATCCTGAGAATATTCAATTCTGGACAAGGTCCCGAGGTTTTTATGCATTTGTGGTTTCCTCGTTAACAAAATCTTGCTGTGTCATTTACTTTATATTTCCGCATTATAATTTTTTTATTATAATTAAAGTAAATTACACAAACCTTAATTCCTATTTACTTGATAAGCAATTCTATTGTGTTTGGTTAAATATGAACCTTTTATCAACTAAACATACTTTGTTGTTGTATTGTCTTGATCTCGTATTCATAGGCGATCACACGAAGTATGAACCGATTAGTTGCATTGTCTCGACTCAGTCCATAGACAATCACTTTCGGAGAAAGAACTTATAGGTAGGAAAAGTTTTAGCTTGAGGTATATTTGGGTACCCTCGCATTTTCATACCTTGGTAACAAATCATTCAATATTCACCGTTAGATGAATAGACTCAAGCTAATATCTTTCAACCGTTAGATCGAACTTATCTTGTTACACACAATGAAAAGTGACTTCATTTAGATATGAATAACAATACCTAAACGTGTGCATCTTGTTGGCTCAACAATATTTAACCGAAGTTAGCCATATGAACACTTTCATATCAACCTTATTCATCTTAACCATAACTTGTTCTGTAACAGCCCGGATTTTCGGACTTCCAGCGGACACAGATTCGACCTTTTGGGTCAGGTCTGATCCATCTAGCAAGCCCAAATTTCCGGACCGCCACTCGTGTAGGGCCACATTTTTCGTTCCAAAAGATTTTAATAAAATACAAGACTCAACTCAAATGAAATTTATTAAATGAAATATAATATTGCTTTTAAAATTACAAAACTGTAGAAAACTAATTATAAAATCGAAAGTACACAATCGAAACAGACCAACACCTCGGTTGAATTTAAAATGCAATATCCAATCCCCGTGATACATAATAATTTATTTTACGGCTAGTTTTTCTTCATTCTCTGTGGAAAGGGAGGAAAAGGGGTGAGCAAACCACAGCCCAGTAGGAAGTTTCAAAAAATAATATAGTGCATCGAAAAACAAACAAATTCAGTAGATACAATAATAAATTCATGCACAAAAATCCGCAACAATCTTACACCAATCTCAACCACGAATACTTAATATTTCTTACTCAAATTCTTCAACCTCAAATTCTAGATCATTAATCTAGTTGTCATAGTTATTCCGGTAAACAAACCACAATTATTCCCCAAACAGTCTTATTTTTCTTTCTTCAAATGATTCTTAATATAGTTGTCAGAGTTATTCCGGTAAACAAACCATTATTGTTCCCCGAACAGTCTTCTCAGGGTAGGCACCAGTGGTGGGATGTCATAAAGGCCTGACATTTCAGCAGCAGACAGATACATATTTTTCTATAACTCATTTCAAATCAGTGCATTAATCCTACACGCACCAAACCATGTTTAGAATCCCAAAGACTTAATCCAAGTAAGATCCATTCACTAATACATTAAACTCATTTCGCAAATCTAAACTCAACTCCATTCACTAATGTAATGCACTAAAACGACTTTCACAAAATACAACTCAATAACTATGTATTAATATACTTTTATAATAATAATTAAACACAATACTACCTATATCAAATGTTAAAATAAAATCTAGAATAATAAATAACTGAATAATGATTAGAAATTAATATATAAAATCTCATAAATAAATTAGTTCACACAAAAACAACATAATAAATTTAAAACAAAAATTATGATTATTAGGGTAAAATAAAACCAAAGTGATTTTAATGTTAAGGTTTTGATATTAGGAAGAAACCCCCTACCTCAAATAGCTTTCCAAAAATCTTGATGGAAGTAGAATAAATCCTATACTTTTATTTCCTGGCGAGATTGGGGTATACCTAATGAGACAAAACTCGGGTCATAATGAAGTAAAACACCCCCCCCCCCCCCCCCGAACCATATATTTTCAAAATGTCTAATATACCTTTGTTTAATTAACACTAAAAATGTGTTTAGGTTAATTAATTTAGTTAGTTGAATTAAAATTCTCAAATTAGGTATTATTTGGATTGAACTCATGGATTATGTGTTATGAATTTTGAGGATTTTGTTTTTTTGAGATTTTTTTTTTTTGTAACCGAAATGAAACTACACTAGCCAAACACTTTTACAAAGGGGAGTGCAAAGCTGCTGAGTGATTTCATACTCAAAATTACAGAAGGAATCAACACTTTCATTTCTGAAAATATAAAAAGTCGGCAAGGTCGACAAAAAAATACCCTGCCGACTATAAAAAGTCGGCAAGGTCGACAAAACAATACCCTGCCGACTATAGGATTTTTGACATACAGAGAAAGGTGTTACAAATGCATGATTAGTCGGCAAGGTATTAATTTCATAGCCTGCCGACTAAACTATAGTCGGCAAGGTATAAGGATGAATAACGTGCCGACCCTGTAAATGCTAATTTCAGATATGAAAAGTCGGCACGATATTCAACTAGGAAGCTGCCGACTAGTATTAGTCGGCAAGGTCGACAAAAGATACCCTGCCGACTAATACAAGTCGGCAAGGTCGGCAAAAAGAAACCATGCCGACTGTTGTTAAAATTTTGGATTATACAGGATTTGAGATTGGGTATGATTTTGTACCCAATCTCAAACAGAGTATGTATTACAGAAGATTGGGTACTGTTATTCATACTCGGTTTGAGATTGGGTACAAAATCATACCCAATCTCAAAACCCGTACAATCCAAATTTGATTTTTTTTTTGATTTGATTTCATAGTTAGAGTTTTGGAAAAAAGATTTTGAATTTTTTTTGGATTGATTTTAATCGGCATGGTTTTGGGGGGCAATTTGGTCTTTTAACACCTTTTAGACACCCCTTAGGACACTAGGTTGGATGGGTTTAAAATTGGTATACCCCAATTAATCTGGGTATACCCCAATCTCGCCATTCTTTGAGGAAAATAGTACATGCCCGTATTGTGAGAGAGAAATGGACGTCTTTGGCGACCACGCTTTACATTGTGCCAGCGAAGTTGGTCGCAAGTTCAGACATGATCTTGTTCAGGATACTTTTTTTGACATGTGCTATCGTGCTGGTGTTCCTGCTAGGAAGGAGATGGATCTTGGTCTTCTTGCGAATAATGGCACGACTTTGAGACCTGCGGACATCATGGTTTATAATTGGGATAATGGTCGTGACACGTGTTTGGATGTTACAGGAGTCTCCCCCTATATTGGGGGGGGGGGGGTGTTCGTTCTTTTAGTCCTGGCCAAGCCATCAGTGGGGATGTTTCTCGCTAGCGATCTAAGTATCTTGAGAAGTGCAATGCTCAAGGTTATAGCTTTGGTACATTGGCTTTCACTACTCTCGGCGAATTAGGCAACGAAACCATTGAGTTTCTGAAGAGGCTGCGTAATTTCATGGCTAGTCATGATGTTAATGTTCGAGTTGGCAATTTTCTTTTCCATAGGATTGGTGTGGTTATTCAAAAAGGGATTGGAGCTCAGCTTGTAGCGAAACTTCCAACCAATTTCTTGAAAGGTTCAGACCGTGATGAGTTTTGATTATTGTGTGCGGATTAACTATACTAAATTAAGAGTAATTTTATGTATAAAAGATTAAACCATGAGAAGAAGCCACTGAAAGTGAAAGTGATGGGTAAAAACACGAGTTTAGTTTTCTTTTTGTTGTTTAAAAAGAAAAAAAAAACAGAGAGAGAAATAGACGTAGAAAAAAAGGTGAAAGTGATGAATAACTTTTGTGTTCTTTTCTGTTTTGTTGTTTTGTGAAGGAAAAGTAGAAAACAAAGAGAGAATGAATTGAAAGTAACGGCTAGGTTTTGGATTTTGTGCTAAAAGCAAAAAGAAAGAAAGATAAAAGATAGTGGCGGCTAGGTGTAGGGTTTTTGTTATTTGATTTCTTCTCTACACGTACATGGAAGAAAAAACATTAGGAATTTAGGATCACTACTAAATAACATCCCCACAATTCCATATGCTAGCTACGTTGTAGGATATCCCAATTTGAGTTGTATCCACCCCACCTAATAATTATTAAAACCAAACCACAGAGATAAAGAGCTAGCCCTATAATTTATTAATTTTAGATCAGTTGAATTTTTAGCCACACCCTACACAATTAAAAATCATAATAATTATTTTATTTTTCTTGACAACCACAAATATACTCAAAACTAAATATTTATTTTTCTCAAATTAAGTTTAGATTAAAAAAAATCAAATAGAATAATATGGATGGGTTTTAGGCGCGAAAATCATATTAATAAAATTATGGGGTTTTACATGTTCAAATGACTCAAATGAAACTAGTTTTAGAGTTGTTAAATTGTTTATATTCTTACAGAAGTATACAAGACACAATTGAAGCAAAATCGATTTTGATTCACTTGAATCAATCCATGAACATTATAGCTACAGTTTGCAAAAGATTACATTCCCTAATATATAAATGTATTAGTTCATGAAAAAACCGATTTTAAAACATAACCTACTCAAGTATGCAAACGGGTACGCATACCTAAGTGGCCAGACTAAGTTTGGGTTCGCCAGTATGCGAACGGGTACGCATACCTCCAAACTCAGTTGAATTTCCCGGAACTGAACTTACGTCAGTACGCATACGGGTATGCATACTATGTTCCCGGACTTTCATTAACCAACCAGTAAGCATACGGGTATGCATACTATGGTTCCCGGACTTGGAATAACATGCAACAGTTTAGCATACAAGTACGCATACTGTGCTATATCCAGTCATGGTTAATTGTTCTAAACTCCCATTTCAATCATTGAAACATTATTAGAAGACGATAATAACTGTCTCACAAAAACTATTAGCTTCAAAGAAATTTTCAAATGATCGAATGACCAATACGAAACATTCCGAGTCTACATCAAATGACTGTCTCACACAAATCATGTAAGATGTTACAAGGAGATTTCACATGATCATCTTTTGACTTTCGTCAAGAATATAAGATGAACTTGGTTAAAGTGAAAGCTTACCAACACTTATTTCGAGAAGTATGTAAGCGAGTTAAACTCAACTCGAAATATCAAATGTGTATAATCGAAGTCTATATAGATATTTGGCTTTTGTCTCAATTAGGAGATAACGTAGATAGACTTTTGAGTGATAGATGAGTTAAAGTCTCCACATACCTTTTGTTGATGAAGTTCCACAAGCTTCCCTTAGTAGTTTTTCGTCTTCAATCGATGAACGCGGTGAAGTCTAATGATCAACTACACTTACTATCCTAATCCGAGACTTAGCTATAAGTAGAGTAGAACTCAAGACTTATAGTTTTGGAAACTAAACTTGACAAACAAGCTTGAGATAGCAACGCTTGCGAGTTCGACCGAGCAGTGCTCTAACAATCTCCCCTTTGTCAATTTTAGTGAAAAAACTATCAATACATTTGGATTACAAAATAAATAAACTTTGTAGTTTCTCATCCAAATGCTTGATTTCCTTGGTTATTCAACATTACTCGAAATCTTCGTCACTTCCGAGTACTCCAGTGATTCTGAACGTGTTCAAATCAGCATCAAAGTTGCTGAAGATCCGTAGTTACAACAATATATAAAAACAAGATGTTTTCGTATTGTTATACAGTGTCATAGTATTATTACACAACATTAAAGTCCAATTGTATCACAACTTTGACAACAATACTATGGTGATATATATCACACCCCCTTAGTCAATACTTCATCTCATATGAAAACCACTCCCCCTTACATAATGATCCGTAAACCATATATATTTGTAGTGTGAACTACACATTAATTCTCCAACTTTTTGTAAATACAAATTGGAAAAGGTACGAAAACTAGTGGGATCATAATGAAATCCTCATAGAGATTCTTCATGACTAAAAGAAAACATATCAACTTTGTTTAAATGCAATCATATAGTCGAAACAAAATGCATTCATCAAGGAGTTAATAAAGATATAAGAAAACTCCTACAATATTCCACAGTCGCACTCCCCACAAAGATTTGGCAATTAATCACAAGTTCAAAAATGAACTCTCCCCCATAAAATGTCAGTCCCGAAAGAACAACAAGAGCGACCTTACTTTTGCAAGAAAAGAACGATTTCTTTGGACATTAACAACTTACATGAAACATGAATTTGTATCTAGAAAACTCGATTAAATTAACCACAAGAGATTCCATGATTAATTTAATCGGAAATGCTCAACATAAGAGAACTTACGGAGCCGCACAGTACTTTCACATAGAAGTGGATCAGGGAAAGATCAATACTGCGGAATATTCAAAGATTCATTCTTTTTTTTTAATCAATATTTGCATAATGATATCATATACTTAATCTTTGTAATCAAAAGTTCATCCTATCTTCCATCAATATTTGCATAATGACACAACAGGCTTAACTTTTGACATATATTGGACAATCATAGTTCACGGACGCAAACACACATATCCCATAATAATTTTTACAATATATGAAACCAATAAAGATTAATACTTCAAAATCATCTTCCAAATAAACTTTAGAATTTAAATAAATAAATCTAAAAACATTGCAAGATGAAAATCGTTGGAAATAACTATGTGTACTCAAAATAAATGTTATTCCTTCTTAAAACACAATAATAAATTCTCATAAGAAGTTTCCTAGACATTAAGACCTTTGAAAAATTCTTTATCGTCCCCGAACTCCTTGTTGTCAACAACCATTGGAATAGAAGGTTTATGAAGAAAGGAGTCAATTCCAACAAACCTTCTTGACTGATGCCGAACCAGGGCCTTCTGAATTTCAAGAGTCATGAAAAAAATAGCCTTTATTTGATGTATCTTCTTTCTTGTTTCCTTCAACTCTTAAAGAACACCAGAAAACATCTGAAGATTTAAAGGAATGACCCTTGCTTTTCTCACATTTCTCCTTTTTTTTTTTTTCAAAGTTGAAGGTGCAAGAGACTTATCTTTTTCCTTCATGATTGATGGCTTCACAATCATATTAACATCTTTCCATCAGAAGACATAATGCTTGGAGTCTCCATATAAGTATGTGACTGTGAAAGGAATTCACAAATCAGGCTCAACAAGCTATCTTGTGATAAAAAGAGTTTTTCAGAGAAGGAAAAATGAACGTAGGGTTACAGAACCTTCATACAAAAGAAGATTCACGCACGCACAATTCTTAACCCTAAAGAAGGCAAAATTGTCGATTTTAACCCTTTTTTTTATTGATCAAACAGGGAAACCCCTTTCAATATCAATTAGATATGAAAAGATGGAAAAATTCCAAACAGGTGAAAACGAAACCAAAAAGAAAACACAAAACAACAAATTTTTCTTTTTCTAAATCCTGAAGCGTGCAATTTCTTGTCTCTTTTGAACCAGACACTTGAGACAAGATACACCAACAACATAATTAAGTTGTGTTGGGGTGAACAATAATATGTCCACCATAACTTTCTTGAATGGAATTCTTAGAAACCTGTTTCACAGATTGTTTAGATCGTATGTTATCTAGTGGTCTAATCTTTTCTTTGGAAATTAACTTCTTCGGAGAAGAGATGAGTTTACATACCTCGGGGCTCGGACGACTTCTGAACAAGTTTGAGCTTGTTTGCTAATCGATTTGCTCTCCATTGAAGTTTATTGATGTATCTTATTTTATGTTTGTACTTGTAACATATAGAGAGTTCATGACCAATAAAAGTACAATAAGAACATGTCAAAGTGGAGGACGGTTCAGACACCATAGCTGAGCATGCTGCTAAACAAAAAGTGGTATCTGAAACATGTGAAATAGAATTTTTAGTAGTTAGGGAAAAATCCATTTTATCCTCCAATGTAGTTGACGAAGTTTCTCCAGGAAGAATATCAAGATTGACGAACGTATTGCGTCAATTATCAAAATCAATATTTTTACTAAGGAGTGCAACATTTGGCTTTTCATCTTCATCTGAATCATAGTGATCAGACATCTCATCAAGAGTTGCAGCAAGACCTTTATTCCTAGTGTATTTTCCACGATTTGGACACTCATTAGCAAAATGACCAATACCTTTACACTTGAATCATTGTGGCATATCCTCATCATCAGTATCGACTGTATCCCTGTTTTTAAGAGGAACACGGTCATGAGGTTTAATTGATGATCTAGGCTTATCTTTGACAAACCGTTTACTTTTCTTCAAAAGAAGATCTCTAAACTGTCTTGTGATCATGGAGACTGAGTTATCAAGATCTTCATCAGACAAATCAGTCCCACTAAAATCATCCACAAAGTTGCCAACACTTTTACTTTTATCAAGTAATTTAGTGTTTTTTTGTGCTTTGAAAGCAATATCCTTCCCAGACTTGGATGTATGCTCATGATCAAAGATCTTTAACTTCCCAACCAGCGTAATTCTGGATAAAGTATTAAGGTTATTTCCTTCAACGATGGCATGTTTCTTAGAATCGTATTTGGCTGGAAACGATCTGAGAATTTTCATCACAATGTCCTTTTCAGGAATAGTCTTACCCAATGAAGAAGATACATTAACAATTTCAGACACTTTGTGATTAAACTCATCAAATGAATCTTCATCAGCCATACGAAGGTTTTCCCAATCAGAATTTAGGTTTTGGAGCCTAGCTTCCTTTTCGTAGGTATTCCCTTCGAATACAGTTTCTAAGATATCCCACGCATCTTTAGACCGAGTGCATGTAGTCACATGGTGCTGAAGATCTGGGGTAATGGCATGAATGATAGCATTTAAACCATGAAAATTTTTCTTTGCAGCGAGAATCTCATTAGGTTCATATCTACCAATATCCTTTGCAGTAGAGACACGTCTACTATAACCATTGGAGGTTCATATCCATTAACAACATAAACCCATGATTGAAAATCACGCGCTTGAAGAAAGGCAGGCATATCAATTTTCCACCATAAGTAATTTGAGCCATCGAAAACTGGTGGTACGTTTACTGAGATAACACATCTGTCCATAGAGTCAGATTGCTACAAACACAAACACATACTTAGAAGGTCTTAAACGTGTTTGCCTGCTCTGACACCAATTGAAAAAGTGGGGGTCTAACAACCACACCCAATATTTCGTTTAGGAAATATGTATGGACTAACTCCAATATAATTCTGAGAGCATCAACTAATAAAGCGAGCTCAATAAAAAAATATATCCAAGAGTTATATATCTGTTTCTTAATGTAATCAGCAAATCAAACAGATAGAAATCCGTGAGCTTGATTATTATAAGAAACAACTTGGACGGTATCAAAAACCAATATTCAAGTGTCAATCAATTCAATCAACAACCAAAAGTTGGATTCACAATTAATTGAACTTACGCATAACCTGTGATATTTCAAATATATAAACAAATATAATGCGGAAAAGAAATAACACAGACACCAGAAATTTTGTTAACGAGGAAACCGAAAATGCAGAAAAACCCCGTGAACTAGTCCAGATTTGAACACTACACTGTATTAAGCCGCTACAGACACTAGCCTACTCCAAGTTAACTTCGGAATGAAATGTAGTTGAGCCCTAACCAATCTCACATTGATCAAGGTACAGTCGCGTTCTTTACGCCTCTAAGTCCCAGCAGGACTCTGCGCATTTGATTCCCTTAACTGATCTCACCCACAACTAACAGTTGCTACGACCCAAAGTCGAAGACTTGATAAACCAAATCTGTCTCACACAGAAAAGTCTATTGAATAGATAAATCTGTCTCCCACATAAATACCTATGAGTTTTGTTCCGTCTTTTGATAAATCAAGGTGAACAGGAACCAATTGATACACGGGTATTATATTCCCGAAGAACAACCTAGTAATATCAATCACCTCGCAATAATCTTAATCGTATGGTAGTGAAACAAGATATCGTGGAATCACAAACGATGAGACGAAGATGTTTGTGACTATTTTTTATCTTGCCTATCGGAAATTAAATCTCGAGCAAATCTTAGAGAAGATAGTACTCAATCACGATAGAAAACAGCAAGATCAGAACACGCAACTACAGAGAAAATAGTTGGGTCTAGCTTCACACTCCCAACGAAGTCTTGAAGTCGTTAACCTACAGGGTTTTGGAAAAAACCTAAGGTTCAAGGAGAATCGTCTCTAGTCACAAATAGTATCACACAAGAGGTGTGGCGATCAGGTTTCCCAGTTGTTAGAGTTCCCCTTATATAGTTTTCAAACCAGGGTTTGTAATCAATGCTACCTTGGTAATAAAGCATTCAATATTCACCGTTAGATGAAAACCTGATTAGACTCAAGCTAATATCTTTCAACCGTTAGATCGAACTTAGCTTGTTACACACAAATGAAAAGTGACTTCATTTAGATATGAGTAACCATACCTAAACGTGTGCACCTTGTTGGCTCAACAATAGTTAACCGAAGTTAGCCATATGAACACTTTTATATCAACCTTATTCATCTTAACCATAACTAGTTCAAATGACTCAAATGAAACTAGTCCTACAGTTGTTCAATTGTTTATATTCTCAAAGAAGTATACAAGACACAATTGAAGCAAAATCAATATTGATTCACTTGAATCAATCCATGAACATTATAACCACGGTTTGCAAAAGATTGCACTCCTTAATATATAAATGTATTAGTTCATGAACAAACCGATTTTAGAACATAACCTACTCAAGTATGCAAACGGGTACGCATACCTAAGTGGCCAGACTAAATTTGGGTTCACCAGTATGCGAACAGGTACGCATACCTCCAAACTCAGTTGAATTTCCTGGAACTGAACTTACGCCAGTACGCACACGGGTATGCATACTAAGTTCCCGGACTTTCATTAACCAACCAGTACGCATACGGGTATGCATACTATGGTTCCTGGACTTGGAATTACATGCAACAGTTTAGCATACAAGTACGCATACTGTGCTATATCCAATCATGGTTAATTGTTTTAAACTCTCATTTCAATCATTGAAACATTCTTAGAAGACGACAATAGTTGTCTCACACAAACTATTAACTTCAAAGCAATTTTCAAATGATCGAATGATCAATACGAAACATTCTGAATCTACATCAAATGACTGTCTCACACAAATCATGTAAGATGTTACCAGGCGATTTTTACATGATCATTTTTTGACTTTCGTCAAGAATATAAGATGAACTTAGTTAAAGCGAAAGCTTACCAACACATATTTCGAGAAATCTGTAAGCGAGTTAAACTCAACTCGAAATATCAAATGTGTATAATCGAAGTCTATATAGCTATACAACTTTTGTCTCAAATAGGAGATAGACTTTTGAGTGATAGATGAGTTCAAGTCTCCACATACCTTTTATTGATGAAGTTCCACAAGTTCCCCTTAGTAGTTCTTCGTCTTCAATAGATGAACGCCGTTAAGTCTAATGCTCAACTACACTTACTATCCTAATCTGAGACTTAGCTGTAAGTAGACCAGAAATCAAGACTTATAGTTTTGGCAACTAAACTTGACAAACATTCTTGAGATAGCAACGCTTGCGAGTTCGACCTAGCAGTGCTCTAACATATATATAACCTCGCATGTTATGTTCTCAATCCTAAACAACTTGAAAGAAAGGATAGGAATGGAAACAAGTCAAGTCAGTATTAATAACCTCAAGTGGAAGGATGATGTCTCGTTGTAGTCGTTACGTCTTCACGTTCTTCATGTCTTTTGAGTAATACCTATATGTCTCAACATTTCTAGACTTTCTAGTCTAACCTAAACAAAGTTGACTCTAGTAATCTTAATCAAGCGACTCTAATTGAGTTTCGATACTAAAATATGACAACTAACCTTCACATACCTATGCTTGGTGGGTTCAACCGAGAAATGCTCTAACAGTCTCGTACATTCTTTGGCCTCCTGGTTATCTTGAATTTACATAACTTCCATTATGTTATATGCATTCTTAAACAATTTTTCCTATTTTTTTTAACTTCGGTCGTTAACTTTCAAAACTTGTACTCTTCTTTGTGTTTTACCTGCAATCTTTCTAGGTTAACTTCTAAAATTCGAACTCTTTTTTTTTTACCATTTTTAGTTTTTTTTAAACTAGTGCATATTTATCAACAACAACTCCAAGTTTGGCGTTAGAACGAACTTGAGAAGTAATTTGGGACATTTCAATTGACAAATTTAAAGAACTAGAATAGAAATCAAAAGAATTTGTAGTGAAGAAAATTCAAGAAAAATTTGAATTTTCGTGTAAGTTGAGTGTTTGAAGAAGTCTGTAATTTATAAGAATGGAAAAACTAGTGGTTTTTTGGATGTTATAAAACAGCCATTATCGTAAAACATTGAGCCGATCGGTCCACTTACTTTTTTAGGAGAAGCTATTTTTCCACTCCAAAAAACTAGATTTGTCCATCTACATGGCTTATCAAATATATTGATTTGCCAATCTCTATAGGACTTCTTGCTCTTCCCCGTAATAACATCTTTTTGGGTTTGTATATCCACAGTTTACTAGGAAGAATACTAAATTTCGTACAATTGGTATGAAATTTGATACCCACTAACAGCGTTGTTTTCCATAGTAGGTGCCCTAATAGAAACACCCACAAATGAGAGAGAAAACCAAACGAGGCTTCCTTGTATTCACCTTCACCCAGTCGAAATCAAAACTAGTGTGAGAAGACGAAAAAAGAGAAGGAAAGATGAACACAGATATCACAGCATCAACAAAACCTGAATACCCAGTGATTGATCGTAACCCACCTTTCACAAAGACAGTAGGAAATTTCAATACTCTTGATTACCTTCGATTAATCACCATCAGTGGTGTTTCTGTGACAGTCGGATACCTCTCCGGTTCTCTTCTTTAGCCTTTTTCTTTCTCTCTCTCAATACATTTCTGTTTAGTAATATCACCTCTACCAAGATCTGTTTCATTGTTTTTTAGATTTGGTAATTCGTCCTCATTTTGTTTGTTTGGATCCTAAATGTGCAGGTATAAGGCCTAATATTCGAGGTCCTTCAATGGTAACTGGCGGTTTGATCGGTGTAATGGGTGGATTTATGTATGCCTACCAAAACTCTGCTGGAAGGTTGATGGGTTTTTTCCCTAATGAAGACGAGGTAGCTCGGCACAAGAAATACCAGGTTTAGGGTTTTTCAATTTCTCCCTCTTTTGTTTTAGATGTTGTCGATATGGAAATCGAAAGATGAGATTTGAGGAATTTTTAACTTTTGTTGCATTTTCTGTGATTTTAATAATCAAATTGTTTTTCGTTTCTTGGTCCCTGGTTGTGTTTTGTGTAACACTTCTGTATACTGGCTTATCTGTTCATGACTCATTACTGCGAACCTAATAATGCTTGATAGTTAAGAGACTTGAATCTGCCTGCTTCCAATGCCCAATTTAAAGTTTGATATGATCTTTGATTGAAATATACAGTAAATCTGAAAGTTAGCTGGATTTGGTTTGTTAAATCTGGTTCTGGGGGAATGAAATTGTGATTTTGTACTATTTTTTATGTGTTTTTCAGATGTTTTTATTTTCTTGTTTATTTCAGTGAAATTGATTATATGGAACGGTAGAGTGTTAAGCAAATGAAAGGAGGACATGGTACTTCTGTAACCATGTCACATTTAATTCTTGAAGTCAATCTGAGTTGTTGAAAAACTAGGCAAGTTGTTGGGAAGCTATCTAGTTTTTTTTACTGCTCATAGGTTTTGTAAAATCAACATGATGTGCTTTATAGGGCTTGTTTTTTCGGTCTGTTTCTTAGATTTTACTATAATATGGTTGATGGTTCTTTTATCTTCTCTCCATGCTAGAGTTGTGATTTTTGGTAAGTTTTTTCTTTCATAGGAAAAAACAAGAGGTAGAAATTAGGTCATGAGGATTTATAGAAGGTGACGAGGGCTTACCATGGTTGCAAGTTTGATTATTTGAAAGTTAGTGGATCCTCCAATTCTGATGGTATTGAAATAGGGATCGGTCAGTTCACGTGCGTTCAAAAATCGTTGTTCGAGCCTTTCTTCTGAATTGCTGTATTCCCTTGAACTTAAGAGCTTAGTTCTCCCACGAGAAAAAATCAGGAGCTAGCCTAGTGTGTTTTGCGAAACTGTAATATTGTGAAGTGGGAACACGAGTGCTAATGTGCTGTCCTGGAACACTGTATTAAAGCTATGATTTGGTAATTGGTATCATAATTTGAAAGATACGAGATACTATTATGATCTGGCTAAAATTAGCTGCAGGGAGAAGGTCATTAGTAGTGAATGTGGTAGCTAATAAAGAGACTAGGTTAGGGTTTTGGTGCTTCTCGCGAAGTTCTTTGAAAGCTGGTCAAAGAAAAGGAAATAAGGTCTTAAGTTCAGCGCACTGTTTGATGGAGATTCTGTGATTCTTTAGGCTTCTTTGAGGTTATTGACTTATTCCCGTAAAAGCATTGAAGATAGGGATTTCAGAAGCTAAATTTCTCCATAATGATGTGTGTAGCTTGGAAGTTGAAGAGAACATGATGATTTAGATATCATTCAGTTCTTCACTTCTATGAGGTTCATGGATCTTTTTTTTTCAGCCTCAGATGAGGATGATACAAATTGTTGGTCTCTGTTTGCTAGTTATGCTCTTGGGAATGCTTAGTGACAATCTAGTCCACATCATCTTACATTTCTTGATAGAAAACTATAGTTTGCTGACCGGGAGTTCATGGTCCATGAAGAAGTTATTCTTTGAAGTTCTAAGGTGTAGGTTATTGTATTCCACTAACTCTGACGAGCCTGAAGATGTATGTTCTGTTTCTGCGATGACTTTTTGTTGGGTTACACTTGTTTTTTAGGCATCTGAATATGATATATCAATCTATCCTTTAATAGGAGTCATTTGGACTTGTATAATTTGAGTATTGGGATGACCTAGTTCTGCTTGTACTTACATTAGCCATTTTGTTGCTGTCCGTTTTGGTGATTAGTCAATTATCTATAAATGCATTTGTCATCGATGTCCAATTGTGTTTTGTTTCTTAAAGAATTTTGGACTTTCATATGGCTTATATTTAAAATGTAGTCTTTCCTCATTCTAAATGTGCTTACTTATTGCATCAGCATCGGTTATTCTAAACCAGCAATTTACTGGTTTTTCCTAGTTGCCTGTCAGTTTGTTTTGGGTAATACAGATAACAGATTGTTAGTTTTATAAGCCTATCAGGTTATAATTTGTATGTGGTGAGCTTTAGATGACCAAAAAGCCATTCTGTGATCTCAGGTTTATGAACTGACAATTTGTGATCTGAATTAAATTGTGATTTTGTGGTGCTTTTTTTATTTTTTTATATGTTGTTATTTCTTGTTTATTTCAGTGAAGTTGATTATATGGAAGGGTAGAGTGTTAAGCAAATGAAAAGAGGACATGATTCTTCAGTAACCATGTCACATTTAATTCTTGAAGTCAATCTGAATTGTTGCAAAACTAGGCAAGTTATTGGGAAATTATCTAGGGTTTATTATGGCTCGAGGTTTTATAAAATCAACATGGATTATTTGATGACGTGCTTTATAGGGCTTGTTTGTTCAGTCTGTTTCTTAGATTTTACTATAATGTGGTAGATGATTCTTTAGTCTTTTCTTCATGCTAGAGTTGTGCTTTTTTGTAAGGTTTTTCTTTCATAGGAAAAAAGAAGAGGTAGAACTTAGATCACAGGGATTTGCAGGCGGTGATGAGGGCTTATCGGGGTTGCAGGTTTGATTGTTTGAAAGTATGTGGGTCCTCCAATTCTGATGGGAGTGAAATAGGAATTAGTCAGTTTGCATGCGTTCAAAAACTTTCGTTCGAGCCTTCCTTTTGAATAGCTGTATTCACTTGAACTTAAGAGCTTAGTTCCCATTAGCCATTGAGAATGTGATGTCAATGTTGAAATATTTTAGTGGTAAATGGCTTTTGTAAAAGAAGCTACATTCTTTAGTGGACATAAACCATTCAGATAAGGACCATGAACTTGAAAAGTTGGATTAGATCTTTTAGATATATATATGTTCTTTCACGAGAAAGAATCAGGAGCTACCTTAGTGTGTTCTGTGAAACTGTAATATTGTGAAGTGGAAACACGAGTACTAATGTGTTGTCCTGAAACACTGTATGAAAGCTATGGTTTGGTACTTGGTATCGTAGTTGACAGATGGGAGATAAAAATAAAAAAAGTTGACTGAAGTTCGTAATGATCTAGCTAAAATTAGCTGTAGGGAGAAGGTCATTAGTAGCGAATGTGGTAGCTAATAAGGGGACTATATTTGGGTTTTGGTGCTTCTCTATGTATCTATGAAGGCCTCGGCTTCTCAAGAAAAGGAAAAAGGTATAGTTGAGAGTCTGTGATTCTTTAGGCTTGTCTGAGCTTACTGACTTATTCTTTAGGCTTGTCTGAGCTTACTGACTTATTCCTGTAACTGAATGATATCTAAATTGCCAGGTTTCAGGTTTCAGTTCAATTCCCAAGCCACAACATTTAGCTCCTGAATATCCCTATCTTCTACTCCTGAATATCCCCATCTTCTTTAGGAGTAGAAGATAGGGATATTCAGGAGCTAAATGTTGTGGCTTGGGAATTGAACTGAAACCTGGCAATTTAGATATCATTCAGTTCTTCACTTGTTATAGATTTGTTTTTGAGCCTCAGCCGAGGATGATACAAGTTGTCTGTCACTGTTTGCAAGCTATGCTCTTGGGAATGCTTAATGACAATCTAGTCCACATCATCTGACATTTCATGATAGAAAACTATAGTTTGCTCACTGAGAGTTCATGGTCCATGAAGAAGATATTCTTTGAAGTTCTAAGGTTATTGTATTCCACTCTCTCTGACGACTCTTAAGATATTTGTTCTGTTCCTGCATCTGTTGGACACATTGAGGTTGAATATTAGGTGACTAAACCTATGTGTTGAATAGGTCATTTAACATTGGAACTACTAAATAAACTAAATATCTTGATAGATGTTCTATGACTTTTGGTGGGTTACACTTTTGTAACCTTTAATTGGAGTCATTTGGACCTTTATCATCGGAGTATCGAGATGACCTCGTCGTAGTTGTACTTACATACAGATATGCCTGGAAAAACGGTACCCATTTCTACTGCTGTCCGTTTTGTTGATTAGTCAATTATCTAAGATAGTCATTGAGCTCCAATTGTGTTTTGTTTCATAAAGAATTTTCGACTTAAATATAGATTAAACTGTAGTCTTTCCGTAATTCTAAGCCAACAGTTTACTGGATTTTTCCCCGGTTGCATGTCTGTTTTTGTTGGGTGGTACAGATAACAGATTGTTGGTTCTATAAGCTTGTCAAGCTTTACTTTGTATGGGGCGAGTTTTTGATGACCAAGAAGCCATTTTGTGATCTGAAGGTTTATGAACTGACAATTTGTGGTCTGGATTTATTGAGATTCAAGTATTCCTTTCCTCTATCTCATGGAAAGTTGCTTCATCCTGTTTCCGAATGTTGCGCTCAAATCTGTGGCGGGTGCTTACATTAAGCTCAAGTTAGATCAAATTCCAATGTTGTGCTTAAGGCATGGGTGATGTTCGGAAATGTGCATGTCTTTGGCTTGTTTGTGGTAGATGCTCAAGCCATAAGTATGAACTCAAAAAGATCACATGATTTGAACCAAACCAAACTGATTACCCCTGAACCGAAGTAAATCTTAGATGTTGGCTTGGTTCTGATGATTAATCCGAGTCATTAATAAAATTAACTTATTAAAACGAAAAGAGAAACATCAGCTCCAGTGCCACTTGTACCACTACCACCCCCTCTTGTCCGCCACCACTATCAACACCACCACCAGTCTAGCACGGTAGCACCCTATTCTCCCTCCCCGTTTTTTTAGGCCGACTTCAGAAGGCCTTCTATATAGGGTGAGATAAATGTTCGATGTAATGAAATGATAACTCTGTCTTCCATTTATATGCGGTTTTCAGCTTCATAAAAATCAGTCAAACTCATCAAATTGTTCTCCTTTAATATCAATTATTTATAAATTGTACAGTTTAAAGATCAAATTATCAATTTGATCGAATAAAATTAATCCGAAAAATGCAAATTTCCCTATTTTAGAAGAAAGAAAAAAGAAACTCCGTTCCCATTGTAGTAGAATGGCAGGTTGATTCTTGGCTATCTCTTTTTCGCATTTGAGTTCCTAAAAGTGCGTTTGGATGCCGAAAGCAGAACTCAGAAGTGAAATTATTTTGCTTCACAAAAAGTTAACTTTCTTATTTTTAGAAGTTACGTTGAAATATTATACCCAAACTAACTTTTTGCTTTTTTGATCTCCCAAAGTCAAAAACTAACTTCTGAGCGTTCATCCGAACAGCCGTCCCTCCATTTTGAATGAAAGACACGGCCTGTCAAGAGCGCAGGTAGGAGCCATCCAGCCATTTTGTAGTGAAACGTGCAGACTCGAACCACTTTTTTACTTTACTGTCGTTAAATAAACTAACAGCAGAACCGGCTTATGATTTCCGGGTAGGAAGGCGGATTCTCTGGTCGGTATTCTGGATCTGAAACCAAAACCGATCCACATCTGTATCGTTATTGCTTGACAAGATCTTGTATTAGCAGAGATAAACATCCTACATACATACCAGCTCAAATTGGGATATTGACCTCAAACTATAGACCTAAGGTCTAATTCAACAAAGTAAATCAGTGAAGAACAACGACTAGTTTGTGAAATAATAGGTACGTATAAAGCTTTAATTCCAATGGAGTTGGTGTTTTCACCTACATACAATCTCATAATCGTTGATTTGCTAATAATGTGAATCTTTGATTTATTTAAATCTATGTGTTTAATTTTTGTTTATTTGTTTGCTTAATAGAACTTCATGAATAGGATGGGTTTCAGAGAATCATCTCAATTTGCATCGTTTAAGTTTCCCAACTTCTTATTGTTATTCAACTATGTGTCAACTGTATAGTTATGGACACTGTATAACCTGTAAATTTGATTTTGTTCTTCTCATTTCATAGAGTTGGGTAGTGTTAGACTTTGAAACTATATCCTCTAATCCAATTTTGCTGTATCATGTTTTGGAAGTTGCTTTGATACTGTTTGATAAAATACCTAAGAGAACATCTCGGTGCCATATTCTCAGTGTCATGTAGTGAGTACCCTTCTATGATTAAATGCATAAAATTCTAATTTCCCAGAGCAAATGACTAAGTTGCCTTACAGAATTAGGTCCATGTAAGGTCAAAACGAATTTTCCAACACTTTATAAGGTTTGATTTAATTGAAGTAGCGGGTACTTGTCACATGCTGTTAGATTAGGAAATCAGTTTTCTTCCCATGGTGGTCTTTTAGTTATGACGGGTGTAGATTTTTAATGTTGAGCCTATGACTCTTTTTGTATTCTTAATTTGTTATTTTGTTGAGATAGTTAAAATAGATCGTTATAGTGCAATTGTAATCGTAATGCATACAGCAGTACCTAGTTCCTTGATTAGCATAGAAGCTATAAGAAAACGTATGATTAAGGGAACGCTACTGTATTTGTAGGCACCGTGATCACTCAACACCTGTCTAGATTTGCAATATCTGTTACAGTTGACTATGTTTAGATTCTCAAATTCATAAGAACAGTCAAACATTGATTTTTGTGGTGTTTCCATAAGTGCTGTTTCTCTGTAACCACATTATATATATCTTGCAAGGTGATTGATGAAATGCCCAAATTATTTAAAGAAACAAGTGATTGGATTGATTTAATTTCGAAGTTAAATATGTGGATAGATGTTCTAATGGGTATTTTGTTTACTTCGTTTATAAGTTTCGAGTCATACAGTTACAGATGGTATTCACTAATGGGTATTGCGTGTCACTACCAGTTTCACTATAGCTTGTAAAGTTTCTTATATGAACGGGGATCCAATTTCATAGACTTAGACACCAAAAAAAAATGATCTCATTGTAAATCTCTTACCATGTAAAAGATCTGTCAGTTGTGTGTTTGTTTAAGTCATCAATGAATGGATCTGACTTGATCTATTGTTTACACTTATTTTTGGGTGTAGGGGCTGTAGTTGCAGACGACATTCCAGCTGATCCTTGAAAGATCAAATGAAATTATTATAGGAAACCAGATAATATTTTGAAATCAGCTGCGAATTATAAAAGTACCATCCTGGACTTTGAATTTGGTAGCCCTTGAAATAGCATGTCTGCAATTTCAATCATCTGTTTGTTTCTACTTTGATGTATTGAAATATGGATCCAAGAAACAATCTCCCTTCATTATCAGAGATTTCTCCATCTTTACTTTCCTTTCTCAGTGACAATTTTCAAAATAGAGGTGATCTATTAAAAGCTCCAGATCTTGTCTCCAAATTGCAAAAACAATGTTCTGATTTGGATCACAACTTGAACGATCTAAATCATAAACTCGAAAAAAGTATTGTTTCATTCGCATCACATTCAGAACAACTAGGGAGTCTTTTCAATGTAATCAATCTCAAATTAAACCATCTTCAGTCTTCAGATTTCCTTTCTGGATCTTCTACAGGTAACATTACTTTCGTTAGTTTCTTCTTCCTTGTACTTAATAATTAAACCGTACTTGATTTTATTTTGATTTTATGTTGGAATTGTGTTTACATGGGAGAGAAGGAGGAGAAGAAGATTCTGGGAGGGTGAAGCACATATTAGGGGAGGAGTTGCCAGCGCTGGCGAAAGAAGTGGCAAGAGTAGAAACTGTTCGCTCTTACGCAGGTAGGCAGTTATGCTTATTATGTTTCTAATATTGTTGAATTTGATGGTTAATTAGATTGTCTGGAAGTTGAAACTCTGGGGTTTATAAGTTTATTTTAGATTTCTTAAATGAAAATGAGGTAGTGGGTAATTATTTTGTATCAGGATCAACTGCAATACGTAGTTCTTCAAAAACATCCGTTGATTACATTTAAATTTTGGATTCAATAGAGAGATTAGGTATGCACACCCCACACCTATGTAATTGGATAGGAGAATGGGAAATTACTGGTTCCTGATAGGGTGAAGGAAAAACTTTGTTTATACCGGATAAAGAACTGAGTTAGTTTCATGATGTGCATGGATAAAGAACCACACCTATGTAATCTGAACCGGTGGAGAACAGTAGTGGTTCAAGGGTTGAAATTGGATTGGAAGTGGGTTTTAAATCATGATTCTTGATGTTCACCATCTGAGGGATTTTGGGCTTACAATTTGACGAGGTGCTCTGTTATGGACTTTGTAACTCATTATCCATATCATATGACATCATCCACCAATTTAGTTAAACAGTAGGTCTATTTGCAGACAAGGTGGAGCTTCCATGTATCTCGTTCCTGAATCTAAATAGAAAAATGACTAGAGCATTTCCAATTAAGAAAGAGGCTCTGGTATTGAACATTCGGAAAATAAAATGGTTCCCAGTATTTCAAACACATATGAGCAAGTTGCATGTTTTATTTTTCAGCGAATTCTCCTCTTAATACTCTTATCACTGGAGCACATGCAGAATTTTGTGGAGAAAGCATCTCATTTGTGCAGAATATTTTTGTTTTTGGACCCATCGTTGTTTGGATGTTCTGCACTTATTGTCCCTTGGTAGTATGCTTGTAGCTTTAATTAACTTAAGTACATCTTCATTATCCTATTAGAAAATGCAGAGCACCGAAGGGTAACCATAAGTACATAATATTATTGGACTAGTTTGATCCAAAACTTAGATCGACCTATATCATAGAAATCAATGCTAGTTGTTACATGTTTTTCCCTACATACGCTTCCTGTCATATTTTAAATTAGTTTGACTATTTAACCTTTTGAAAGGTTTCTATTGGATATCCTAGCTCCCTTTGTAACATACGGTTTCATGCCATATGCTAGTTTATTTTTCTTGCTCGGTTGACAGAAAATATTTCATCTTATCAGTGCATTTTATGAACTCTTCTTTGTTTAGTGCTTTCTGTAACAAAAATGTGCTTTAGGTTTTCACTTATTTATGTGAATTATTTCTTATTGAATATCTATCAACAGAGACAGCATTGAAACTTGACACTCTATTTGGGGACATTGAAGATGCAGTCTCCTCTACCATGACAAGAAACCTAAGGAAGTCGCCCCCTGGGACCAGTTCAGAAGTGAGGGGCTTTAAATGCTTGATTATAGATTGTGTTGCAAGTTCTGTGTGTTTTCTCACTTTCTCAACCTTTACTACAGGAAACACGATTGCTTGCCATTAAATCTCTCAAACTCACAGAGGACATACTGAGTTCTGTTGCAAAATCACGGCCGCAGTGGAGACGTCTTGTCCACGCAGTTGATCACAGAGTGGATCGAGCTTTAGCTGTTTTAAGGCCCCAGGCAATAGCAGATCATCGATCCCTTCTTGCTTCTCTTGGATGGCCACCAACTCTTTCCATCTCCAAAAGTGTGAACACAGGGAAATCAAGTGTGGTTCTGAACCCTCTTTTCACAATGCATGGTGACTTGAAAAACCAGTACTGTGAAAAATTTCTCGCTTTGTGCGGTCTACAGGAATTACAGAGCCGAAGAAAGTCACGGCAACTTGAGGGGCACTATCATGAAGTTGCTATGCGCCATCCACTTTGGGCAATTGAAGAACTAGTAAATCCAATTTCATTGGCATCAGAACACCATTTCAAGAAGTGGGTTGGAAAGCCAGAATTTATTTTTGCTCTTGTTTATAAGATTACAAGGGATTTTGTTGATTCCATGGATGAGCTGTTGCAACCATTGGTTGATGAGGCAAGACTTGTTGGCTACAGTTGTAGAGAAGAATGGATTTCTGCAATGGTAACCTCCCTCTTGATGTACTTGGCGAAAGATGTCTTCCCTGTCTATATTGATCAGTTGGATGAAGAGAGCGTCAATGGGGTTCCATCACAGGCTAGATTTTCAATCATGCATCTTGTAGATTTAATGATTTCTTTTGATAAACGAGTTCAATCCCTTGTAGCTGATTCTGGAGTTTTGAATTCAATTAGGGATGATGAGAGTTTCCGGAGGATCTCCACCATGTCCATCTTTTGTGATCGGCCTGACTGGCTTGAGTTATGGGCAGAAATAGAGCTTGGTGATACAATGCGTAAGGTGAGACTTGAGATGGGGGACGAACGAAATTGGAAAAGTAAAGTCCAAGGAGCTTTGCTTGTGTCAGGGTCTGAGAGTTACAAATCTCCTGCAATTGCTGCTGCTACTCTTCGCCATTTATCAGCCATGATTGATCGTTGTAGGCCATTGCCAAGTATTTCTCTGAGAGCAAGATTTATAAGATTGGCATGTGCACCCCTTTTGAGGGAATTTCTTGATTGCTTACTTCAGAAGTGTCAAGAAGCCGAGGGGTTAACTGCCATAGCGGATGATGATGGCCTAATCAAGGTCACAAATTCTGTTAATGCAGCTCGTTACTGTGAGTCTGTTATGAAGGACTGGTGTGACGACTTGTTCTTTCTTGAAATGACATTAGATCAGGGTGATGAAGCGATAATAGGAGTTGATGAGGACACTTCAGGCTTAGGTGGTGGTATTTTTAATGAAGAAATTGGAAAGTTTGAAGAATTTCGGAAAGACTGGACTGAAAAGATATCAACTGTTGTTTTGAGGGGATTTGATGCTAGGTGTAGAGAGTATATGAAGAATAAGAAGCAGTGGCAGGAAAAGGAGGAAGGATGGAATGTCTCCAAATTATTTGTTGGGGCTCTTGATTATCTGCAAGGAAAGATATCAAAGCTAGAAGAGGGTTTAAATGAGATTGATTTTATTGTTGCATGGAGAAGTTTGGCCACTGGAGTTGATCATCTGGTTTTCAATGGTGTGTTGATGAGTAAGGCGAAGTTCTATAATGGTGGGGTGGAAAGATTTGGGGGCGACTTAGAAGTCCTGTTTGGGGTTTTTAGGGCGTGGTGTTTGAGACCTGAAGGGTTTTTCCCGAAGGTGGGCGAGGGATTGAAGTTGTTGAAAATGAAGGAGGACCAGCTGAAAGTAGGTACTGAAGGAATTGAAAGATGGCTGAAAGAGAAACAGATAAGACATTTGGGTGTTCCGGAGGTAGAGAGGATTGTTAAGAACCGAATTTTTAAGAGTTAGAAATCACTGAAGACACTAGGTTTAGTCCGAAGAAGGGTAAATTTTATTAAAAAGATGGCACAATTATGTAACAATGGGTGTTATTATTGAAACAAAAATGGTTAACATTGTAAAAATGAATGCGCAGCAAATTATTGAAATTGTAACGGCATCATCTTGCTCAGGTTTATAAGATGTTGCTTTGTCATGTTTTGGCGTCTTTCAACACATGTATTACCGTACGAGTGATTTTATCTTCGATTTTTAGGCGATTAATTTTTCGCGCTTAAGCCGATTATTTCTTAATTTTTAGTGGTTATTCGTTCGATCTTTATTGGTTGGTTTATGGTTGTTTATTCCGTATTTAAGAATATCGATGTTTCAACATGGCGTTGCTTTGAGTTCATTTTTAACATAATGTATTTAAGACATTTAGGTTTTTCGTAAATATGTACAAGATCAAGGGCTAACCACTATTTTCTTTTTGGAGCATTTTTTATTGAAACAGACAAACATTCAAAATGGTTGGATCTGATTCTGGATGACCTTCTGGATTATGTCGTCTTTTTTCTTTACTTCTCATACAAAAGGGTATCTTTCCGGAATTTTGCTCTATGTCTTCATGATTTACATGTAATTGGTACTTTTATTGGATTTGGGCTTGAATATTTTGGATTAATTTGTTAGAGCAATGCTCGGTTGAACTCACAAGTTTTGCTATCTCAAGCTTGTTGTCAATGTTAGATGATCAAAACTATTTCTTGATTTCTAGTCTACTAAGTCAAGTCTCGGACTAGGTTAGAATTTGGTAGTTGAATATCAGACATCACCCTCGATGAATGAAGATCGAAGAACACATTTGGAGAACTTCTTTTATCAGGTATGTGAAGACTGAACCATTCTATTTTATTCACTATCTTACCATTCTATCTGTCGAGACTACCTCGTATGATTTCTAGTATATTTACAAAGAAGAAGTTTCGAGTCAAGTTTGTCTTGTTAAGAATCTCGAAGTATGATTCAAGCATAGATGTTCAAAGGTCGTTAACGATATTAGTTCGAAACAATTTATTCGCGAGAATTAATTTGTGGATCAATTGAAATCGCCCTTATAAGTGATTTTATCATTTGGAATGTTTCAAACATCATAAGAGAGAAATTCATAAACTTCTGATATTTCTGCTTAGGGTAGGTTGGCAAACCAGTTTACAAACTATAGATATCTAATTTCAGAAATACATGGAGCAACTTCAGTTGAGAACGGTTCACGAACCGTGGTGAACTGAATTTTTGGTGTTGATATAAAAGGCTTAAGGTTGGCGAACTGTGTCCATCTGATTTCATAAACCAAGTATGGTTGGCGAGCCCAGTTCGCGAACAATTTACTTCTGAGTTCTCGAGCCGAGCAGGGTTGGCGAACCTGGTTCACGAACCGTAGGTACTAGCTACCTTACTCGTGAACTTTAGCCTACGGTTCACGAACCGTTTCACCAACGGTCCCATTAGAATTTAGCAGATGCTCAAAGACTTATTTTTAAAATATATATTTAGCATTTCTATGACTCTATTAAACACTTCTAAGACTTCATTGATCACTAAAACACTTATGTGTGCGCATCATGATCAAACTCTTGAGTGTTTAACATGCTTATAGTTCGAAAGACAGATTTTCAAAATCAGAACGGTCATTATACACGGTTCTGTAACCGGACCACTATATTTTCAAGATTGATTCTCACAAAGAAAGTGTTTGCTTGATTCTCAAGTTATCTTAGCTTGAATTGTAAGCAACCCTCAGTCTTGAAAATCTATAAATAAAGATGCTTTTCAATTGGAAATTTAATCCCTGATACTTTGTGTCCTAGTTGATAGCTAGAGTCGTCCTCTATGGACATAGGTTTCCTTTGAAAATCATGATTAGGTTTACGACTAAAGACTCCGCTTTGGGGATTTGTGAAGCCAGGTCCAACTATCTTTACCTTGATAGTTCGTATATCCTGATCTTACTTTTATGTTATCGAGGTTCTCGTAATCTCTTTCAGACAAGAAAAATAGAAATCGCAAACTTCTTTTTGTCTCATACTTTATGGTTCCCCAAGATAGATATTCGAAAATTGATCTTAAGTAATTTTTTGAAGATTGTTCTTGAGAGGTGGTAAAAGATACAGGCTTCCCATCTAAGTGAGTATAAGTTTTACGGATTGTGAGGTTTGCTAGCTTGTCTATTGCAAACAGATTTCCAAGCCTTATCTTTGATATAAAGGGAAATCAAATAGGCTTATTTGTTAGAGGCAGATTGGTATCAAAATTCTTTACTTAGGGTGAAGAAACTCTTAGGCTGTAAAAGACGTCAGCTAAGGGAATCAATTGCGTAGAACCTTGCGAGGTTCAAGAGACGTAAGGAGCGCGACTGTAACTGAATTATTGAAGGGTGGATTCGGTCCCAACTACATTCCAGTCGATGTCTAATAGTAGGTTGTTGTCTGTAGTGCAGTTGCGGTTTCTTCGTTAACAAAACTTTTTGTGTCTTGTGTTTATCCTTTTCTGCATTATATCGTTTATCATTATAATAGGATTTGCGCAAGTAGTACATATGAAATCTTACTAGATACTTCCATCTAATTATGATCGATTACGATACTTATTTCTTGTAGAACTCGTATCTTGAAAGATAGATAACAAGTTTATTACTCGGCAGAATTCCGATTATATTGTTTGGATACGACTAGATTGATCTAGGATATTGGTTTTTGAGATCGTCCAAGTAATTTTTGTAACGTTGACGGATTCCTTAGTCTATATTACTGATTGAGAAGAGATGGAGATATAAACTCTATATACATAATATTGTCAAGGATCATTAAGTTGGTCTACTTGCAACTATATTAGGTTTTGTCCATACAGGTTTCCGAACGAAACAGTTGGTGGTGTATTTAGTACTCCCGTGTTTTCAATTGGTATCAGAGCAGGAAAACACTATTAGACCTAACAAGTCTTTGTTTGTGGCGATCTGAATTATAGACAAGAGTGCAATCTCGATTAACCTACCACCATCCTTCAATGGCAAAAATTACTTATGGTAGAAAATAACTATGTGATCTTTCTTACAAGATCGTGATTCCAAGACATGGGTTTTTGTTGTAAGAGGATACATACTCCAATGGTCGGAGAAGGATAAGCTCTTGTTCCAAAACATATAGCGATGACGAACTCAGTGATACCAAACACAACTCTGATGGTCTTGAACGTTATTATCCATTCCATAAGCCAACATATTCAACATCATGTATCTACGTGCACTTGATCGAAGGATGCTTGGGATATCTTAGAAATCGTATTTGAAGGGAATACCGCACAGAAAGAGGCAAGGCTTCAAAACCTAACTTCTAACTGGGAAAATCTTCGTATGAATGATGAAGATTCGTTTGGGGAATTTAATCACAAGTTTTCAGAAATAGTGAATGTTTG
Source organism: Papaver somniferum (assembly GCF_003573695.1). Lineage (NCBI taxonomy): Eukaryota > Viridiplantae > Streptophyta > Magnoliopsida > Ranunculales > Papaveraceae > Papaver > Papaver somniferum. The sequence goes on from NC_039364.1 coordinate 101,961,534, forward strand.
TCATGCCCTAGGAAAGACCATTCCTGAAAGGGGTATTATGATGAAAATTATGAGATCTTTACCAGCTCGATATGAGTCTAACAAACATGCAATCACTGAAGGAAATGATCTTGCTATACTTTTTAAAAGTACGCTGGTCGGAAAGTTAAAGATCTTTGATCATGAACGATAAACAAAAGATGATAAAAAATATTGTTTTTAAAGCACTTAAGAACACTGAAGCACTTGAATAAAGTGAAAGTATTGGCAACTCTGAGAAATATTTTGTTCATGAATTATCAAATGAAGATCTTGAAAATTCAGTTTCTCTCATTACAAGGCAGTTTAGAGATCTTCTCAAGAAGAGGAATAAGCGGTTTTCAACAGAACGTCCATCATCATCAGCTAAGCCACATGATTGTATTCTCTCCAAAAAGGTGAATGATGATAGTGATAACGAGGATATGCCTTAGTGCTTCAAGTGTATAATATTTTATTCATCTTGCTATGAGTGCCCAAATCGCAGAAAATGCAATGGTAACAAGAGTCTTGCTTCAACTCTTGATGAAAATACAGATCATTGTGATTCAGAAGAAGAGGATATTTCAAGCATAACTCTTGTGGATGAAGTAGCTAATCTTGATGATAGTAACGATATTTACATCAGTCTTAACAAACTCTTTGAAGATCACTCTTCTATAACATTTGAGGATATAATGAATTTTTCACTTTCTAACGAAAATCCCACTGTTGATGATTCAGGAATATCTCAAGTGTGTCTGTCAGATGAAGTCGGAAGTACTCTTTAACCTTCCTTCAACCTAACAGTTCCCTATTGTACTACTGAAGATCACGAACTTAAGCAATGCTTCAAGTACAAAAAAAAGGTAAGGTATGTCAACAAACTGCAACAGAGGTCTAGTCGATTAAAAAATGTGCTTAAGCTCTTCCGAAAACCAAACCCGACTAAGGTATGTAATTATGTTCCTCCTTCTCCTAAAAGTGTGATTGTCTCTAAGGGAAAGGATGAATCTAAAGGAAAGAAGAGATCTAGATCTAAACGATCAGTAAAAATGGAGATTGACAAGCCTGTGCAGGAATCTAGAGGTGAGCTTATTGATGCTCACCCCAACATAAATTAATGTGTTGAAAGAGTTTTTTCTTGTCTCATTTTCCCTTAAAAAGACAAGAACTCTGCACCTCCTAGGTCTTTGGGACAGACTTCCTAGTTTGTGTCTTGAACTTCATTACTTAAACTTCCATCTTTTTATCATAGAATCGGAGTTAATATATATTCTTTGAAAGATTATGCCAATGTAAAAAGAGAATAACAATAGTTCATGTCGAGCTTTCTTCCATTGAGTCTGGTCCAGTTCAATTTTCTGGTTTTTGACTCAGTTACATAACTGAATGTTTAAAATTCATTCTCACACAAAGGCTATGAATGCTTTTTAATCTGGCTTGAATATTCAAAGATTTCATACTCTCGAAACTTTTGCATACACTCCCTTCACAGCATTTTTCAATTAATGATATTGTAAAGACTTACCCATGTACATACTTTAAGAAATGGTAAAATTATATTTCACATTTTAGTTCGATATTTAGTCCATGAATGAATTTCTTTTATTAAGAATTTGGTCGATTTCTGAACTTGTCGGTTTGATAATATTCCAAATCACTAAGTGTTTATGAAGTTCTATATATTTGTGCTTTTCTCAAGGTACATACGCAAAAAATTTATTTATGAGTTATGGTGCCTTTGAGCAAAATCTCTTCTGGTGAGACCTGTGTACTAATAGTTATTGATTCTACAATTAAGGATTTTGAGAAGTCCTACTCTAAGGAGAAAGATTCGGTTTTTAAGAGAAAAGAAAAAACGTGAAGAAACCAAGAGAAAATTACACAAATCAACAATGATTTACAAATATTCTTGAAGAACTTAAGAAGACTAAGATGGAATTACAAGGTCTAAAAGACATTCTGCAGAAATCTCTCGAGATTCAAAAAGTACTTGTCAAACAACAATGGAATAGGTTTGAAGGAGTTAACACTTTCATTCATAAACCTTACATTCAGATGCTAGTATATGACAACGAGTTCGGAGATGATAACACATTTTTCAAGGATCTTTTTACTAGTCAACTCCTTATAGGAATTTATTCTTATTCTTTAAAAAGTAACGCTAGATTTTGGAGTAGTTTTTATATGTTACCCTTGACTATTCCAAATACTATCATCTTTCATGTTTAAAGTTTAATTAAATTTATTTAATTAAATTTTATTTTGGAAGATGACTTGCAATACCTAATCTTCATGGATTATATATACGTATTGCTTATTTTGTTAGATTTATTCTTTGCTATCTTCAAGTAATTAGAACATACATATCATATTTTCTAATAGGTTAAGGTCTTAACTCTTGCAAAAGTGGAGTAAACTATTTTGAGAATTGCAGTACTGATCTCTCCACAAATACATTTTTGTGAATATACTTCTACATGATTCTGTAAGATGTTCTCTAGGAATATACTTACTTCCTTTATTGCATAACCGCCAGGGAATTAGTGATGAACTTTAATCTCTATATTCGTACATGGCTATAGAAGTTATAATTCTTAGTCGAGTCATATCGCATAAATTGTTCTCTCGTTCGTAACGAGCGTAAAGAATAATTTTTGTCGATCATTAATTTTCTCACGAAAATCTTGTATCTTAGTGCCTCTAATATTAAGAGCATTATTTTTAACTTCTTTCTTTGTAACTGGCGAGAAGAGAGAAAAATATTGGGATATAAATCTACTTTGTTTGTAACTCGCGAGTAAATTTTTTAATGTCCAAGAAAATTCTTTTCTTGTGATTAGAGTAAAGGTCGCTTATGTTGTTCTTTCAGGAATCACATCAAATGGTGGATAGTTCCTTTGAACTTGTGCTTAAACTTAATATCTTTGTGGGGAGAGCGGGTGCGGAATTATAGGAGATGCGTACACCTATATATCTCCTTGATGAAATCGCCGAGTTTCTTGGTGAAATCTTCCAATCTAAAAGCTGGTATGTGTTCTCTAGTCTTGAATACTCTTTGTTTAATTCATTATGATCCATATTTTTCACCTTTCCCAATTTTGTTGACAAAAAGGGGGAGAATTATTAAGTAATATCTTACTACAACATATGGATTTCTGGAGCATCATGTAAGGGGGAATGGATTATTATCTATAGGTTTTAACTATTTTGTAAAAGATGTAAGTATTGACTAATGGGGAGAACATATCACCGTGATATTGCTTCAAGTTGAGGTGCAATTGAACTTTGAGGAAGGTATCAATACCATGTTTCTGTATAACAACCAATGAGTAGAATGATTTTACATTCTAACAAAGATCTTTATGAGTATTCTTGTAAGTTTTTATTGCTACGAATCTTCATCAACAAAGGTGTTGAACGAACACATGCAGAACAATAGAAGAACCTGAAGTACGAAGAATTCAAGACGTCTGTTTAAGAACCAAAGAAATCAAGCATGGTGGATTCTGAGCTGAAAAGTTTACTTATTTTGAATGCATATGTATTGAATAGTTTTATCACTGAAATTGACAAATAGGTAGATTGTTAGAGCAACGCTCGGTTGAGCCCACAAGTTTTGTTATCTCAATATTGTTGTCAATGTTAGATGATCAAAACTATTTCTAAATTTCTAGTCTACTAAATCAAGTCTCTGACTAAGTTAGAATTTGAATGTCCCCCGAGGGACCATACCATATTAACACCAATGGACTTAAAGTTGTTTTGAAAAATCTGCCTTGGATTTGAATGTCTAGTTTCCGATTCTAACAATTCAAATCATGTCACTGTAGACCCTCACATTGTTCATTTTCGTTAACAAAATCCAGTAATATAATTTAAAGTTTCCTTTGGAAATGAGTTAGTTTTGAAAGACATTTGACAATTGTGTCACCTATGTCCTCAAATTGTTCTAAACAATAACAATAATAATAATTCTTTCCAAATGAGTTGGATACGAAAACTCCCAACTTCCACGAAAGAGCATCACAAGAATCTCTGGATTCTATTTGACAAAGCCAATAAATTGCAAAATGACCCTCCGTTGCATGAAAGGCTTTTGCTTTACTCCTTTCGGAAAACCTTGCTTGTCATGATAAGGATGTCTACAATGTTAAGACAAAGCCACGAGGAGGATAGAACTTAAATATCAAGAAGGGTTGTTAATCAGTATTAGTCAGTTATAAGAAGAACAAACATGTTCTCTTATAGTCTTAATTACGCATTAAAAATTAAATAATCATCATCAATATCATACATGTAAATATATCCCATTTTCGCCCGGGAATATCGGCTCGATGTTGCTTGATTGACGAAGCTCCTAATCATCGATCCCACTTTCGAGCTTATTTAATCAAAGTACGATTAAAGTAGTTATTCTTTTAATTTAGTTTGTCGTGAGATTTGTTAAGAGTATAAACTAGTGAAGATCGGATCTATGAGTACAACTTATGGTCATGTGTAATTTGATAACCGAAAAAATTATCAGTGTCGGTTTTGTTGCTACGTGCATCTTCATGTACCTTGGGAGCTCTAGGCAGCTTCCTATTTATATTTAATATGAAATGTACTTGGTTAGTTAGACGCAAGTGCTTGTATATAAAAATTAATGTATGCAGAGGCAATGATCTAATGTGGTTCAAGAATGCTATTTGGCCAGCTGATCAGAGAGAAGAAATGAAAATCGTGCACCAAGTGGCGTCACTGGCATGTGCAAACCACTTGGGGTGTTGCGATCTTGTATGTGTGTTTATTAAGTAAAGATGTCTCCTAATTTTTATTTTAATTAACAAGATAAGCAGTGGGAGTTAGGGAATGATGCTGTCTTAAACATCGACTGAAATAGTATACTTTGCCATGTATTTGTTAGGTAATGCGTTGTATAGTGTACTGGTCTTTTTCCAATAATTTTGAAAAAATAAAAATGCTATGAAGAGTATTGTTAGCCAGCGATAGAAGAAGCTTTGTTTGGATGCAAGTGGAGATCTAAAGATGATTAAACGTGCTTCCTTTGTTAACCTAGTGCCAGCTCATGGAGTATTGTGATCGAGTTGTTGTAATAAAATCTTATATTGCCTGTTTGGGTACTAAAAGCATAAATGATTCTATTTCCGGAGTCAATCTCAAAAATTAGAAACAAAATCAATTTGTTTCACAAAGAGCTGATTCTTTTGTTTTTAGAAATCATTTTAAAATTGTATTCAGAATTTAACCTTTTTTGTTTTCACATACTTTTTATCTTGACTAGCTTTTGTTTTTTCTAATTATTTTGCCTTCCTATTCCAACGCCAATTAGCTCTCCTGTGAAAAGTATCATGATTCACCAATGTCCCTGTAGTTCTAAAATATCAATAATAGTTCCAACGCCAATTAGCAAAGGTGATGATATCAATAATAGTTCTAAAATATCCTTGGTTGAGTCTGCATTTGTCAGAAAAAATAAATAATAATCTCCACTTCCTGAAAAATGGAAAAATATCATTTCTTATGTATACTCAGGCTGAATTGAAAAAATAAAAATATCATTTTTACAAGTGTTCTCTCGAAACGACACTTTTCCGTGTCAGCAGCAAAGGATCACAATTAACAACTCCACCGCCACACACATAACATCTCGTCAAATCCGAAACGAGAGGATCATAACTCATACTAATGCATTGTTACATCTGATCCACTAACTAACACCTTAAATAATCACCAGTGACCAAAGCATAAATTTGTTCTATCGTACAAAACATGAAAAATTCTCACCCACAGTGGAAAGCCAGGATAAGTAGAAATGGCATCAATCCACCGACACTCAACATGTGAACATGTACTCCTCAATCATTTTCACCTATCAATATTGGGATCCAAAAAATAAACAAAGTAGTTGTGTGTGATATACATTCTTCCACCATCCATTGTGACTCGAATTTAACCTAAAAAATGAAAAGCATCCAAGTTGAATTTCATATCTTTCTATTTTAGCATCTTGGGTTTAGTCATAATCAAGAGAAAGGAAAAGAATAATAAATACTTGTTGATGGCAACAGCCATAAAGTAAATATCCAGCTAGAGATTGTTATTTCTAGTGATGAAATTTTGACGTAAAAATTCCCCACTGTTTTGTTGAATTAGCCACATCATGAGAACAAATATGGAAAAACAAAGAAAATGATATGTTAACTGAGGATGGATTTTCCCATGACAGTAATAGGGATGAACCCCTACTAATTTTTGGGGTGTGCTGGGCCAATTCTTTATTAGTGCCGCGGGAAAACTCCCGATTTTATTCGCAGTTAATTTGGAACCGCCAGAAAAGAAAATAGGTAAATATTATATTTACTTATCTTTTTCTCATCTAAAGATTATTGCGCTTGCATGATGTATTTATCTTCTTTGGTACCAATTTTGAAAGTATCAAAATTGTGTAGCCACCCCAACCTAATCAAATGGTGAAAATATCTAAAGAATCTCAAGAACAAAAACATTATATGGGTTCAGCTTGTTAAAACCTAAATCCGTGAGCTTGAGGGAGAATAACTATGATTTGATTAGAAATATCCACCTCCCTCTAAGCGACGCCGAGGATAAGATCATCTGGCACACTTCAAATCTGGCAAATACACTACTGCCTCTGGTTACAAATACTTAACCCAAGAAGCAATACAACCTCAGCACAACCCACTTCCAGCAACCAAATTCATTTGGACGTTACCATGTCCACCAAAAATTAGATTTTTCTTGTGGAAAGCAATTAATGAAGGTCTACCAACCTTCACTATCTTAAACAGAATCCATCTCGTCAACTCCAACCTATGCCCTCGTTGTAATTCCGATACAGAATCAGCTGATCACTTACTCTTACGCTGCCCGGTAGCGATTACAACTTGGAAAACCTTACTTCATCAACTCACAAACACCCAAAATACCTCCACTACAATCGCAAACGCAATAACACCTCAAACAACCATCTCCCAACTCCTACAACAACAAGCCCCTCCCGCATTCATCACCTCTTTCTGTTATCTTCTATGGTCACTCTGGTTGACCAGAAACGATCTTTATCTACCGACAAAAACAGGCAACAACAATGACATTTTATTTTCAACCCTAAAGCAACAACATGAGTACTTATGGGCTCAAGAATCCCTACCGCCTATTCTTCCAGGCGACTTACCAACGTTCACTCCCTAAAGAGGAAACAGAACAACAACAACAGTAATGCTAGGATGGTCCTACCCTAACTCGGATTAGATAAAAATCAACACAGATGGCATTGCCAGGGGACACCCCGGAATTGCAGGGGCGGGGGTTTCATTTGCAGGAATTTGGAAACAAAAGTCATCATGGCTCTCGCGCAACCTCTAGGAATTACTAATGCTTTAATTGCAGAAACCTGGTCGCTGCTGCTAGCCACAAGAACCGCGATAGATAGACAATGGATGAGAGTTCTTTTCGAGACAGATTCTGAAAATCTTCTGCGCTTCGTTACCTCACCTGAAGGACCACCGTTCTCTCTTGGGCTTTGTGACAAGAAGGTAACTTGGAATCAAGGAAAATTTCCTACTAATGATCTTAGTATCCCGTTGTTGGCATTTGGGAAACTTGGTATCCCCAATCTTTGTCCCTCCGCAATTGAGAACTCTTGGTGGAGTCTTCAGTTTGCGGCCTTAGTCTATTTCCTTGATTCGGGTGTTCAAAGTCTCGATATTTGTGGTTTTATCATTTATCAAATGACTTTGATGACTTCACCTATCAAGATGTTAGGTTACCCTTGCTTGATTGGACAAATTTGTTGTGATCGTGGTCTTGATTCGATTGGCAACTCTCTCGGAGTTCCCAAACTGGTTCGTCCGCGTACCTTCAGACGCATAAGGGAGAATGTGTACAAAAGACAAAGAGATGCTTCACTTAACGATTGTGACCCTACCACTTTGAGTCTTCTTCAAAAATTCATAAGGGTGTGTGTAAGGTCGATTCAAGGGTGAAGTGTGTCCAAGAACAATTGTCTTTGGTTGCAATGAAGTTTCCCGAGCTCAAGGAAGAATTGAACACAATTCAAGCATCTTGGAGTGTCTCCGATGAGGAAGAAGATGAGTAATTTGTGTTCTTATTGCCTAGTAAATCTTCTCTTTTTTTGCTTTGTTTAGAAGAATAACTAGAGGTTGGAATAGCCATTATTGTGATTACACATAGCTATATTCAACGTTTTTCATCTTCATGTTTTTGGATTTATTGGTTTAAATTCTAAATTGTTTGGAAGATGATTTTTGCAGCATTAATCTTTATGGTTTTATATATTGCAATATTGTTATGGGATATGTGTGTTTGCGTCCGTGAACTTGATTGTCCCATATCTTGTCAAAAGTAAAGTCGCTCATGAATTGATATGCATGTATTGATGAAAGAATGAATGGACTTTTGACAAATACAAAAGTTAAGCCTATATTGTCAATTATTGATGGAAGATAGGTTAAAATCTTTTGTTTGCAAGGATTATGTCTATTAAATGTCGTTATGCAAATAGTGATGGAAAATAGAATTAATCCTTGTATATTCCGCAGTAATTGATCTTCCCTGATCCATATTTTATGTATTACTATGTGGCTCCGTAATGTGTCTTATGTTGAGCACGAAACAACCAAGTTGATTATTTTTATGATTAGCCTTGTTGTTGTTCCATAAGGTACTTTATGTTGAGCATTTTGAACTAAATTAATCATCTTGTTTGGTTATTTAGTTATGACTCCATAAGTCTTATTATGTTTGAGCGTTCATGACTAGGTTGATTGTTCATGATGAACTTAGTCATTGCTCCATAGACTCTCTTATGTGAGTATGGCTAATTAAATTGATTACTTTGTGATTAGTTTGATTGTGTATTTCGATTAGATTAATTATGGGTTTGCTTGTGATTAATCTAATTGAGCGCTCTTAAGTCTCCATAAGTTTACTTGTGTTAAGCATTTTCGGTTAAATTAATCATGAACTTCTTGTGGTTAATTTAATATTTTGGATTCAAATTCATACTAGTATGTGATTTGTTATGTCCAAAGAAATCCTTCTTTTTTTTCGAAATTAAGGTCGCAATTGTTGTTCCCTTGGGAATGACATTTTATGGGGGAGAGTTCTTTTTGAACTTGCGCTTAATTGCCAAATCTTTGTGGGGAGTGCGGTTGTGGAATATTATAGGGGTTATCTTGTATCTTTAAACTCCTTGATGAATGCATTTAGCTTCGGCTTTATGATTGCATCTAAATAAGATGATGTGTGTTCTTTATTTTGGTCATGAAATGTGTCTTTCAGAAATTTCATTAGGATCCCGTTCTTGTACCTTTGCCAATTTTATTGACAAAAGGGGGGAGAATTAATATGTAGTTCACACTACAAATACATATGGTTTTCGGATCATTATGTAAGGGGGAGTGGTTTCCATGTGAGATGGAGTATTGACTAAGGGGGAGTGATACATATCACCATAGTATTTTTGTTGAAGTTGTGACATAATTGAACTTTGACGTTGTGTAATGATACTATAACACTGTACAACAATTGAGAACTATTGTTTTCTTGTTGTTATAGCTACGGATTTTCAACAACGATGATGCTAAACTTACAACCTTTGGGATCATTGGGGTACTTGGAAGTGACGAAGATTTCGAGTAATGTTGAAGATTAGGCATGTGGAATAGGAGCTACAAAAGTTAATTTATTTATTTTTTGTATTCCATATGTATTAATAGTTTTGCCACTAAAATTGACAAAGGGGGAGATTGTTAGAGCATTGCTCGGTCGAACTCGCATGCGTTGCTATCTCAAGCATGTTTGTCAATATTAGCGATCAAAATTATAAGTATTGATTACTAGCCTATTAGAGTTAAGGTCTTGGATTATATAGAAAGTGTAATTGAGATCAAGACTCCATGGTAATCATCATACAAGACGAAGGACTACTCAAGGAACTGGTGGATCTTCATCAACTAAAAGGTATGTGGAGACTTGAACTTATCTTTCACTCAAAAGTCTATTTACTCTATCTCCTACTCTTGAGACAAAAGTCGTTTTGATATATAGACTTTCATTATACACATATGTTATTTCGAGCCGAGTTTATCTCGCCTATCTATTTCTTGAAATATGTGTTGGTTAACTTTCGCTTTAGCCGAATTCATCTTACCAAGTGAGGAAAGTCATGTTATGTTTCAATCACTTTGAAAATTGCTCCGACGAAAAATGGTCTGTGAATAACGGCTATATAACGTTCTCTGAGAATGTTTCAATGATTGAAATGAGAGTTTAGATTACATAACCATTGGTAGGATATAAGCATTGTTGTGGAAACACATATATGTATAAGTCCTTATTCCTTGAACCAATGTTTGCGAACTTTGCTGATCAAGAGAAATGGAAGTGGCGTGAGCCAAGTCCGCGAACTTAGTCTGCGAACTCAGTCCGCAAACTTGCGGAACTTCTCGGACCGAGATTTTCTGCTGAAGTTTGTGTACTCCTTCCATGAGCTTAAGTCCGCGAACCCAGTCAGCGAACTTGAGCAGGGTATATCTAAAGTCGGTTGTTCTTGAACTAATGTTTAAATAAACTAAGGAATGCTTTTGCAAACCGTGGCTATAAAGTTCATGAACCGATTCAAGTGAATCAAACCGATTTTGCTTCAACTGTGTCTTGTGTAGTTACATAATATTTTCTTGCAATTGAACAACTCTCTAACTAGTTCATTTGAGTCATTTGAACTAGTTATGGTGAAGAAGAATAAGGTTGATATGAGAGTAATCTTATGGCTAACCATTTGGTTGACTTGTTGAACCAACAAATGTTAATGTTTGGGTACGGTTCATAAACCCAAAATTGGACATTTCATTTGTGTGTGACAATCTAAGTTTTCGATCTAACGATTGAGAAATATTAGCTTGAATCTAATCAGGTTTTCATTTAACGGTGAATATTGAATGCTTTGTTACTAAGCTAACATTGATTGCACACCCTGATTTGAAAGTGTATATAAGGGATAACTCTACCAACTGGGAAACCTAATCCCCACACATTTTGTGTGATACTAGTTGTGCTAAGCTAGAGTCGATTCTCCTTTAACCTTTGGTTTCTTCTTCTAAACCAGGTTAACGACTTAAAGACTTCATTGGGATTGTGAAACCAGACCGATACTACTTTTCTTGTAGTTGTGTGATCTGATCTTGTATCTTCTATCGTACGAGTACAATTGTAATAATTGGATTGAGATTTATATCTCTGATAGGAAAGATAAAAAGTAATCACAAACAAACTTCGTCTCATCGTTTGTGATTCCGCAATATCTTTTTTTGTTGCGTCGATTAAGATTATTGTGAGGTGACTGATAATACTAAGTTGTTCTTCGGGAATATAAGTCTGGTATTATTGATTGGTTCCTGTTCACCTTGATTTATCAAAAGACGGAACAAAACTCATAGGTATATTCGTGGGAGACGGATTTATCTATTATCATAGACTTTTCTATGTGATATAGATATGTTTATTAAAGTCTTCGACTTTGAGTCGTAGCAACTCTTAGTTGTGGGTGGGATCACCTAATGGAATCAAGTGTGCAGTATCCTGCTGGGATCAGAGGCGTATGAGCGTAATTGTACCTTGGATCAGTGTGAGATTGATTGGGGTTCAACTACAGTCCAGACCGAAGTTAGTTTGGAGTAGGCTAGTGTCTGTAGCGGCTTAATATAGTGTGTGTTCAATCTGGACTAGGTCCCGGGGTTTTTCTGCATTTGTTGTTTCCTCGTTAACAAAATTCTGGTGTCTGTGTTAATTCAGTTTCCGCATTATATTTGTTTATAGAATTGAAATAATATAGGTTGTGCGTTGATCAATCAATTAGAATATCCGACCTTTTGGTTGTTGATTTAAATTGATTGACACTTGAATATTGGTCTTTGATACCATCTAAGTTTTCTCTCTAGTATTTGATAAAGACTCGCAGATTTCTATTTGCTTAAGTATATATCAAATCGAGAGATTGAGATATAAACTCTTTAATATAATTTTATCTAGATTGAGTCTGACCGACTAGTTGATTCTCTAGAAAGTAAATTGGAGTTTTTCCATATAGATTGCTAAGCGAAATATTGGGTGTGGTTGTTAGACCCCCACTTTTTCAAACTTTGTATCTCAATTATATACAATATAATCCTTTGTCTTGGTGTGTTTCATCTTGTGGTACGAGTCTGACACATGATATAACTATTTTGTATATGATACTGAAACACTAAAATGTATGCAATTTATTTCCGATAATATCCAATGAAAAACTCTAGCTAACTTAGCCATCTAAGAGTTTTCTGCAGGCGCCACCACTCCCCGCTCTCTCACCCCCTGTTTGCTTGGGAAATAAGGTCGCAAAAATCATCATAGTTATCATCAACATGGGGGTTTGAGGTAAGATGTATTTTTCCTAAACAATTAACTTTGCAAATTACTTTGATGCTTATGTTTTTTTTCGAAGTTACTTTGTAACCTTCTGTTAGAGCACTGCTCGGTCGAACTCGCATGCGTTGCTATCTCAAGCATGTTTGTCAATGTTAGTGATCAAAACTATAAATCTTGATTTCTAGCCTATTTATAGATGTCTCGGACTAGGACATAGTTTGTGTAGTTGAGCTTAGACTTCACGTCGTTTATCACTTGAAGACGAAGAACTACTAAGGGAGCTTGTGGAACTTCATCGACAAAAGGTATGTGGAGACTTAAACTCATCTATCACTTGGAAAGTCTATTTCTACTATATCTCCTATATTGAGACATAAGTCGTATTACGATATAGTTTTCTAAATACACATTTGAGATTTCGAGCTAAGTAAATCTCGCTTACATATTTCTCTAAATATGTGTTAGTAAGCTTTCGCTTCGACCAAGTTCATCTTATTGATAAGTTCATAAAACCCACAATAAAATACTGCAAGTGCACAGTGTCTAACTAGTAGAACAATGGCAAGTACAGGTCGTTACCACGAGGAGTGTGAAATACTCTACCAACTAATACCAAAAACTAAGTAATCGTAATATGTTGTTTTTGAGAGTTTTCAGAAATTCGGACAAAATGAAATAATAAATAACAAAGACGTAACAAAAATGATAAAGGGTTGTTAGGGTTTTCGATTTCCACCAATACAATCATATAAAACTCTACTAATCTCTATTTATCACTCAAGACAAATTTCGAAATCAATCTCATGTCCCGGAAGATGTTATATTAAATTCTAAAATATAGTTTCTCCACTGTAACTTCCTTCGCTTCGTATGTAGAGATCCTAAAGCATTACCTATCTATCCTTGCATACCTCGTCTAGGGATTTAACCGAAGCACGAAATATCAATTCAAAAGCATAAATAATCTAGAAAATCACATGAACGATAAAACACCAAGCTATATGAAGAGAAATCACTAATCAATGAATCATTATTAGAAATATCATCGTAGAGTTTATAAAACTAAATTGGATTCTATATAAACCCTAATATGGATTATCTAGCCATGTCTTTCTCCAAAAACCATAAACAAATTGACATCAAAATTAGCTAAACCAAAATAATTGAAAAATGGGCAATGAAACTTCTCAAACCCTAGCTCCTGTTCACGGCTCTCCGCCGCGCCTCCTTCCTGGTTTTGGCTTGTTGCCGCAACCTCCTCTCCTCTATTCTCTGTATGCGTTCTCTTTTATAGGTCTTCTTCCAAAGACTCCCAATCGAACCAAATAATTCCAAGGCCCAGTCCAATGATCATCACCTGGCTTCCAAGACTCGTGAACCACTATGCCAATTCTCCCACTGGTTTCCTCGTTCCGTGCATTATTTACCGCGAGCAAGGACTTTTTTTCTCCGGCCACAGCTTCTCTTATTTCTCCATCTCGGAAACAACAGCTCGTCTTGTCTTCTAGAATTTCTCTTAGCCCCTTGTTCGCAGCCGTTAAACAATAGCAGCAACACCAGCTCCCTCGACTGCTTCGACTGAACATCACCTCCATTACTGCCAAGAAATGATGTTGCTGGTATTAAAGCAAAGCTCGACATCTTCCTTCGACTGTCAACAGACATACTCACCACCGCTTCTGCCATATTGACTGCAACTTGCTCTACTGTAAGCAATAATTTTGTCATTCTCTTATGCTATCACCGGCTCTCAAAGCTCGTACATATAACCACTGCTGACTGCAATAATTCTGGCCATTGACAGAATTTGTCATGGTATATTGGATTATGTAAAGATGTAAATTATGAATTACATGTATCTGGTCTTATATACAAGAACCAGAGATATAACAGGAAGTAACTTAGCTTACACGACAAGTAATATACAAAGATACAGATATATGACAGATATACAACAGGTATATCTGGAAAGGGATATATCTCATAGATATATTAGGAATATCTCGTAATACCCCCCCCCCCCCCTCAAACTCAACATGGGATAGAGCACATGTTGAGTTTGGAAATTAAGAGCTTGAGACGCACAGAAGACAACGCCTTAGTAAAGAGATCAGCAGGTTGCATCTCAGAAGAAACAAAGGATAAGTTGATAATCCGTTTCTTGTACTGATGACGTACAAAATGACAGTCAATTTCGATATGCTTGGTACGTTCATGAAAAACATCATTGTGAGCAATGTGAATAGCAGCCTTGTTGTCACAGTACAGTGGAGTTGGTTCTGACAGATTAACTCCCATATCCCCTAGAAGCCATCGCAACCAAACAATTTCTGAGGTTGAGTGTGCAAGATATCTATACTCTGCTTCAGCACTAGATCGGGAAACTACGTTTTGCTTCTTACTGCGCCAAGATATTAATGAACTACCCAGAAATATGCAATATCCTGTAGTTGAGCGTCTATCTGTAATATCTCCTGCCCAATCTGTATCTGAATATGCACGAAGGCAGAGATCAGAAGTGGACGAAAACGTAACTCTTTGATACAATATCCCTTTGATATAACGTAAGATCCTGAGTACAGCTGCATAGTGAGTGGATCGCGGAGCTGACATGAACTGACTAACTATATGCACTGCATGACTAATGTCTGGTCGAGTAATAGTTAAATAGTTTAGACATCCCACAAGTTGGAGGTACAAGGTAGGATTAATAAGGAGTTTTCCATCAGAAGGACTAAGCTTGCTATTCAATTCAAGAGGTGTGGCTGCAGTTTTATTATCCGTTAATCCAGCACGTTGAAGAATATCTGAGGCATAATTTACTTGAGAGATGAAACAATCATCAGATGAGTGATCAACTTCTAAACCAAGAAAGTAACGTAAGGAGCCTAGATCCTTCATTTCAAAACATGAACTAAGATGAGTTTTAAGAGCATCAATGCCTTTCATGTCATCACCTGTAATGACCATATCATCTACGTAGAGGAGTAGAATAACCATACCCCTTGCAGTGGAACGAGTAAACATGGCTGAATCATATGCACTTTGAGTGAAACCGAATCGTAAAACAGATTGGAAAACTTTTCAAACCAAGCATGAGGTGCTTGTTTGAGTCCATAGAGAGGTTTACGAAGCTTACATACTTGATTAGGAGAGTGAGACATTCCAGGTGGAGGTATCATATACACTTCTTCTTGAAGATCTCCATGAAGAAAGGCATTTTTCACATCCATTTGATGTAGATTCCATTTTCGAGCAACAGCAAGAAGAGTACGAACTGTAGTCATACGAGCAACAGGGGCAATGTTTCTTCATAGTCGATACCATACTCCTGAGTGTATCCTTGAGAAACTAGACGGGATTTTTTTCTAACTATCTTCCCGTCTGAGTCAGTTTTAATTTTGTATACCCATTTACTTCCAACAACAGACTTTCCTGGAGGTAGCACAACCATATCCCAAGTATGATATTCTTTGTGTGCAACTAATTCTTCGTCCATAGAGTGTTGCCAGACTGGTAGTACAGATGCTTCCCTGTAAGAAGTTGGTGCATGCACAGATAAAATCGATGATAATGAACAATGATAGTCTGCAAACCTGACTGGTGGTCGACGATTTCGTGTTGGTAAAGTAACATTGTCAGATATAGGATCCCCTTCTTGAGAAGCTGCGTCAGGATTAACCATAGAGTGATCTTGTATAGCTTCCCTATTTTCAAGAGGAGTAATATCTGTGGAGGGAAACTGAATGGATGTTGATGGAGGACTGAACTGAGTCGTATCCTCAAAGGGATCTAGATAAGAGAACTGTTCTAAGTTGGGAGATTTACTAGTGGGGAGAGACCAAAAGGGTATATTTTCCCAGAATGTAACATGTCTGGAAACACGTCGTCTTTGACTCTCTGGATCATAGCAGCGATAACCTTTTTGTTCTATGCCATAGCCTAGGAATACACATATAGCATTCTTTTTGCTAAGTTTGGTTCTTTCTCTCTCAGTAAGAAGAACGAAGCATGTTAACCCAAAAACACGAAGCTCAGAGTAATTTGGTTTCTTGTTGTATAATCGTTCATATCGAGACATTACTTCTGTAACTATGGATGGAATACGGTTTATTGTGTAGACTGCAGTCAGGACTGACTCACCCCAAAAGTTAGATGGAACTGATGCTGAAAAAAGTTGTGTTCTAGCTGTCTCTATGATATGGCGGTGTTTTCTCTCTGCAATACCATTTTGCTGTGGAGTTTCAGTGCATGATAATTAAAGAAGAGTACCTTCTGTTGCAAGGAATTCTTTGAAAGGAGTTGATATATACTCTCCTCCTTGATCAGCTCTGAATGTCTTGATGGTTTTTCCGAATTGGGTCTTGATCATTCTAGAAAAGGTTGTGTAAATTTTTTTAAAATCTGATCTAGAACTGAAAAGATATATCCATGTGAAACGAGAGAAATCATCAATGAAAATCACATAATATAGTGCTCCTCCCTTAGAGATAATATGAGATTTTCCCCATACATCTGAGTGGATGAGATCAAAAGGTTCGACAGAATGAGTTATACTATTATTGAAAGGAAGAGCAGTTTGTTTTCCTAACTTGCATGAGATGCAATAAGGTTTTTTATCAACCTGAATAGTTCCTAATAATCCACTATTTATCATATGAGTGAGACGAGAGAAAGATACATGGCCTAACTTAGAATGCCATGACATAAAAGGAGACACAGGCGGAGAAAAGGAATTTGCAGTTGCAGTTGCAGCAAGCTCACTCTTTGACAGTCTAGGAGAAACCAGTCTTTCGAGAAGGTACAATCTTCCTACTCTACGGCCTATCCCAACAAGCTTCTCTGTCTTGGGATCCTGTATCACACAGCCAAAAGAGAAGAAGTAAATGTTAAATCCCTGATTACATAATTGTCCAATTGATATAAGGTTCATTCTTATCTTTGGAACAAGTAACACATCAGATATATGTATCTTGTCAGAGATTTTAATCTGACCAATATGACTGGCAGCTAGTTCAGATCCATTTGCAGTTTGGATTGTAGGTATAATAATAGGACTTTTCTGCTCAAATATGCTAGAATCAAATGTCATATGGTTAGAGGCACCTGAGTCAAGAAACCAATCATTTGAGAAGCTACCTGCGAAAGTAGATAGTGCAGATGCTGCTGTAGAGTTATTGTTGCCCATTGAAAGTGCCTCTTGGAGCATTTCTTGTATGTCAGCTAGGTTATTTGGTATAGATCCAGGTGCTGCATGAGTGGATGGTGCAGGTACATATCCAGTTCCATTAAACCTTCTTCGTTCTCTCATGTTTCTGGAAGATGGTGAGGTGCAGTTTGCTACTGTATGTCCTGGTTCCTTGCAATAGTTGCACTGAATTGGAGAACTTGATTCTTGTTGGATTATTTGAGAAACTGAAGTGTGAGGTCCACTCTGCATTGGTGTCACAGTGCAGTTCTTAGCTAAGTGACCTGATTTCTTACAGTTGTAGCATTGAGTTTGTGAAAAATCACGAGCTGTCTTCTGTGTATTGAAGTGATTGTTAAAGTTTGCACGTGAAGGAGCTGCAAACACGGCTGGTATACCTGGCTTGATTCTTTTTCGAGTTTCTTCAGTGATGAGTTCTGACAATGCAGCCTCAACAGATGGAAGAGGTGATCGATGTAGTATTGAGGCTCTTACAGTCTCAAAATCATCTTTTAATGTCATTAAGAGCTGAACTAGTCGTGATTCTTCTCTGTATTTCTGCCATAGCTCTATGTCAGCTGTCCAGTTGGGTTCCATTAGTGCTAACTGGTTCCATATAATCGACATCTCAGAGTGGAAGTCTGAAACAAATTGTTCTATTTGTTGTTTCATAGATCGGATATCTTGTTCTAGCTTGTAACGTTGAGCAAAATTAATTTGGGTATACCTTTTTGAAAGAAAGTCTCATGCATCTTTGGCAGTTTCAAAACCTGTAAGTTGCATGCTTATGGAAGTTACAACTGTGTTGCTTATCCAGGTTAATATCTTGTGATTGTTGACCTCCCAGCTTTCAGCAGTTTCTTCTCCAGCTTCTTTTCCTTTCTCAGTGATAACGACACCAGTTGCAGGCTTTTTGGCTCTTCCATCAATATATCTCCACATGGCTTTTCCCTTGAGAAAACTTCTCATTAAGAAGGACCAATGATTGTAGTTGGTTCCATCAAACTTCACAGTAATGGGTTGATAATCTTCACGTGACATGTTAAGTGATAATGAAAGAGGATACGTGATACTAGGGTTTGAGTTTTATGATTCAAGTACTGATTATTGGTTGTTGTTTGCTGCAGCGAAAACACGATTTGATTTAGGGTTGAGAGGAACCTGGCTCTGATACCATGACAGAATTTGTCATGGTATATTGGATTATGTAAAGATGTAAATTATGAATTACATGTATCTGGTCTTATATACAAGAACCAAAGATATAACAGGAAGTAACTTAGCTTACACGACAAGTAATATACAAATATACAGATATATGACAGATATACAACAGGTATATCTGGAAAGGGAGATATCTCATAGATATATGAGGAATATCTCGTAATAGCCATCTCGCTATAGCATCACTTCCTTTCTGTCCTTCATTCTCTTATCTCCTCGAAGCAACAACACATCTCTTCAGTCATCTTCTCGCCGCATAAATCAATGTAAACACCATCAACCAACTAGTTTGCGAAACACTCATGAAAACACCCTTTATAAACATCACGAATTCCACCATTCACGACTATTCCAGCCATATACCCAGCTTCACTATCACCAATCGATAATCCCTGAACTTCTAGCCACTATCGACTGCATTCATCTCAGCCATCACGTACTCCATCTCCATTCAGTTGAAATCACCTGTTTGATTTCATTGCCACTTTTTGTTATGCATCAGACTCGCATCCCTTGAGTAGAAACCGGCACAAGACTACCAACGGCAACCACTCTTCTTGTCTGCTTTCTGTCCGTCAAACTCTCGGCACCTTACTGCATTCAGTTTAGACCAATTGCGAGCAGCACTATCTTCATTTGATTGCGCAGAGAATGGAAGCCAACTGACTCTCTTTCAATAACGTTTGCAGACAATTATCACTTCCATCTTCTGTTCATAACTTGCAAGACTCCACCTTTTGCACCATCAAAAGTAAACACCTTCACTTCAGCCAATTACCACCTGCTGACTTGCTTAACTTTGGTAAGGAAACGTGATGTGGTGGTGGTAGAATAAGCCACGTCTCCACTTAACTTTAGCCCCTAGTGGCTTTTTCCTGCTACAAAATGTTAAGTCAACAAAAGAGTAGTCCACCATTTTCTTCTTTGTTAAACTAGCAAGTGGTGCTAACAATAGTTAAACGTTTGCATGATAATCCGTAGTGGCTCCTCTTCTTCCGTGCCATGAAATGATTTAGATCGTGCAACTATAAAGTTATCAGGGCAGATTACTACTTAAGCTCTTTTGGTGCCGTGAGTAATATGAGGGCTGCTGATATATATATAGAACGCCGGCTACATTTTGTCGTCGTGGTTGCTGATACATGGAAATACCAGGCCAACCCATTTCATCATTGTGGTTGCTGATACATGGGAATACCAAGCCAACCCATTTCATCGTTGTGGTCGCTGATACATGGAAGTACCAGGCCAATCACATTTTGCCATTTTCGTCGCAAACACCATTAAGTCTCACATTTTGTTGTTTATTCGATGGACAATCGAATTCACTTGTACTTTCTACAAAAGCACTAAAATAGTATTAGTAACCAAAATATCGAGTCCTAACTAATATAAATATGGGTATAAAATGTAGCACTTACGTGCTTATCACTTATATCATGAGATAATTTCTGAGTAACATCTTACATGGTTTGTGTGATACAATCATTTGGTGTAAGATTTGGAATGTTTCGCTAATGATTATTTCAATATCTTGAAAATTACTTTGATGCTAATAGTGTGTGAAACGGCTATTGTCATTATAGAAGAATGTTTCAATGATTGAAATAAAGAGTTTAGAATCTTGTAACCATCTTTGGATATAACCATAGTGTGTTCACACATTAGTGTATAAGTCCAAAACAGGGAGCCTAAAGTATGCATACTTGTGTGTATACAAAAAGATTGTAGGAAACTAGCTAAGTATGTGTACCCTACGCATACTGACGGAGGTTCACGTCCGTGAATTTCTGCTGAGTTTGAAAACTAAAACCAAACTCATCTGATTACCAAAAGTACGCGTATCCGTACGCATACTGGCAGAAAGTTCACGTCCGTGAATTTCTGCTGAGTTTGAAAACTAAAACAAACTCAAATCCGGTTACTTAAGTACACATACTCGTACGCTTACTTAAGTAGGTTACTTTCTAAAATCGGTTGTACATGAACCTAAACATTTATCAATAAGGAATGCAATATTTGCAAACCGTGGCTATAATGTTCATGTATTGATTCGAGTGAATCAAACCGATTTTGCTTCAATTGTTTTCTTGTATAAATCTATGAGAATATACCAATTGAACAACTCTTTAACTAGTTTCATTTGAGTCATTTGAACTAGTTATGGTTAAGATGAATAAGGTTGATATGAGAGTAATCATAAGGCTAACCTCGGTTAGCTATTTGTGAACCAAGATGGTGTACACGTTTGGGTGCGGTTACATAAACCTAAATGATGGTACATTTCATTTGTGTGTACCAAGCTAATTTCGATCTAACGGTTGAAAGATATTAGCTTGGTTGAATCAGGTTTTTCATCTAACGGTGAATATTGAATGCTTTGTTACCAAGGTAACTTGGATTGCAAACCCTGATTCGAAAACTATATAAAGGAGAAATCTAGCAACTGGGAAACCTAATCCCCACACCTCATGTGTATTACTAGTTGCATAACTAGAGTTGATTCTCCTTTAACGTAAGGTTTCTTCTCGAGACCCTGTAAGTTAACGACTTGAAGACTTCATTGGAATTGTGAAGCCATATCCAACTATTCTCTTTGTAGTTGCGTGATCTGATCTCGTTGTTTCTATCGTGATTGAGTGCAATTGTAAAGTTGGCTTGAGATTTATATCTCCGATAGGCAAGATAGAAAAGTAGTCACAAACACCTTCGTCTCATCGTTTGTGATTCCACAATAACTTGTTTCGCTAGTCTATTAAGTTTATTGTGAGGTGATTGATAATACTAGGCTGTTCTTCGGGAATATAAGTCTGGTTTATCAATTGGTTCCTGTTCACCTTGATTTATCAAAAGACGGAAACTCTTCGGTATTTTTACGGGAGACAGATTTATTCAATCCTATAGACTTTTCTGTGTGAGACAGATTTGTTTATCAAGTCCTCGACTTTGGATCGTAGAAACTCTTAGTTGTGGGTGAGATCAGCTAAGGGAATCAAGTGCGTAGTATCCTACTAGGATCAGAGACGTAAGGAGCGCACTTGTACCTTGAATCAGTGTGAGATTGATTAGGGTTCAACTACAATCCAGTCTGAAGTTAATTGGTAGTAGGCTAGTGTCTGTAGCGGCTTGATACAGTGTGGTGTTCAATCTGGACTAGGTTCCGGGGTTTTTCTGCATTTGCGGTTTCCTCGTTAACAAAATTCCGGTCTTTGTGTTATTTCTTTTCCGCATTATATTTTGTTATATAATTGAAATATCACAGTTTGTACGTTAAGATCAATCAATTAGAATATCCAACCTTTGGTTGTTGTTTACATTGATTGACACTTGAACATTGGTCTTTGGTACCGTTTAAGTAATTCTCTTATATTCAATCGGGCTCGCAGATTTCTATTTGCTGGTTGCGGATTGAATTAAGAGTTAGAGATATTAAACTCTTTGATATACTTTATTCTAGATTGAGTCTGGCTGTCTAGTTGATTCTCTAGAAAGTGTATTGAAGTAAGTCCTCTCAGATTGCCAAACGAATTGTTGGCTGTGGTTGTTAGGCCCCCGCATTTTCAATTGGTATCAAAGCAGGCAAACACGTTAAAGACCTTACAAGTCTGTGTTTGTAGCGACCTGATATGGACAGAGGTGCTATCTCTATAAACGTACCACCAGTCTTCGATGGCTCAAATTACTTGTGGTGGAAAATTGTTATGCGTGCCTTTCTTCAAGCACGTCATTTTCAATCATGGTTTTATGTAGTTAATGGCTATGATGCTCCCGTTGTGGCAGTATGGAATGCGACCGTTCCTAAGGATATTGGTGCATATGACGCTGCTGAGCTACTTGCTGCAAAGCAAAACTCCGACGGTTTGAATGCCATCATACATTCCATTACCCCAGATCTTCAGCACCATGTGACTACGTGCACTCGGTCTAAAGATGCTTGGGATATCTTAGAAACCGTATTCGAAGAAAATACCAGTAAAAAGGAAGTCGGGCTTCAAAACCTAATTTCCGACTGGGAAAACCTTCGTATGGCAGATGAAGATTCGTTTGATGAGTTTAATCACAAAGTGTCTGAAATTGTTAATGCATCTTTTGCATTGGGTAAGACTATTCCTGAAAAGGACATTGTGATGAAAATTCTCAGATCGTTACCATCTAGATACGATTATAAGAAACATGCCATCGTTGAAGGAAATAACCTTGATGCTCTCTCCAGAAAAATGTTGGTTGGGAAGCTAATGATCTTTGATCATGAGCATACATCCAAAATTGGAAAGGATGTTGCCTTAAAAGCACAAAGGAACACTAAATTACTTGACAAAAGTAAAAGTGTTTATGTTTCTGGGGATGATCTTTCTGAGACTGATTCATCAGATGAAGATCTTGACAAATCAGTCTCTATGATCACAAGACAGTTTAGGGATCTTCTATTGAAGAGAAGTAAACGGTTTTCCAGAGACAAACCTAGGTCGTCAGTTAAACCTCACAATCGCATTCCACCTAAAAACAAGGATGCTGACGAGGATGATGACGAGGATATGCCACAATGCTTTAAGTGTAAAGGTTTTGGTCATTTTGCAAATGAGTGTCCGAACCGTAGAAAATACACTGGAAACAAAGGTCTTGTTGTAACCCTTGATAAAATGTCTGATCACTATGATTCCAATGAAGACGAAAAATCAAGTGTTGCACTTCTTTGTGAAGATATTGATTCTGATAATTGTAGCAATACATACATTAATCTTGATATCCTTCCAGAAGAAAACTCAATCAATCTGGAAGAAGAAATTAACCTTTCTGTTGGAAACTCTATGACTGATTTTTTAGGTTCCACTATGTGCCTAGCAGCTTGCACATATCGGGCGTCTGAATCATCTTATCCAGTGACATGTTCTTATTGTTCACTCAAGGGTCAGGAACTTTCAAAGTATTTCAAGTAAAAACACAATATTAGACATGTCAAGAGACTTCAAAGAAGAGCAAATCGCCTAGCAAACAAGCTCAAACTTGTTCAAAAAACCGCTGAGGTATGTAAGATTTTATCCTCTTCAAAGAAGTTGGTTTCCAAAGATAGGTCAAGACCAGTAGAGAAAAGAGTATGTTCGAAACAATTTTATAGACAAGTTTCTATGATTTACTTTCAAGAAAGGTTATGGTGGACAAATTGTTGTTCACCGCAGCATAACTTGATTGTGTTGTTTTTGTGCATCTTGTCTCATGTACCTAATCAAAAGAGACAAGATTGTGCACACCTCAGGCTTTAAGAAAAGAAAAGTAGTTTTTCTTTTTAGTTTTTTTTTGCTTTGGTTTGCAAATTTTGGAATTCTTTCGTATCTAATTGATATTGGAAGGGACTTCTCTGTCTTATGAAAGAGGGTTATTCTCGACAATTCTACTCTCTCTAGGGTTGTGAATTGTGCGTGCATGAACTTGTGTTGTTTAAGGCTCCGTGACCCTACATTCCTTTTTCCTTCTCTGAAACTCTTTTCATCTTAAGACTGCTTGTTGAGTTTAAATTGTGATTTCCTCTCACAAACCCATACACGTATGGAGACTCCAAGCATCATCTGTTCTGATGGAAAAGATGTTAATATGATTGTTAAGCCATCAATCATGAAGGAAAAAGAGAAATCTACGTTACCTCCAACTTTGAAAAGAAATAGAAGGAATGTGGGGAAGCCAAGAGTTGTTCCTTCAAATTCTCAGAAGTTTTATGATGTTCTTGAAGAGTTGAAGGAAGCAAGGAAGGAGATTCAACAAATAAAGGCTTTTGTTGTGAGAACTCTCGAAATTCAGAAGCCCCTGGTTCGACACCATCAGCCTAGAAGGTTTGTTGGAATTGACTCCTTTCTCCATGAACCTTATGTTCCCATGGATGTTGAAGACAAGGAGTTCGGGGACAATAAAGAATTCTTCAGAGGTCTCAATGTCTAGTAAATCTTCTTTTGAGAATTTATTTCTTATGTTTTTAGAAGAATAACTAGGGTTTGGAATAGCCATCATTGTGAGTACACATAGCTATGTCCAACGATTTTCATCTTCAATGTTTTTAGATTTATTTATTTAAATTCTAAGTTTTTGGAAGATGATTTTTGCAATTTTAATCTTTATGATTTAATATATTGCAAATTGTTATGGGATATGTTGTTTACGTCCGTGAACCTGTGACTGTCCCATACTTGTTCAAAAGTTATCTCTATTATGTCGGTATGAAAGTATTGATATAAGATAGAATGAACTTTTGACATTACAAAAGTTGTAGCCTTTTATGTCATTGTTTTGATGGAAGAAAGGATAAAACTTTTGTTTACAAGGATTAAGTCTATTACATGTCATTGTGCAAATAGTGATGAAAAATAGAATGAATCCTTGTCTATTCCGCAGTATTGGTCAATCTCTGATCCACATTTTTGTGCATATATTGTATAAGTTTTCTTATGTTTGAGCATGACCAATTAAATTGATCATTCTCTTGTGGTCAGTTTAGTTGTTGCTTCGTAAGTTCTCTTATGACGAGCATGACCAATTGAATTGATCACTTTCTTGTGGTTAATTTAGTTGTGTAATTCTCATTGAATTAATCATGGGTTTTCTTGTGGTTAATTTAGTTGTGCATTTCAATTGAATTAATCATGGGTTCTCTCGTGGATAATTCGATTGAATATTTTGGATACAAATTCATGTTTTCATGTGATTTGGTTATGTCCAAAGAAATCCTTCTTTTCTTGTGAAAGAAAGGTCGCCTTTGTTGTTCTTTTGAGAATGACATTTTATAGGGGGGAGTTCTTTTTGAACTTGTGCTTAATTGCCAAATCTTTGTGGGGAGTGCGGCTGTGGAATATTATAGGGGTTATCTTGTATCTTTATAAACTCCTTGATGAATGCATTTAGCTTCGGCTTTATGATGGCATCTAAATAAGTTGATATGGTATTCTCTTTTGGTCATGAAGTATCTCTATGAAAATTTCATGAGGATCCCACTAGTTTTCGTACCTTTGCCAATTTATATTGAGAAAAAGGGGGAGAATTAATGTGTAGTGTGATACTACAAATACATACGGTTTACGGATCATTATGTAAGGGGGAGTGGTTTTCATGTTGAAATGAAGTATTGACTAAGGGGGAGTGATACATATCACCATAGTGTTATTGTCAAAGTTGTGATACAATTGAACTTTGATGTTATGTAATAAAACTATGACACTGTATAACAATGATTGAGAGCACTTTGTTTTCTCATTGTTATCACTACGGATCTTCAACAACTATGATGCTGAACTTACAACCTTTAGGATCATGGAGTACTTGGAAGTGACGAAGATTTCGAGTCGCGTGAATATGCCAAGGAGATCAGGCATTTGGGTGAGAAGCTACAATTTTTATATAATTTGTAATCTATATATGATGATAGTTTTGTCACTAAAATTAACAAAGGGGCAGATTGTTAGAGCACTGCTCGGTCGACTCGCATGCGTTGCTATCTCAAGCATGTTTTTCAATGTTAGTGATCAAAACTATAAGTCCTCATTTCTAGCCTATTTATAGATGTCTCGGACTAGAACATAGTTTGTGTAATTGAGCTTAGACTTCACAGTTTTTATCACTTGAAGACGAAAAACTACTAAGGAGAGCTTGTGGAACTTCATCGACAAAAGGTATGTGGAGACTTAAACTCATCTATCACTTGGAAAGTCTATTTCTACTCTATCTCCTATATTGATACATAAGTCGTATTATGATATAGTTTTCTATACACACATTTGAGATTTTGAACTGAGTATATCTCGCTTACATATTTCTCGAAATATGTGTTGGTAAGCTTTCGCTTCGATCAAGTTCATATTATATCATGAGAAAATTGCCGAGTAACATTTTACATGGTCTATGTGATACAATCATTTGGTGTAAGACTTGGAATGTTTCGATAATGATTATTTCAATATATTTAAAATTGCTTTGATGCTAATAGTGTGTGAAAACGGCTATTGTCATTATAGAAGAATGTTTCAATGATTGAAATAAAGAGTTTAGAAACTTGTAACCATCTTTGCATATATGCATAGTATGTTCACACATTAGTGTATAAGTCCAAAACCGGGAGCCTAAAGTATGCATACTTGTGTGTATACAAAAAGATTGTAGGAGACTGGGTACGTATGCGTACCCGTACGCATACTGGCGAAAGTTCACGTCCGTGAATTTCTGTTTAGTTTGAAAACCAAAACCAAACGCATCTGGTTACCTAAAGTACGCGTACCCGTACGCATACTGGCAGAAAGTTCACGTCCGTGAATTTCTGCTGAGTTTGAAAACTAAAACAAACTCAAATCCGGTTACTTTAGTACGCATACCCGTACGCATACTTAAGTAGGTTACTTTCTAAAATCGGTTGTACATGAACCTAAACATTTATCAATAAGGAATGCAATCTTTGCAAACCCTGCTATAATGTTCATGTATCGATTCGAGTGAATCAAACCGATTTGCTTCAATTGTGTTCTTGTGTAAGTCTATGAGAATATAGCAATTGAACAACTCTTTAACTAGTTTCATTTGAGTCATTTGAACTAGTTATGGTTAAGATGAATAAGGTTGATATGAGAGTAATCATATGGCTAACCTCGGTTAACTATTTGTGAACCAACATGGTGTACACGTTTGGGTATGGTTACATAAACCTAAACGAGGGTACATTTCATTTGTGTGTAAAAATCTAAGTTCGATATAACAATTGAAAGATATTAGCTTGGTTGAATCAGGTTTTTCATCTAACGGTGAATATTGAATGCTTTCTTACCAAGGTAACTTGGATTGCAAACCCTGATTTGAAAAGTATATAAAGGAGAACTCTAGCAACTGGAAAACCTAAACCGCACACCTCCTGTGTGTTACTAGTTGCATAACTAGAGTCAGTTCTCCTTTAACCTTAGGTTTCTTCTCTAGACCCTGTAGGTTAACGACTTGAAGACTTCATTGGGATTGTGAAGCCAGACCCAACTATTCTCTTTGTAGTTGCTTGATCTGATCTTGCTGTTTCTATCGTGATTGAGTGCAATTGTAAAATTGGCTTGAGATGTATATCTCCGATAGGAAAGATAGAAAAGTAGTCATAAACACCTTTGTCTCATCGTTTGTGATTCCATAATAACTTGTTTCGCTAGTCGATTAAGTTTATTGTGAGGTGATTGATAATACTAGGCTGTTCTTCAGGAATATAAGTTTGGTTTATCAACTGGTTCCTGTTCACCTTGATTTATCAAAAGACGGAACAAAAACTCTTCGGTATTTCTGTGGGAGACAGATTTATTCAATCCTATAGACTTTTCCGTGTGAGACAAATTTGTTTATCAAGTCTTCGACTTTGGGTCGTATAAACTCTTAGTTGTGGGTGAGTCAGCTAAGGGAATCAAGTGCGTAGTATCCTGATGGGATCAGAGATGTAAGGAGCGCAATTGTACCTTGAATCAGTGTGAGATTGATTAGGGTTCAACTACAGTCCAGTCTGAAGTTAATTGGTAGTAGGCTAGTGTCTGTAGCGGCTTAATATAGTGTGGTGTTCAATCTGGACTAGGTCCCGGGGTTTTTATGCATTTGCGGTTTCCTCGTTAACAAAATTCTGATGTCTGTATTATTTCCTTTTCACATTATATTTTGTTATATAATTGAAATATCACA
Organism: Papaver somniferum; assembly: GCF_003573695.1. Taxonomy (NCBI): domain Eukaryota; kingdom Viridiplantae; phylum Streptophyta; class Magnoliopsida; order Ranunculales; family Papaveraceae; genus Papaver; species Papaver somniferum. The sequence goes on from NC_039364.1 coordinate 101,990,071, forward strand.
GGTTGTGCGTTAAGGTCAATCAATTAGAATATCCAACCTTTGGTGGTTGATATACATTGATTGACACTTGAACATTGGTCTTTGGTATCATTCAAGTAATTCTCTTATATTCAACCGGGCTCGCAGATTTCTAATTGTTGATTGCGGATTGAATTAAGAGTTAGAGATATTAAACTCTTTGATATACTTTATTCTAGATTGAGTCTGGTTATCTAGTTGATTCTCTATAAAGTGTATTGAAGTAAGTACTCTCAGATTGCCAAACGAATTGTTGGGTGTGGTTGTTAGACCCCCGCATTTTCACCTTCACTACTAACCGTTTCATAAGTCTTTTAAAGATTTTTATCATTTACAAGAAGGGGAAAATGATAACCCCAACCACAAATGATGGTATAAGATTAATTTCAGCATTTGTAAGATGAATAACTATAATCATAAAAAATTTGTTTCCCACTTCAGAGATCTTGTACTTGTTATCAATCGGTATTATAATTCATTTACTATCATTATACTTTGATATGCATTGTGACATGACTTTCTAGGATATTCAGAATGACCTGCCACATGAAGCCATCCTCTTCGCGTGTCTTTCATTTACTTTTAATTGGTCATTTTCTGTTGGATATGCAGCAGAATTTCCTACATACTATCTTTGATGATGCACCAAAAGTTGATGGTGATCAATATGAATCTAACTGTCTTCTGCTAATGTATATAATTTTCTCTATCAGAACGTTCTAAACAAATCAGAACATTGTTCATGAGTCATAACGATTGAATAATACTCTCGTCGTCCCTATTATAAGGCGGAGTTTAGAAATTTTTTAGTCCCATTAGATAGGAGAAGTTCCAATTCCAAAGTTTCTTTTTCCACATATACCCTTACTTATGATGCACTGGTATTATACAATCAAATTAAATATGAGATGGAGATACATAGATCTATTAATATCTAACATTTGTATTGGAACAAGATAAGGTAAATTAGGAGAGTAAGATAAAATTTATGAAAACCAAACATTTACCCACTAAACAGTCTTAGGATGTCAATCAATAAGGAATTGAGACAATAGAATGACATATATTGTGACAGACCGAAAAATTATGCCCGGCTCACCAGGGCACACATGCCATAACTCTCCGATGCGCCACTCTGATGTTAGAGTCTGGGCCTGAAAACTAGACAAATGCACGTTCATTTTCCCTTACAAGCATGCTTAGCAAGCATGTTGCCTTAAAACTCAGTTTCCAAACCTTTCTAATTTACCTTTGTTCTGTAAAGGGTTTAAAGCCATAAAGTCTAATAAAGATGCATTATTTCATGCATCTCTGGCTTTCGAGTCCTTCCTTAGGCATAAAACATGCCTTGGGTTGCGCATAGGCCATTGTAGCCTATTTTCACCTCTTTACTTAGCTTAGGCGCTATTGAAAGCATGCATTGATCTTGGTCGTTCCAAGGGAACATCAATCGGATTCATGTTGTACTTTCCTTTGGTTTATGCAGGCTCCCTAACTTGTATATTGATATAGTTTAATTTCATGTCCATGCCAAATGCGTCATTGGTACATGCCTACGTCGAACACCTTGACAGGAAGTATGAGCTTCCAAAGAATGGAATGCAACTTGCCTCATCAAGTTTGGACACAATCATCTCTTGTATCGCGATGCCGACCAGATGATATGAGATACCAATACGCCATAATCATCTCGCAACTAGATGATATGAGCGACAAAGTGTTGGATCGGCAATGCTGCAACTCATTGCGGCTGCCTACGTACCATTCCCTACTCTAAAGGGATCAAGCACTAACCGCAATTCATCCGCGAAGAGACAAGCAAATTAAGCCAACTCGTGTTGCAAGGTCGTGGCCAAACAATATCAGCCTAGTTTGTATAGGACGTTTCCTAAAAAAATACATCAAGGTAATGCATTACTTAGTTCGCAACATGGCATAATAATGCCTTCACATTATATGCCCCATTGGTAAAGCTACACAACTATAAATGAGGCCTAAGCATCATTTATGCTCTTTCATCTAAGTTGTGAAGCTTACTTGTGCATATATAGTCTGCATATGCGCCTTCCACCAACTACCCCTCCCTATATATATCTTATGAAATTCTTACAACTCAAACTAGGAGACCACTTTAACATTCACCAAGTCTAACTTTGAGGTGTTTGCTTCACTATTCAGGGACGTTGCCAAAGCCAAGTGCTGTGAAGCGCCATGATGGATGTATTTCTAACTTTGGTCCATATGCCAATTCTAATGTCTGGCCATGATAGCAGTGTTTTCGTTCTGTACCATAGGCCAATTCCAATATTTGCGACCATCATGGTTGTAAATTATCTCGGCCAGCCTGCTCTGTTCTGATGCACCATTGTGCTGCAATATTGGCCATAGGCCAATGACCTGCGTAATGTGCTACGTTACCGCTACTTTTCTCAAGGCCATCTTTCCGACTGGCCTGATGCACCATTGCGCCGCGATATTGGCCTTTGGCCAATATGCATTCGTAATGCGCCATACTTGGCGCAATAGTGGCACTAGGCCAATGCTCCTCTTATCACGCAATGTAAGCCCCGTGCCATGACGCATCTTTGAGCATGCGTCATGCTAAAAACACATGGTGTTACATATACAATTTTTTGTATTGTTAATAACATTCAATCTCAAGTATTTATAGGAAGCGAGGCATCCAATGGAGATGCACATTGATCTCCAACATTTATGTTAGGAGTTGCTCAACAATAACTGTTTGAATTAGAATTTTAAATGAATTCTACATCCAAAGTGGCACAATTCAAACAAGCACGCTATTCATTTAAATTGTCGACCTTGGGTATTAGCACATTGTGGTTCACCCTCATTAAGACCAAAGAAAAACAACAACTTTTTTTTCAAGACATTTCAAAATATCTAACATAGTTTGTTACAAACAGATGGTGCATCTCTTGATTTAACAAGCTTTTTGAATAATTTTAACTAACTATATTAGAAAAACAAGAAGATGAGAACAATAACCACGTGTTTGTTCATTGTGATACTACAAGGGGAGTTTGGTTTTATTTCATCAAACAATTTAAAATATATTGGGTCATGGTAACTCATTGTTGGATAACTTTAATGCTTGGGATTTTAAAATTCTTCAAGGAAGGAATAATAAGATTTGGAGGTTGTTGCCATATGTTATTGTTTGGGCAACATAGAAGGAGAGAAATTCAAGAACATTTGGGGGTTGGTGATTTTATTGTTGATGTAAAGTCTTTAGTGGTTTTATGGTCATCAGATGATAATACATTCCATTTAATCCCGATGAACACCATATTCTGGATAAAGTGATTATTGAGTTCTCTTATCAAGATTACCCTTTTCTCATCAAAAGAAAGGAAACCAGGAAGTTTGATTACTTTTTTTCTCTTTCTTTTATTCTCTTATTCTTTTCTTTTTGGATCGGCCAGGTAAATAGTTTCTCACCAAAAAATAGTTTTTATGGATGGTTGAAGACCTAAGGCCAAGCACCATGGTGTTGGGTTTCTCTTCCCTATATTTAATTGTAGCGAAATTCAACTACTATGCTCCTTTACTTCGCTTTAATGTGACGATTTCCCTTCTCTTCGTTTCTCCATTCTTAAAAGTTGATTAGATCTGATCCACCATTAGGATGAGGGATGAGTTTGAAAAATTACTTTAAGAAAACTAAGTTTTCGTGCAGTATTTAACGGATATTCAGTATCCATTTCTGATTTTCACTCTTTTAGACTACTACTTCTCTTTTTCATTATTTTTACCTACTAAAACTCAACTTTTTTCTTATTATATCTCCATTTTTTTTCTCTTAATTATCTTTCAACCTATAGGTTATCCAACATAAGAAAAAATTGGGGGAAAAAATGGAAACTGAAACTCACTCTGTTTCAGTTTCCATTTACACTATTTGCACGGAAACTGAGTTTCGGTATGATTACGCTAATAACCATAATGAGGTACACCTTCGTGCTCATTTGGCTTAGCTTCAAATAACTTTTAGCAAAGCGAAATGCTCCACTATAATAGTTGGCTTAAAGGTAAAAGAAAGTTCATAAATTTTAAAAAAAGTTTCCCATTCTTTTTTTTTTTTTTTTTTTGTTCATTTCCAAATTTTGTTTCGGATTTTAGGTACACCAAAATCATGCATCTATAATATCTAATGTATTTATTGTTTTTAAAATTCATCTCTTTTTCGTTCCCTTATCAAATTCACGATGGGGGAAGTACCAAACACCATGTTATGGAGAACGTTCAAAGGGTCACATATGCCTTGTCGTTAAGGTACAACAACAACCCCATTATAGAAACGTATAACCAAATCTTTTACGCATTTCCACATCGCTCACAAAACAAGTACGTACTTTTGGGGTACAAACATGGGGTCACCCTCTTATGTATGCTATTGATCTGCACATGTGAGTCGATACACACTTATAAACAACTCCTACAACAAATAAGAGAGTAGGTTCAAATGTATTATATACAAGTACAACCCCCAACTAGTTAACATGTGCATTTGCCTGTTTTTTTCTTTACAAAATTATACATTTGGTGTCTTGCACATGCATGGATTAGTACCAAATTTATTATTACCCTGTTTGGTAGACCAAACAACAGAGCCAACGAAACTAAAATCAATTTATACCTCAAGATTTAATTAATCTCTACATATATTGGTAAAGGAGCCACTAATCTCACAAATCAGACGGACACCAGCTGGTTTAGGGATGTAGCGTACGTTCAAATTAGCTGGCCGGTGGAAAAGCGTCTTTATGCGGTGGAGTAGAATTACTTTAAATTTTAGTCCATTGTTCGGATTTCTTTTATCCCCCACATAAGGTTTAAAGGTTTAATTCCATTTGTTGTGATTGGAGGTGTAAATTAGGTTGTGCCAGCACCAACACAAACCATCACAAGATGTAGAATTTGAGCTCAGCCCAACATGTGATTTTAGTCCAGCTGGACATATTACGGTAGTTTTGGGTGTTATACTGGGCCAGACTAATCAGTACAATAGCATAGCATGTGGCATAACAACACAACACAACACGGTAAGAAACCATGTCATAACTGAAAATACTGAGGGTACCAAAATACACCACCAATTTTTTCTTAGGCAATATGTATGGACAAACTCAAATACAATTCCGAAAGTTCAACTTAATGAACCTCAATCAAAGATAATATCTAGAGTTATATCTCTTTCTCTCGCAATCAGAAAGTTTACAGAGACTAGTCCGTGAACCCGATTTATGTGTGAGAGTACTTGGGTGATTCCAAAGATCAATTTCCAAGTAATCAAGTCGTATCCAACAAACAAGGATGGATGTAACTACTTAATTGATTTTACGTACAACCTTTGATATTTCAATTATAAAGATAAACAATATAATACGGAAAAGAAATAACACATACACCAGAATTTTTGTTAACGAGAAAACCACAAATGCAGAAAAACCCCGGGACCTAGTCCAGATTGAACACCAAACTGTATTAAGCTGCTATAGACACTAGCCTACTACCAATTAACTTCGGACTGGAATGTAGTTGAGACCGAATTAAATCCTCAGAGCAATTCAGTTACAGTCGCGCTCCTTACGCCTCTTGAATCCCAGCAGGACTCCCGCAAATGATTGCCTTAGCTGATGTCCTTTACAGCCTAAGAGTTGTTTCAATTCAATTGAAGACTTTAAACTGATCCGCCTCCCACATGTAAGCCTATATGTGTGATTTCCTTTTTTATCATAGATCAAGGTGAGACTGGAAATCGATACCAACAGACAAAGTCTAGCTAACCTCAAAATCCGAACTTATGCTTCCCGAAGAGCAGCCTAGATTATTATTCACCTCACAAGTATTAAACTTGTGGAATCAACAAAGTCTGAGATGAAGAGAACTTTGATGATTTTTATCTATCTTATGATGGAGCAAGCTCAATAATCAATCAACATCAGGATACTCGAGCTATCAAGATAAAAAATAGTTGGACCTGGCTTCATGAATCCCTATGAAATCTTTTAGTCGCTAAACCCTAAAAGGGTTTTAGGAAGAGGACGACTCTAGTTGACAATTAGGACACACACAAAAATTAGTGTTGGGATTCAAAGATAGTTGCTTGAGGTTCCCTTTTTATAGACTTTCAAAGCATAGGTTTCTTTAGGTTTAAGCTAAGATAGCTTTGGAACCAAGAAATCAATATCCACCGTTAGATGACATATCAAGATATACACTCTGGTTAGGACGAACCGTAACCGAACCGTGTACACAGACAACTTTCATGAATGGTTAGTCGAGACTAGCCAACTGAACTATAAGCTTGAGCATTTCATATACCACTTAAGACTCTTGAGTCACGATCATGTGATCAAACATGTCTATAGTGTTTTTAGAGATTGTTCAAACGCTAATTATCTCACAGAAATATGCATATGAAAGTATTCGACAGGGCAAGTACATATACTTAAACCTTGTTCGTGAACTTATTCGTCATGGTACGTATACCAGGTATGTGTACCTTTAAGACAATTTAAATTTCGGAACATACAAAACTTTTCCGGTATGTGTACCTGTATGGATACCACACCGGTTCCAAAACCGACAGATGTTTTTCAGTATGCGTACTGTTCCGGGTTCACGAGTTCACAAAATTTTCAAGTTATGCATACTGGTATGCGTACCAAAATGTTGATGTCCACATATAGCTACTCCGGTACGTGTACTAGGTACATGTACTACGGTTCCGGACCTATGACAGTTCCCCCAGTTTGTAAAACTGGTATGCATACTGTCTTGTATACGAGAATAATAATAGTTCTATATTTCTCTCTAAACATTCCCAAATAATATTAATGATACATATTACCGTTCCAGGTTATTTTCAAATGATGATCTTGAATCAGAGTTTAGATTACGAATAAAAAATTGTCCTTAACCGAAATTTATCTAATATGAACAAACGTTCATTAAGCTTAGTCATATATTCTGAGAACTAATTACCAAACGAAATTATTGATATGCTTACAGTAGTGTAATTAATTTTGCGATATTTTTTCATAGATAGAAAGATGAATATAACTTGAGATATAGGTGGTTCAGTCTTCACTTACCGTTTGTTGGCGAAAATCGAAGCTTCGGTTGATCGTCGCCTTCAAATGGTATAACACAATGATGACTGCCTTGATGTATGTTTCTCAACTACATCTTCTATCCTAATCCGAGACTTAACTAATTATAGACTAGAAATCAAGACATAGTTTTGACAACTAAATTTGACAACAAGCTTGAGATAGCAACATTTGTGAGTTCGACCGAGCAATGCTCTAACAATCTCCCTCTTTGTCAATTTTAGTGACAAAACTATCAATACATATGGATAAAAATAAAGGTTTTAAAAACTCCTCGAATCCATCATGCTTGATTTCCTTGGTTTCTTCAACTCCTTGAATTCTTCGTTACTTCAAGCTGCAATGATTCTGAATATGTTCTACTCAGCCTCGTTGTCGTAGAAGATCCGTATCCATAGCGATAACAACTGTTGAAAATAAATATTCTCAATCGTCGTTATACAGAAACATGGTATTATTATCTTCTCCAAGGTTCAATTGTATTACAACTTTGAACTAATACTACGGTGATATGTTTCTCCCGCTTAATCAATACTACCCCTTACTCCCACTGTTTTGTGGACTCATCAGGTAATATTTTGTAGTGAGACTACAAAATTTTCGTACAAAAAGTAGGTCAACTATTTCGTGAATCGTGTTAGACTTAGTCGAATGATGTGAGTTTGTCAGGCCTTAAGTGGCAACCACTAGATAGCTGGTGTTGCGGAAGACCGTTTGGAACAGAAAATAGACATGAAACTGATCATCCCCACTTGTTAGCTGTAACGATATGCCTTAAGGACGGGTAACTCCCACATATGAGTGAAAACCCGTAAGACCCTTAGCTGCAATGCAATAGTAGCTTGCATTTGATAACTCTGGCATTATAATTTGATCCTCACGGTACTATGTTATGAATTGCTTGTCATGATCACCTTTGCCAAACTGTGAACTTTGGTGGTTTCTTAGTTCCGGTTAGGGATGGTCATGGGGCGGGTATGGGGCGGGGATCTTGTATCCCAGTCACAGCCCCGTTCAAAAAAGAAAACCCACACCCTCCCCATTACCCGCTTGATCTGGGACGGGGCGGGTATGGGAAATACCCGTACGGGGCGGGTTTTTTACAGGTTACCCATAACATTAATCTCAAATATGATGAGTTAATTTAATACTCAATACCTAAGTTCAACCAATAATAATAATAATAAATTAAAATTTCAAACTCATAAATTCATCTTAAAACAAGCAAAGAAAAACAAATTGGTCTATAAACGAGCATCACTCATTTTAGTTCTTAATTATTTCTTATCAAGTATCTTCCTCCATGTTGATCACCTCATCGTCTGCTTCAGTTTCTTCCCAAAATGTTTCACAATCGAATTTTGATCCACCTAGCCAAAATAAGAAAGTGTATCATATAACCATAATGATGTATTAAATGTAAAAAAAAACATTTCAATAAAAAGAGAATTTCACTACCATTCAGCATATCCCATAGCCAGTCTTGAGCGCACATCAAAGCTTCCAACGTTTTTGGATAAAGTCTATTACGTTGGACACTCACAAATCTACCTCCGGTACTAAAAGCTGATTCGGAAGCTACCGTTGAAACTGGTATAATATAATCAATATAATAATTAAATAATATAATATAATTTCTTAGTTTAAATATAATATAAATAATTAATGATATCTTATATTTTTACGTTTTCTTTTATAATATAATATAATTTCTTAGTTTAAATATAATATAAATAATTAATGATATCTTATACTTTTACTTTTTGTTTTATAATATAATATAATATCTTAGTTTAAATATAATATAAATAATTAATAAAAATATAAAATCCTAAAATGGGAACGTACATGGCGGGTATGGGGTGGGGACCTAGAATCTCATCCCCGCCCCCATTCCGCTTCACTAATTTCGGTTATTACCCATATCCAATTCCAACCCCGTTTATACGGGTAAAACCCTACCCAATAGGGACGGGTATTCACGGGATGGGTTTGGGTGGGTCAAATGGCCATCCCTAGTTCCGGTAATGGGACATGTACTTAAAATACCGCCTCCTTGTAAGGCCGAGGTTCAAAAAGGATCTCTCACACAATATAAATCGGAACACACAGCCGAATTCAACCTACACATAGTGTAACACGACTGATACAGTTCAGGGTACCCAAAAATATGGTTTGTCTAGAACCACCGAATGCGAAGCTGGTTACTTTAAAGATTTGTGGTCCTATTGCTTAATTTTATCTGGTCCAAAAACGCTGATCATTTTGGAAACCACGTTGTTCCTCTAATGCGGTTTTTCTTTGAGTATTTTTTTCCATTTATGGAACCAGAAACGAGATATTACTATCTTATACTATTTTTCTTTGTTGCCCCCCTGAAAAGCAGGGTCTATATGACTTTATGTCAGGACATATGAACTCATCTTGATTCTTGAACACCTACACATTAGATTAGTCTGAATAAATCTGTCTTTAAATCTTAATTAATGGTTTAAGATTTGTGCGTGAAAACAGCTGAGCCTTCTCTCATTCTAAAGGATCTAGAAGATGAAGAACGATACTTTGACCTAACCACTCACTTTAGACATGATCATCTATATTATACTAATTTTTCTTTCTTTACCTATAAAATACGACGATTATGATGAAATTTGTCAGAAAATGTACATCTCATTTTATTGATCTGACTAAGCTAAGCACGATCTCAATTTGTACAAAATCAAATCTTAAACTAATATTTAGTCGCAGTACACACCTTAATTAGAAAGAGAATATCTTTACAAGGAAAAGAAGTGGAAAAACGTATATGACTTCTTCTTTTATTGAAATTCTTGTGAGTTACGTGCCTATGTCTATGTCGATGTCATTAGGACAAAGCTGATATCGTATCTTTCTGGCTTTCCTCTCTTTGCTTTTGCACCTATCTCTTTCATTGTTTTTGAGTAATGGGAGGAGAGTAGTAGTAGTAACTCGTGGACATGACATTTTTGAAGATGCGATGGAATAATCCTCTTGTTAAGTGTATTATGTTGTCATTGCTTTGTTTTGTTTAGTTTAGGTAGTGACTTTGTCAAGTGGCCAGTCTAGTACAGTATAATAGAGTATTGTATAGTGCGAAGACACTTGCTTTAAGTTTTGAGTTAAGGTTGTCTTTTTTAAGTATACAAGATACGATATATGAACCTAAAGCATCGTTCTTTAAAATAAATCTTGCTTCTCGTCTCTTCCCAACTTTTTATATATTAGAAAAAGAAAACTTCCTCTTCCAAGAACCAAACGATTCGGTCGCTTTGATAAGTAGTGATAGTTGCTCTGCCGTGGTCAAACCCAACTAGAGGTGATTACCTACTTTAGAATGGATTCTAAGTCTTGGAACATGAAATTACTACTTTGGAATTGCGTCCCGAGCTATTCATTTTCCAGAAATTTATTGGTAAAAATTTTGGATTGAAATGTGGGCAACCCTATCTATACTTCATTTCACAGTATTTACGTCAATTTGGATTATTTCACAATATTTACGTCAATTTATATAATTTCACAGTATTTTTGTCAATTTGGATTAAAATCTGCACGACCCTATCTACTCTTTATTTCACAATATTTACGTCAATTTTTCTGTAAACCTCAAATAGGGATTGATTCACAATTTCACCTTAGGTAGCTGCAACTTATTATATTTTTGATGATGATGGATTCATTGCGTTTCCTTATAAGAAAGTATGGAATGCTCTCGTTCCCTTGAAGGTGTCTTTTTTAGTATGCATCTTGTGTTATAAGGGAGTGACAATAAGAAAATTTCTCTACCAAGTTGGGAAGGTGCAATCTATTCTTTGTTTTTTTGTGCTTCTGAAAAGGAAACAAATTCACATTTATTTCTCCATTGCAAGTCTACTAGCAAAGTCAGGAACTACTACTCTTTGATAGCCTAGGATTAAATTGTGTTCTTCCAGAATCTATTAAAGCTATAATCTAGAATTGGAGAGTTGCGAAACCAAAAACAAGAAAACATAAGATTTGGTTTCTTTTATCTTTCGCAGTTTCGTGGATTCTTTGGCAACAACGGAATAAGAGGTGTTTCGTGAATAAATTTAGGAGCAGTAAGCAACTTATGCAGTTAGGCGTACCATGTTCAATTGGTCGATTCATACCAAGACGTTTGATGGTTTTCTCTCTTTCAACTTTAATCTGTAATTGGGATGCTTTTGGGAGCTGTCCTTGACAACTTTTCTCCTTTTGTATGCTCTTATATGAGTTGTTGTATTTTTGTCACCTTGAGTGACTCTTTTCTAACATATTTTGCGCTTTTCAGTTAAAAAATAAATAGATCAAAACGAACAAAATCTTAATGAAGGGTAACCACAAAATAAAATAAAATATACCTTAAAAAAGAAAAATGGAAAATAATTGTGTTAAAAAGAGATCTTTTTATTTTTGGATTTTAAGTATGTACATTAAGTGGGTTAAAAATTTATTAAGTGTGCTGGGATGCTTGATATGAGTAGGCAAAAACTAAAAAATTACAAATTTTCTACACTAAATTATTGGTGTGCCATATACAGGGACGGGTGATAAAGTCATAGACTATGTTCGCCCCTTGCTCAGCCCATCCCTGAGCTCAAAAAATAATGAATTTACAGCTAATATGATGGTGATATGCTCTTGTAAACTCGTTCCTGCAAAAATATGCATATTCCGAGACGTATAACACCATTGTCTACCATTTTAAAAATCAACTTAAGAATTAACTGTAGAAATTAAGATTAATATATGGAGAGGTTTGGTATGTGGGATTATGCTCGTTGTTTTTTTATCGAAATGTAAATTTTTATAAGAGGAATGTGTCATCCAAATATTAGCTTCAAATTTATTGTTGTTTAAGCTTCATAGATTATTTTCGTTTGAGCTTTATAAAAAAATTGGTGCAAAGGTTATGCGATAGTGTATAAATAAGATTGTGCATGAATCCTCCTGTTAAGACATTAAAAGCCTTTCAAAGTTGATGATCAAATTATATGAATATACTATTTTCCTTTGGATGGTGAAAACAATGTTTTCATGTATTAAGAAAAGATTTGATCAATGAATTTTTGTTTCTTATATACATTCAACCTTAACCATAAATATAATTCTAGTAAACTGATAAAGGGACTGATTGTTTGTGTATAAATTGAAGCTCAAGATTAAGAAAAAACGGTATTGTTACCTTTGATGATTGACTAACTGACTGTTTTGATAATCCTCAACGAGGAGAGTATGATATTGATTGGCAAGTCTTATGTAGTACTATATTCTGGTTCATAAGGAAAGCGAGGTGCAAAGTAGTTTTCAAACACAAAAAACAAAATAGTGCAGTAACAACAAATAACATAATCAAGTTCATTTATAGTTACAACACTATAAACAAGCCAGGCCATAGTACAATGGATGATTTGTATTACAACCCAAAAAATGATGACACATTAAAGATTACCACTGCTCTGAGAAGTTGGACTCAACAAACTACTACTATAAGGGAAAAAAGAAAACCGACTATTACAATAAACATTGCTCTAAATATATTAAATTCCACAACAAAAGCTAGAATTGGACCGGACCGACTTTATGTGATTATACAGGTACAATTAGAGAAACTATATGATGCTATGCTGATTGTACAACCAGAGATGAGTTAGAAAAAGTTGGAGCGAATGAGGCTTTCCAATGGGCGACACAGTGGAGCGGACACAAAATTTCTTTCACAGGTGATTGTGAACCAACATTGATGTTGCTGATAGGTTTGTATGTAAAAGCTCGCCAACAGAAATACAAGATCAGTGAAGATTTTGGCAACAGAGAAATTTTTTATATAAACTTCTTAGTCCATGTCTTTACTTTAGTAAGGAGAAAAATTGTTATTTGGTTTACAAATTTAGCTGTTTTCTGTAACAAATATATGATCAAACACAAGTGAGTAGATAACTGCCTTTCGACGATTATAACTTATCTAAATATCCATAACTGGAATGAAAATGTAATGATGTATCTATGTTCAGAGCAATAGTGTAATAATGCATCGATGATTTAAAAAAAAAAAAAATCGTTAAACTTTTCACTCTGAATCTCCTTAATGCAGCTTGGTAGTTTGTTACCACTGTTTTTATCTTTGTACAACTTTTACTTATCAAAAAATAAAGGAAATTACGGTTCTATACTCGTCAATAATGGAATTCATGCGTGTAAATTGGCATTTTTTTTCCTTTTTAAGAAAATATATTAACATTTTAAGCAAATTTTTCCCAGCTCACTATAGTACAATCGTAAAATTGTTGGGTAGATAACACAAGTAAGTTGAATTCAAAACTCGTCAGCAGGTTTTTCACTGATAAAAAATAAAACGAAAAAATTCTTAAAACCAAACACCATGTTAATTGAAAATTTCCTTTGATAAACCGAAAAAGGCAACAAGCCTCAAGATGTATAAAACGACCATCTACCCCTTTGAATATCAGTCGTTCAAATTTAAAGGTTGAAATTAAGATTGGTAGATAGTGAGGTTTGCTACCTCGAGTTGCGTTCATTTTTTTTTGTAGGAATGCAGAGTCTTATAAGAGGAACAAATCATCAAAATATTACACTTAAATTTATTGTCGTTTGGGTTTTGCGGAGAATATGACATAAATCTTGTCTGACCTTGTCCATTTAAAAGTGTCCATGGATCCTACCTCAGAAAAATATTATTTACTTGGACCTTAATGCGAGTATTTTTAACGTGTATAGGGTGCACTCTGAAACTCCTTAATGCAGCTTGGTAGTTTGTTACCACTGTTTTTATCTTTGTACAATTGTTATCCTCAGAAGATCAATTTTTACTTAAAAAAAGAGAGAATGATATTCCGGTTTTATACTCGTCAATAATGGAATTTATGCGTGCAGATCAGCATATTTTACCTTTTTAAGAAAAAAGGTTAATATGTTGTTAAGCAAATTTTTCCCAGCTCACTGTAGTACATTCGTAAAATCGCTAGGTAGATGACACAAGTAAGCTGAGTTCAAACTCGTCAACATCGGTTTTTCATTGATCAAAAATAAAACGAAAAAAATTCTTCCAACCAAACACAATGTTAATTAAAAATCTTCCCTAACCTAGTCCCCATATTATTTTCCTTTGATAAACCGAAAAAGGCAACAAGCCTTAAATTCAATCAATGACTTTGACAATCTTGGGGTTAGCTAACCGGCTATCCCTCTTTGTTAACCGAGTCCAAATCTGTTCACACTCCTCTAACGAGTGTATATTTCACAATGTTTTTCTGATTGGTTGATTATTTAACGGATAGCTCAATTACCCTTCATGTTTAGAATCACAACCCTCACTACATAACTTTCTGAACTAAATCAACGGTTTAGATTAAAATGTGAAATATACACTCGTTAAAGAGTGTGCACGAATTCGCATTCTTGTTAACCTAGTCCGAGTAGATTAGTTCCTAATCAGGGAAAACCTACGAAAGAAATTTTTTTACAAAAATAGTCCCATATTTGAAAACAAGATGGCGTGGGAAAACGGTGAAAGTGACAGACACCCTACATTGCTTCCCACCTCCTTTCCCCATATATCACCCGTGGTATCACATTTTCAACTCTCTCTAGAATCTAGTCTCTGTCTAGATATCTACCTCCATGCCATAATGTTTGCCAAAGGGTTCATTAAGTCCAGATTCCACTTTTCCGCTGCCATATTTTCTCGTCAAGGAATACTCGTGCCATATAACAGCCCATAGGTACCCCGAAATCCCAGAAAAAATAACTCCAAAATATGATGGCATCCACGTGCTTCTCCCTTCCCAACCTTCGCATTTGGCAAAAGCTCCTCCTACGTGCCTGACATGTAAGCAAATATTTTATCTCTTCATTTTTTGCAATAAATAAATAATAAAATGCCTATTTATTGTAGCAGATCTCAAAGTTTTTCCACGGTTCTCAACAGAAAATCAAACCTTAAAAGCATGTTAAGACACGTGTCATCTAGTTAGTGAACCCAAAATAATACTACCTCCATAGACCATCTCTATTCCTTTTTCGTCAGTTTCAAAATTGTGTCCAGCTTTTATTTATATAACTTTTCAATGAACTTTCTAATATATCCTTTTTTCAAAATTGTGTCCAGCTTTTATTTATATAACTTTTCAATGAAATTTCTAATATATCTTTGAATTCTTTATATTCATAAATCTATTTTTAACGTGACCCAATCTAATATATTAAAGAAATTAGTATAATTGAGGAAACAAAGATATTCTTCGTTCCTTTTAAGGAGATATACATTTAACTCTAAAAATTAGATTCCTTATAAAGTTTATACTTCTTAAATTCAATATCTTTTAAATTTCCTTTTATATTTCGTATTTATAATTCTCACACCAATTTTGGATAATCTTTATTTCCGGTATTTTTATTAAAATAAAATAGGTAAGTAAATAAGGATAGTCAAGTAAAATAGTATGGTCTCCTTAATAATTTACGAAAGTAAAAGGGGATTGTCTTTGTGAAACTGAGGGAGTATCTTATTTATAAAATCAGTAATCATAATGACGAAATTACCCTTCATTGATAAACAATTGCCTTGAGATTTACAGGTAAGGTGATAAAACAATTGTCATAGATCCCCGATATCCGCTCAACCTATTTTAACATCTCATCCCAAAAGTAAGTACTCTTGGCAAACAATTGCCTTGAGATTTACGGATAGATAACATCGAATACTGTGTACTCTTGGCAGATAAGATAAGAGACAACCAATACCAACCACTCCTTACATATCCAACCATCACGATATAATTAACAGCGTTATCTCACGATAAATAAAGATTCCAACCTTGAAAACCGTGATATGAAACAAAAAAAAAGCCACTTGTAGAGAGCACTTTGGGTGTGGCACCACGTCTTTAATTTTAACCTTTTCTTTAATTTGCTCTCTGTATCTCTCTCTCTCCATTTTTTAACCTTTTCCTTCAATTTCCTTCTTTTGTTCGGCACCTCTCTCTCTCACGCCCTCTCTCTCTTTCTTCATTTAATAATTCTCTCCTCTTCCACTTTGGTTTTGACCGGTACTTCATATCTTCCACCCACTATATATAATCCCATTCCCTCCTTATTCTCTTTCATCAAACCCTTCTTTGCTCTTTAATCTTCCTTGAAAAGTCTAAGGCTTCCTCTGTTTGCTTTCTTTTGCTAAATATTTCTAATGGCAGAAACAACCATCACTAATGCACCAAAGAGGTCAAGAGAAGAAACTCAAAATCAAGAAGTAGAAGAAATGAAGAGACAGAAAACTTCTGAATCTTCTTCATCAACATGTTCTCCTTCGTATAGCCAGATACTTTCAATTCTTGAGACTGAAGGTGAAGAAGAAGAAGAAGAACTTGTTGAAGACATTTCTTCATTGATAACTAGTCTTCAACAAGAAATATCTACATCTGATGGCTTGCCTACTAAAGAAAGTTCTACTGCTACAACTCCACTTTCTGATAATGACTCAAACAAAGATACTTTTGAGGATTTGTCATCTTCATCGTCTGCTTCTTCTAATGAAGATGAAGAAGATAAAGAAAGGGTTATTAGACACCTTCTAGAAGCTTCTGATGATGAACTTGGTATTCCTCAAATGGGATTAGATTTTGAGTTTGAAGATGATGAAGTTAGGAGTAATTATGGTGAGGTTGGATTGTTCAATTTGGGTGGTTATGATTCAGGCTTGTGGGAATTTGAGGATGAAACTGCTAATTACTATACATTGTTGCAGTCTGAACTTTTCATGTAACCCAAAATTCCTCCACTGGAAGGGTGGGGAAAGACAGAAAATTCTAATTAGGGTCTTAAAAGTGAAAAATAGGAAAATATTAGGGAGTTTGTAAGGAAAGATACTTTCAAGTGGTTTCATTTTTTTGATAATGATACTGTTGAATGGAAATGGATCTGGTGTGTGGTTTTTGTAATTATTCAGAACTCCCTGGACTTTGTTAGTTTAAACTAAAATGGCAAAAGTAAATCTTCAGTCATTTTCTTTCAAATCCCTCGCTAACTTATTGTTTCATTAGAAGGAGATTATCTTATTTATTTATTTCATTCCCCCCAACTTTTTGTACTTTTTGGAACGGTTCCTTTTTCTTCTCTGTTCTAATACAGTACCATAATGCCCCTGGCCCAAACATACGCTCAATTACTGTCTACTGCCCGGCTCCAATGATATTTTAGTATTGCTACTATAATGGAGTTGATGATATCTGTCAAATCATGCCTCCCTGTTCCCTCAAGTAATTTACTGACCCATACAGAAAACTTTGTCGACCATTCAAATCAGATTTGACATCCCATGAGTTTCTTTTGTTTCCTTAAGCAGTTTTTAAATCATTGAATACATGAGCCGTTGGATTAAGAATACATCAGATATGGAGTACAGAGGAGATATTTGACAGTGACTAAAAGTGAAATCTCAGTAGGGTCAATTTGAAATTATTGCAACGGTAATTTACAGATTTTGCAAAATAGTTTAGTGGATTTTCCTGGGGAGCATGGGATTAAAATATAAGAATAACTTGATGGTGGGGACCTAATAAAGGATGTGTTCGTCTCAACGAGGACTAATCTATAAGGGAACATTCCGTCCCTCCCACTATATTAACATATCTTCGTAGCCCATTAATCCGAACGGCTCTTGCTTAAGAGCCTTGTCGTGGACCTCGTGGTTATTCAAAAACTTTAGCCGTTGTGTTTGTTTTCTGTGGTAGTAGGTCCTTCCCATTTAAAGCATGATTTTTCTTTCTCCCCGTCCTAAACCCACTGGATTACTAAACAAAAAATTCATAAAAACCAGGTTATAACCCCACGTCACTATAAAGGTGGGACTAGCTCTGGCTGCTCTGCGCTCCAAGCGCAAAGCCAGATTTCGCTGTTGAGTAATAGTATTTGGCGCTTTATCTGTGATTCAATCTACCCATTTTATCTTCTTTCGCGGATGCCAAGCTGTGAAGATTAGGCTAAGTCCTATGGACTAAATTAAACCCCTAGATTGACATAGGGGTGTAAATAATACCCGAAAATATTCGGCCTGCCTGTATCCTCCCGAGCCCACCTGTACCCGAAGTAGCCCTGTGTACACATATATCTTATTATCAGACACGTGTATATAAAGAGGCACGTGGAAAGCATGCAGGCCAAAAACATCGAAACATGATGGGTCACGAAACACCGAATAAACCCCGAGGAGTTACTTTATCTCATCCCCAAAAGAGAAGCCAAGATCAACGATGGAGAGAAAGTTAGCTGACACGGACTGACAGGGGCAGAAGACACTTGTCTGACACGAGCAGACCCCTCAACTACCCACATTAAACACTCCGAGCAGTGTACGTGTCGACCAACCTGTGGAACGAGCGAGGATGCCTCTGCGGGATCAATGGGGAAACGCAGACCTCCGCGCGATGGACGCAAGGACACAAGAAGATAAGGTTCCAACGGTCTTCAGAGATGGGTCCCACGTTCTAACCTTATAAATACCCAATCTCCACCAAGAGGAAGGGGGAGGGAAAACATCAGGAAGGGAAGGAAAGAGAGAGAGAGAAAGAGCAAAGGTAAGTTAATCCCTGAGAGGAGGGAAACATGTAAACCCCAAAAATCATTCAACTATTCGTGTAACCGTGAAGAACATAGTAGAACAACAAATCCCGTGGATGTAGGCCTTAGTGCTGAACCACGTAAACCTTGGTCTTATTTACATTTCAGCACTTTACATTCATTTAGCTCCGCACGTGTTTGCTTATGTGTTTTGTTTTCCTTAATACTCATATCCCATGTACAAACGCCACGCCTGGAGTGGTTGGAGGAGGCCATGATAAACCCGAAGGTTTTGAGCCAATGAATCAACACCAGGGTACCTTCATCATAATCTCCTTAGATGTTAAAGATTGATTGTGAGCGTTCGGACACGCACGGTCCTCGCACGTGGTTCGTGTGCTCACAATTTGGCGCTAGAAACAGGGAATTCGTCCCGGTAAAAGATTTATCTTGTCCTGTGATTTCATTTTGATTTGGCATATGATTGCTCTGATTTTATCAGCTCGGACCGTATAGATCATTCGTCAACTGTATTATGTTCAAAAAACCCACCTTTGGTCTTCGATAAGAGTTATTGTTCTAAGCGGGTTATTGTTCTAATCCATCGGATTTACAATTTTCGTAGTTTTTATACTAAGGATCGCTTTTAATAAAACTCTAACCCGTAGTTTATAACCTGCGGGTATTAATTCCCTCTTGAAAAATTGTATTTCGCCAACTAACCCGCTTCACGCGGATATTCCCGTTTCTGTTGTCTGAAATAACTTATGCAGAGAGAACGTGTTGTGAGTAAAGAAGGCAAGTTCACGCGAGATTTCAGTATCAACAAAAGGGCACGTGATGGAAAAGACGCAGGAAGCAGGAAAATCCAAAGCTTTGTCAAAAGAAACGCCCAGGACAACCCCGATCATCACCCGAAGCAAGCAGAAAGGAGATAAAGCTAAAGTGACCAATCGAAGGCAAGATACTGCAGAAATCACTTCACCCATGAACGCTAATTCAGTTGCAGCGGCGGCTCTCAGAGCAGCAACGATAAAATACGGGGAGGCTGCGGTAGTTCCGAAGGCTGCAGAGGCTAGCAATACCTTCGCCATGAGTCAACTTAATCAACCAAGAGAAAGGGTGGATGAATCCGGAACATTCCAACCCGCGCACCTGCTAACCTTTGGAATGCCGCAAACAAATAATCAGAATCAAACCGTGCCGGCGGCTCTGGCACCACAGAGGGGCGCTCACTCCAATTTGGAAACACCAGCAACCGAAGCTGAACCCCTGCCACCTTTAGTACATACCATGGAGGAGGGCGGCACCACGACTGTAGCGGCACGCGCTGGGACTCCCAATCAGGGGTCCAACCAATCACACCGACTAATGGCTGAGCTTGAGGAACTGAGGAAGAACCAGCAGGTTTATGCAGAAGCTGTAGCTCTGTTGGCCAGAGAAAATCAAGATTTAAAGGAGCGGATTGCTCTAAGCATGAAGACCAGCCAACAACTTGATGAAGCAAGCTCCAAAGCACCAGAACCAAACCAAGACTGTAGAGTCGTCCTAGCGGCTAATGAAGACGTGACAAGGAGACGTAGCGTATCCGACCCGGATTATGTCGATGGAGAGTCAGACGGTGATGAGCTGAAGAATTTAGAGCACCAACGCGCAATGGAGGAACTACGAGATGAGATGATGGCAGAGATCAGGCAATTAAAAAATAAACAAGGTGGGGGAAGGTTAGAGGAGGTCATGAGAGAAGCTAACTCCACGCCCCTAACGCATCGCTTGGCCAACACCCCTATTCCACTGAAGTGCCCTGTCCCGACGTTCGAATGCTATGATGGATCCAGCGACCCTGCTGCACATGTTCGGTACTACAACCGTGTCTTAGCTAGATGGGGTCAGAACGACGCCGTACTCTGTAGATACTTCCCGTCAAGCTTGAAGGGATCGGCGTTATCATGGTTTGATAATCTTCCACCAAACTCCATCCACTCATATGACCAACTCGCAGAGAAATTCTTAAGAACATACATGTACAACAAGACTGTAAACACCGGGATGGATAAGCTCTTTTCACTAGCAATTGGCTACAAGGAAACCACGAGGGAGTACACAAACAGATGGCATAAGATCTGCCAAGCCATAGGGAGCGTGGACCCAGTGGTAAGCATCAACTGCTATAAATGGGGCTTAGACCGAATGAGTCCCCTATTTGTTGAAATTCACGGGAGCGTGCCCAAGACAGAAGGAGATCTCCGAATAATTATCGAGAAGCACGCTCGACTTGAAGAAATTCAACGGGAAAACCCGAGGGCATATCCGCAGAGGTCTCACCGCACCAATTCAGCGGAACAAACCAATGGGGCCAAAAGGGGTTGCTCAGATGAGAGACCTCACGAAGATAGGAAGGAACGGAGGGATGAACGAAGTACAGGCGACCGAAAATTCGAAGATCAAGTTTACACGAAACTCAACGCTAGCTATGCTCGTATCCTACGAAATCAAAGGGAGGGAAAACTTAGAGTGGCCATGGTCTAAGGGAAAGCAGCCCCGAGATCCGAGAAGTCTAAAGATTACTGTGAGTATCACTGTTTCAACGGACACCAGACCGAAAAAAAAAATGCAAGAACCTTAAAATAATGATCCAAAAATTAATTGATGCGGGAGAGCTCAAACATTACATACGAAAGGAGGTTACCGAGGACAGATCCAAACGAACCAAACCAGTCCAACTTCCGGAAGAAAACCGAACAATCAACACCATCTCGTGTTCCGAAGCCACAGGACCCTCACTCACAGCGCAGATTGGAAAAAGGTTACGGAAGCAATTCGAAGACCGCTGCGAGTTATATTAAGGTCGATGGGATAGCGGTGGACGAACACGAAGAATGGATGGAATCTCCTATCATCTTCGATGCCGAGGATATCGAAGAAGATATGGAAGACCATAACGATCCCTTGGTCCTAACATTACCAGTAGCTGGATGTAACCTCAAAAAGATCCTCATAGACGGGGGAAGCTCTGTAAATGTCCTATTCTATGATGCATTCAAACGGATGAAGCTCCATGATGAACAGTTGATGACCTCTTATCACACCATCTACGGATTCAATGGAGCAGCCACGAAGCCCTTGGGAGACATCGTGTTACAGGTTAACGCAGGGCCCATGAAACTGGATACCCGATTCAGTGTGGTGGACACCCCTTCCCCCTACAACGCCATTATTGGACGAAATGGGTACACAAGCTCAAAGGAGTTGCGGCAACATACCACCATACCTCAGATTTCCAACACCTGAGGGAATAATGGAGATCAAGGGAGATCGAATCGCTACGCGAGATGCCAGGCCACTCAGGATCATATCAACAATGAGCAAGAAGAGCAGCGAAAAATCCGAAGAGTAAGAAATCAAGAAACCGCGAAAGAGAAAGGTAGACCTATTCCTTAAGGAAACTACAGGAAAAGGCTTGACGAAAGATGGTAATGTCCAAGGCTCGGAAACAAGTACCTCAACAACCAGCGAAGCAGAAACACGCTAAATAGCAATTAAAGAGCGCCCCAGTCCTCGGAAACCCGAAGCCTGTGTTCACCAGTAGAACCCGTAAAGGAAATCAACATAGGAACGGAAGAAGACCCGAAGATGGTCAAAATTGGGACCATCATGGACGAAGGAAGAGAACATTCCTTAACCAAATTACTTAAGGAATATGCGGATGTGTTCGCCTGGAAGTTAGGAGATATGCCGGGGATTGACCCAAAAGTAATCCAACATGAACTACGCATCAAACCGGGCACCCCCGTTCAGGCAGAAAATACGAAAAGTGGCTCCAGAATATCATGAGGCGGTAGAAACAGAACTTCGGAAGCTACTAGATGCAGGATTTATCAAGGAAGTCAAGTACCCTACCTGGATCTCCAACATGGTCATTGTTCCTAAGAAAAATGGAGGGGTTAGAATATGCATCGACTTTACTAATCTCAACAAGGCATGTCCAAAGGACAGCTATCCCCTGCCGAGCATAGATCAACTGGTTGAAGCAGTTGAAGGGTACGAAGAGCTGTCATTCATGGACGGATATTCTGGTTACAACCAAGTAGCCCTGGCAGAAGAAGATCAGCCACACACAGCGTTCTATACCCCACATGGCCTTTATTGCTATACCAGAATGCCTTTCGGGCTCCGAAACGCAGGGGCAACATACCAAAGGATGGTCGATGCTATCTTCAAGCCATGGATTGGAGGAACCCTAGAAGTCTACGTGGACGACATGCTCGTCAAAAGCAAGCTGCGTAAAAATCACCACCAGGACCTGAGGAATATCTTCGAAGCAATGAGACAGCATCACATGAAAGTGAATCCGGAGAAATGTACTTTCGGTGTCACCTCGGGGAAGTTCCTCGGGTATCTGGTGACGAAAAGGGGCATCGAGGTAGACCCAGCTAAGATTCAAGCCATAGTAGAGATGCCGTCCCAAAGAATCTGAAGGAAGTGCAGAAGCTCAATGGGTCCATAGCAGCGTTGGGCAGATTTATTGCACGGTCTTCGGACAAATGCAAACATTTCTTCAATATTCTTAAAAAAGGGAGCAGGTTCGAATGGACCGCTAATGCGAGGAAGCATTCCAAAAAATCAAAGAACATCTAGCTTCAATCCCGATCCTGCAGAAGCCAGACCCTGATGAAGTTTTGGCACTGTACATAGCAGCAACGGAGGACGCAGTCAGCGCGGTATTAGTCAAACCAATACAAAGGTAGAACAGCCTATCTATTACGTCAGCAAGACACTCAATTCCGCGGAAAGAAATTATACTAAGATTGAACAACTCATCCTCGCACTGGTATGGGCTACCCAAAAACTGAGAACCTACTTCCTAACTCACCTCGTCAGGGTACCATGCAAAGCACCATTGGAAGCAGTCCTCAAAAGCACGGGAAAAGTGGGCCGAATAGCCAAATGGAACACCCATCTGGACCAATTCAACATCATTCATGAAATTCAACATTCTCAGAAGTCCCAAGTCTGGCAGATTTCTTAGCAGACCTCCCCCTGACAACGACGAAGAGATTAAGGGAATACCAGAAGCCGAGGAAGAAATCAAGGATCCAATGGATATCCTCGAACCTGCGAGTCATAGACAATGGGAAGTCTTTGTCGACGGATCTAAAAATAAGGAAGGAGCAGGAATAGGTATTGTCATTATCACCCCAACTGGAGAAAGGATTATACAGGCACTTAGATTGGAATTCAAAGAGCATACCAAACATTGTTGAATACGAAGCTGTCGTACATGCCCTACGTATAATAATAGAGATGGGGGTAACCGATGTAAGGCTGACAAGTGATTCGCAGCTTGTCATACGGCAAATGGGCTCGAGTATAATGTGTACGATGACACTCTTTCAGCTTACATGGCCTTGGTCCAAACATTGGCATCACAAATCCCGAACATTAAGTTCCGGCACTTATGCAGAAGGGACCTCAGGCACGCGGATGCCCTAGCATATATCATCCATGCTGAGGGATAAAAATGCCGAAGGTATTAAAATAGCAAGGGTATACGAGCCTTCGATTGCATCTCAATTCTCCTTCGCTACCAATCAAGATGTGATGGAAGAAAATATCGAAGACCAGGTAGGAGAAGACATCCATAATGACTTTGATGAAGAGACATCCTGTCAAGAGCAAATCAAGACGAAGACTTCAGCAACGAAGATGACTGGAGGGTGACAATACATGCCTTTCTCGAAAAAGGAAGCTTACCTGCGGATCGGAAACAAGCTAGGAAGATGCTCTCCAAAGTGGGAAGATATGATCTTCGGGAGGGGGTCCTGTATAGAAATCCTTCCTTGGACCATTACTACGCTGCTTGTCCCGGAAAGAGGGGCATCGAATTCTAAATGATATCCATTATGGTGACGCGGGGAATCATAGCGGCATGAGATCACTAGCTGAAGCAAAAACGCAAGGATATTACTGGCCGACATGATACAAGATGCGCGAGGATGTCCCGACGATGTGAAGAATGTCAGCGCTTCGAAAAAAATCCACGCGCCGGCAACAATGTTAAACTCTGTCGATAGCCCGTGGCCATTTGCAAAATGGGGCGTAGACATCGTCGGGCCTTTCATCGAAGGATCAGGGAAGAGACGATTTTTGATAGTAGCCACGGACTACTTCAGTAAATGGGTGGAGGCTAAGGCCTTGGCCAGGATCAGAGACGCGGATGTGTTCACTTTCATATTCCAGAACATCATTTGCAGATTTGGTATACCTGCTGAAATTGTATCTGATAACGGCAAGCAATTACAGGGAAAAATATAGACATGCTCTTCGACCTTCAAAATAAGAAAGAACAAGTCCACCCCCATATACCCTCAAAGCAACGGACAAGCGGAAGCTACCAACAAGACCCTCGCCCTTATACTCAAAAAACAATTAGACGAGCATAAGGGAAGATGGTGCGAACAACTGCACAATGTCTTATGGGCATACAGGACAACACGAAGATCCGCTACCGGGGAATCCCCGTTTCTTCTAACTTATGGAGCTGAAGCAGTCATACCTACGGAAATCCTCATGCCAACCACGAAGACCGAAGCTTGGGAGAAAAACCTCACAACAGATATGATGTTAGAAAGGTTGGACGACTTGGAAGGAAGAAGGGAAGTAGCATTGCAAAAGATGGAAAATTATCAACGAAGACTAGCAAGGGAGTACAACAAAAAGGTAAAGCTACGGAATTTTGTAGAGGGACAGTATGTGTTGAGAACAATCCCACGGTATCAGCAAGAAAAGAAATGGGGAAAGTTAGCACCTACATGGGGAGGACCTTTTATGATCCACGATGCGGGTAACGGTTCCTACTACCTTCGTAATCTAAAAGGCGAGGTCCTCCGGCATCCTTGGAATGCTAAATGGCTCAAACCATACTTCCCATAGAAGCAACGCAGATTTGAATCTGCTTGGAGTGTACCAGAAGAAGAAGGGAGCCTGACCGCTCCACATGTTTCTATCTCTGGAAGAGGAATTGCAGACCTCAACTTATCAATCAAACAAGCTTTCAAATTATCAAGTCAGTGGAATCTACCTACAATATTGGGGAAAGTAGTTAATCTACAATCTCTCAGGGCTCCCCCATCAGTGTCCATAAGTGTAGGACCAGGGGGAAGGCACCCAGCAGAAAGAGATACCCAACCAATCTTAAGGCAACGGGTCGACGGAATGGGTGCGTAAATATTTTAATCCCATATCCTAGAACGTTCCCCGGCCCCCACCGTCTGGGAATCCTCTGGCCCAGGATTCGCCAGCGGGGTGACAGGTCTCAAGACGATCACGAAGGTACCTTCCTTCAGTATCGCACTCAAAAACACTTAAAAACTTTTGTTTTGATTTTTCACAAATACTTAAAATAAAAAAAACAACATTGTAGGTATATCAAGAAGAGGATTCATTTCATAAAGGGTGATTACAAGAAGTGAAAGGCCAAAGTCAAGGATACACAATCAAAAATATTCCTTTTACAGGATCATCAGCAAAAAATATCCTTGTTACATGATTACAAAAAGTATAATGATGCCGCGGATCCTACAAAACGTCTGCGATCTCTACCTAAGTGGCGGCCCCATCGGCAGGATTATTCCGAAGACTTGATGGGACGCTCCCACCAGAAGAGGGGCCCGAGGAGCTGGGCAAGGCAGAAGGAACGGGACGACGAGGATAGTTCTTCACGAGACCATGTTCATTCCTTAGGCCAAGTTCTATCCTCTCCAGCATCTTGTTCGTCTCCTCAGCCAATTGACAACGAGCCTTGTGTTTAATAACTGTTGTCCGCTGTTGGGCTTGGGATAATAACGAAGATAGCCGATTCACTTCTCTAGAAGCAGCACCAACGGCCTCCTCGCGGGTTGCTGCTAAATTCTTGAAGTGATTGGTCTGTTCTTCCTGCTGCGCTAAGGAAGATTGAGCCTTTTCAAGTTTTTCATTTGTGACGCGAAGGCGTCCCTCGAGCTCTGAAAAAGACAACACCACGGAGTTAGCGTAGAAAAAAACAAGGTCACACTCGATGAAATGGGATTATACCTTCGACACAAGCCGAAGCCTCTTCATACTCATTAACAACCGCATCTCGCGCTTCATCAAGATGATCATATTCCGCGGATAATTTCTTATAGTCTAGTTGAAGGTTGGTGAGAGTAAATTGACAGGCATCTAATTCTACCTGCTTCATCGAGTCCATATGACGAAGGTGGTCGACCTCTTTATTTATCTCTGAGACCCCTTTGCTGAGTCTGTACATGCACACTTCGAGATTCCTCTCAGACTCAGCATGACGAGCTACGTCGGCACGAGACGCGGAAAGAGCATTGCTGAGAGCGTAGACTTCAGCACGAGCATCTCTTTCTCTGGCAAGACAGAGCATATTATCCTGGACCCCTGAAAGAGGAATGGATCGAGCCGTCTGTAATTCTTCTTCCAACGCTGAATCCTAGATTCCAACAAGGAAGTGCGCTCACGGGCTTCCCGCAGATTATCACGGGTCCACAGCAGTGTGCCATTAAATAAAGCACGATCATGGTTGTACAGATTTTGCATGTCGACCATCTGAACATGCCGCGCGCGCCATACCTCAGCCCGAGCATCCCATTTCTTAGCTTCACTCTTAATTTTCTCAACCAAATCTCTAATACGAGATTTTTGCGAGAACTCTTTCGTTTCGAAGCCATATCAGCTCGGGGACGCCACCCACTGGAGATAGGGGGGGAGACTCAGACAGAACAACTAAGAGATAAAAGAATGACGACATACGGCGAGGGAAAAGAACCAAACCTGTGAAAGTGGAAACTTGGCTACGAGTTTGCTCTAACTCAGCGCGCACTGCAACAAGTTCTGAACGAAGATCAGCCTCTGCTTCACCCAGCTTTTCTTTCTCCTTAAGGCTTTTCTTCAGCTCTTCTATTTCCACCTCAGCCGCAGATAATTCCTTTTCTCGTGACGAAGCTTAGCCTCGAGCTTCAGAGATTTCGCTTTGAAGAACTGATACAGCACGTGGTTACAATGCTCGCTCCTCATCATCTACACATCAAGATG
This sequence comes from Papaver somniferum, assembly GCF_003573695.1. Taxonomy (NCBI): domain Eukaryota; kingdom Viridiplantae; phylum Streptophyta; class Magnoliopsida; order Ranunculales; family Papaveraceae; genus Papaver; species Papaver somniferum. The sequence continues at coordinate 102,017,904 of NC_039364.1, forward strand.
ACAAAACATTATTTCACCGAAGCGTCTGATCGTCACGTAGAAGTATGTACGAAAATTTACCTCCAGCACACGCTGCTGCGGAAAGCCATATTGATACCCGTCGGCGATGGCCATCATATCGGCAACGGAAGTAGGAGGCTCCGGCACGAGGGTAGCTTCGGGAACAGTCAACCTTTTTCCCCAGGCTTCAGACACCTGCGCCTTGAAGACATCTCCATCATGCGACGGGTATACGCGGTTGATTCCTTTTCCCCAGCAACACAGGAGCGGGATGAGAGACAAACAGAAGATTCTTTTCCTTAAACCAATCCATGATGGCGTCCTCACCCTCAGACGTCGGCGACTGGGGAAGACTATCGGCAGGCGCGTCAACGACAGATTTTCCTTCTCTGACTCGACCCCCTCAGCATGCTCCTCCGCGCCTACATGCACAGCAGGCTCCTCCGCACCAACATCTTCTACAGTAGCATCCCCATTACCATCACCACCAAGAACATCCCAATCATCATTGGGGGAAAGTAAAGAGAAGTCCTCGGGAAAATCGAGGGCTTCGTCAAAGAACTCCCCCGTGGAATACATCCGATCAAAAGAAAATTCTTGAGAAGTGGGAAGGGTATCCGCGACATCACCAGCAGGGACGGAAACATCCCCGATGACAACGTCATCAGCCACCACAACTTTGTTCCTTCCTTCATCACCAGCGTGACCAGCGAAGACCTCTTCTTCGACATTGATAGGGGAGGTACCAGTACGTTCCTCCCCATCTGTAATCTCGTCCTCAGCAAACTCTTCGTTCACTGGACTAGTAACTTCTTCTTGGGCTCAACCTCGCCCATCACCGTAGTAGAAGACTGCTTCGGCCTAATCTTTTTCTTCTTCAATACCTGAAACCAACACCACAAAAAGAATTATTTTTCCCGTCTGATGGAAGTTCTAAAAAAGAAGCGCAGCTAGAATCTGCGTACCTGAGCAGCTGAGATATTCTTCGGTGGGAGTATAGCACCGGAACCATCCTCCTCGTCTCCCTCTACGACGTCCAGGGCATAAGGAAAATTCATGCCCGCAAAGTTCAGACGCCAGGGCAGAAATCTCCATAGCGAACAGGAGGAGATTCGCGCGGCTTACTATTCTCGGTAGGCCGCCAACCGCGGGGACCAGGAATCCAACCGTAAGCCCACGGACCAACTATCTCGATAACGGTGGCGTGCCACTCGTAGTCATGATCGCGCTTGATCCTCTCTCGCGCGGGGAAGAGTTTCCGACGACTGGACGCCTCCGTGCCAGGAACATACTTCAGCTTGGCATCGCTGACCTCATTTAACAGACGAATCTCGCCTCGAGGAGCAGGGAGATTCCGAAGGCTGACACTCCACGGCTTGCGATTCCTACTATTGACGTAATCCCGAAGGAGTTATTGAAATTCTCAGGAGTATACCATTCCTTCTCCATGGGATTGGGGACGTAACAAGTCATCGACGTTTCCCCCTTACTCCGCAGATAGCATTCCTTCAGGGCGCGGAGATAATTCCCCGATAGTTGGGATACGGAACGGCTATGAGTATTGGTGGAAGAACCCTCACGACTAGCGAGCACGTCGTAGTAGAAGGAATCACCTGATTTGTACAACGGCAGCATCAGACCAGCTCGAATGCCCCAACCGTCGTTAACAAATGAAATTCATCGAACTCGTACTTGGAGATAAGCTCATACGTAATATCATCCTCAGGGGCATAGAAACGAACCCCGAAGGCTTGAAGCTCATGCTTTTCCTTGAATATTTCAAGATCGATATGCTTGAAGGTTACTTTTTTCCTGCTAACAGAGACACTGCGTATCAAGGGAGCAGCCTCATCCTCCTCGGCGGGGCCGGATGAACTAACGAACGCTTCCGAAGCTTTTCTCTTCACGGGGGGATTCTTTGAAGATTCAACCCTAGGAGCTACCCTTCGTATTCTTCCCTTTAAAAGTTGGAGAAGACCGTAGATGATGCTCGGGCACTAACGAACGTAGAGGAGGAATGTCAAAAGCAACAGCGCGGGGCGGAGCCTGCGTACTCCTAGTATCATCACGAGGACGAGCCACTGAGCGATCAAAGACTCTTCGAAACCAGACGGAATTATGGGGAATCTTCCCTAGAGGACGAGGCTTTCGCTCCAGAAGAAACTCGACTCCGACGAACATCATCTTGAGACTCTCGACGCGGAGGAGATCTCGATAACCCAGAATCAGGAGTCTGATAAGTAGGCCGCGGACGGTCAGACATGGCTGCGGAAAGAAAAAACAAAAATACAAAATCAAAAAACACATCCAACAATACACCACATAACAACCAACAGCAACCCTAAAATTAGTATACATGCTCAAATTTCACCCTCGAAGTAATGGCTTCCTTAATTTAAGATGAAGAACAGGGGCAAACTAGTATGCAAGCATCAGAAGAAGTTCTTCATCACAAACAAGGAACAACAGTAGCAGAAAATTCACAAATCAACACAGCATAAAACGGTGGAAATAAAGAAAAGAAAAACTTACCGGCAAAAACAGCAGTAGAAGAAACAAACAGGAGAAGCGGGCGTGGTTAATGCTAAGGTGGAGAGAATTTAAGATCACAGGTGCAATGAAGACTGACAGAAATTTAAGATCACAGGTGCAATGAAGACTGACAGAGAATTTAAGGTCACAGGTTCAATGAAGACAGACAGAAAATTTAAAGGAAGAATGAAAACTGAGAGAGTGTTTAGGAAGAATGAAATTAAATTTTCTTTCTATCCTTAAAATACCCGAAAGAAAGAGGAAATTAAGGGAGGAATGGGGGAAACGTGCCCGTTACATAAGCAGTTAATGCACGAATAAAAGACGTGCCCAAGTATCTAGGAGAAGTTATTAGGAGTGAGAAGAATATGCGACGATAGTTTTTCTTCAAGGCACCCATTAGTCATTCAAGCCCGAAGAAAAGGGGCAAATTGTGTACACATATATCTCACTATCAGACACGTGTATATAAAGAGGTACGTGGAAAGCATGCAGGCCAAAAACATCAAAACATGATGGTCACGAAACACCAAATAAACCCCGAGGAGTTACTTTATCTCATCCCCAAAAGAGAAGCAAGATCAACGGTGGAGAGAAAGTTAGCTGACACGGACTGACAGGGGCAGAAGACACTTGTCTGACACGAGCAGACCCCTCAACTACCCACATTAAACACCTGAGCAGTGTACGTGTCGACCAACCTGTGGAACGAGCGAGGATGCCTCTGCGGGATCAAGGGGAAACGCAGACCTCCGTGATGGACGCAAGGACACAAGAAGATAAGGTTCCAACGGTCTTCAGAGATGGGTCCCACGTTCTAACCTTATAAATACCCAATCTCCACCAAGAGGAAGGGGGGGGAAAACATCAGGAAGGAAGGAGAGAGGAGAGAGAGAGAGAAAAGCAAAGGTAAGTTAATCCCTGAGAGGAGAGAAACATGTAAACCCCAAAATCATTCAACTATTCGTGTAACCGTGAAGAACATAGTAGAACAACAAATCCCGTGGATGTAGGCCTTAGTGCTGAACCACGTAAACCTTGGTCTTATTTACATTTCAGCACTTTACATTCATTTAGCTCCGCACGTTTGCTTATGTTTTGTTTTCCTTAATACTTATATCCCATGCACAAACGCCACGCTGGAGTGGTTGGAGGAGGCCATGATAAACCCGAAGGTTTGAGCCAATGAATCAACACCAGGGTACCATCATCATAATCTCCTTAGATGTTAAAGATTGATTGTGAGCGTTCGACACGCACGGCCTCGACGTGGTTTGTTGCTCACAAGCCCAACACCTGTTATGGCCCATCATGGACCACCCGGCCTGGCCTGAATTAATTATCGGGCGGGTCTCGGGCTTTTGGATTTATGTGACATTAAATCATTTAATATCCTCTTAAAGACTGAAAAGTACATCTCTTCGATAAGAAGCGAGATTCTAAATTTTGACCACAAATATGCGAGTCAAGAGAATGACCGACGAAGATGCCTAAACGGCAACCTATAAAACCTACAGACAAAAGTAGGTTTCCCAAGTGTAATGGCCGGTTGAATGCTCGGATATTAATGAGAAAGGGACCTCTTATCTCCCTTTACACTCACAAATCAAAGGCCGTGGCGTACCCGTTAGGTCTTAGCTTTCTCTATTCAAATTTCAAACTAATTGTAATTCAGGCGTAATTTCATTAGACAACAAACACCAGCCATTCTAACAAATCAGCCCTACCTTTGATTACTCTACTGTTTCCTCTGATAGGTATATCTCTAGGTCCCCTCGCGTTGCTTCAACCTCCACTACATTTCAAAGATAAATCTTCTACTTTTGGGCAAATACCCATATGAATTCGCAAAATAATTGAGCAACATTTCTTACTAGAAACCGTATATGAACCCCAAAAGGCAAAATATGATTTTGACATTATTAATGGGGGATATAAGAAGAATTCTAGGGTCCATCTCCAACTCAGGTCATAACTGTAAGGTTCCACGATAATCAATCGAGTAAAGAGTCTAACCATGTCGCAATAGTTGACATCATTATCACTTGACCCCCCTCCTTATACAAAACCCCACTAACAACTCGTTCTTTTATTTGTTTGATGTCGATTTGGAATGTATGGCTTGTAATCAGGTAAAGTATCGCAGCCAACTTCCATTCATTTTATTTTCCAACTCATTAAAGAGTATAAAGAAAAATCATTATCCACCTATGAATTTGAAATTCAAATTCAGCCATTAAACGGTATTTGAATTAATAAAACCATTTTGACTTAAAAATGCCAACGGATGCTAAAATATTTGAAATTTCGCGACTAAAATGTCAAATATTATTTGAAAAAAAATATCAATCACAAACGAATTCAAATACAAAAATCTATGTGAAGCCAATTTACGAAATTTTGTATATAAATATATGATTTATACTTACAATAGTTAAAACCTAACCTTTTGAGTCTAAAAATTACACTTTTCTTTTTTTTATCGTAATTCTATCGGAAACCCAGTTGTAAAACAGTTACGACTGGGTTTTTTGTGATCAAACCTAACTGTAAATCAGTTACAGTTAGGTTTTTTTTGATCGAACCCAATTATAAAACAGTCACGGTTGGTTTTTTTTTTTGGAAAACCCAACCGTAACTGGTTCTGAAACCTAATTTTTCTACTGTTTCAATCAATCTAACCATTTCATATGCAATTGGTTTGTTGATTACCATCACTTCTATCAATATGCTTCTTCTGCATCTTTAATAGAGATTCAATCGACGATTATAAGTTTTTCGAACCGTCGATTGATCGAAGATGGTGAAATGATTTTGCTTGAAAGAAAAAGGAGGGAATGATTTATGGTTGATGAAGGAGAGGAAGTTAAAAAGAAAAAGAAGAGGAGGAGGAGGAGGAGATTTTTGAATGAGATTTAGGTTTTGATTTTAGTTTTAGTTTTTAGGTTTTGATTTTAGTTGAAGGTTGTTTTAGACATTTGATATTGAATCAAAAATACCCCATAACCAGTTTTTTGGTCACTAGAAATCCAAATGAAGCCCATTTATTGGAATGTGACGCCCTAATAATAGGTTTCATTGTTTGAACTATCATGTTTGGATAGTCGATTGTTCCTTTAAAGTGCTAAATCAACGCTTCTTTACAAATGAACTTTATCCTTTAAAAAAAAAGAAAAAGAAAAAAATTGGTGCTAGTGTCGTTAACCAATAACTCTACCTATGTATTAGAATGACGTCCGCCAAAAAAAAATGAAAGAAATTGCACATTTGTCTACTCTTTTGTGCTTAAAATACCTTATCTCTACGCATTATATCCGAAGGATAATGAAATAGATCCTATCTAAACATTCTGCTTGATGAGATTTATGTAAAGTCCACTGTTTCGAAGATAATAAATAACCAACCAAAAGCACTCATATGACGCACTAAATCAAACAATTTGCAAAGATTCATAATCCTTAAAACCAAATCTAGGTTCCATCCCACACCTAGATGGTGACATGCACATCTACCAAACCAATAGCTTAAAACTGAAAACCAACTAATAGTTGTCTTTTCTTTGTCAGATAACGTCTGCGTCACTAAAATGCTAACATGCATATTTGTTGTTTTGACGGGGTTTGTGGTTGAATTTATTTGTTAATTAAATCTAAATCTAAGTATTTGTCAAACATAAACCGTGTACGGCATAACTATGATTTGCAGAACAAAGCAAGCATGATGAGTCATGACCACATGGGTTACCGGCCCATTTGCATACTTACTTACTTAGAAACAACTCATCCACCACATGTGAGCTTGTACATGTTTGCAGGTACACGAAGAACCCAAGTGCTGTATCTTCAACTCAACCTATGGGATGGGAGTGTCATGGGACCATTTGTATTTGCAAGTGGGCAGAATGAAATAAAGAAATGAAAACGGAGAGGGTACTACGAATGAGGTTAACAGGTCTGGCATGATAGCATCTTTATGTCCACGTCTGTCCTTAAAAGGGTATTCTCACTCATTCCTTCTTTAATGCGGTGCAGTATTTGGTTGGTCAAGTATCTATCTAGTCTCTAGAATTCTAGATAAGCAAGGAGGAGAGTGACAGAGATTTTTTAGAGACAAAGAAATCAATTCATCAATTGCTCGTGAACTTCATTCATAGTGTGTATGTTACCCTACACTCCATTCATTGCTGGGTAATAAGTGTTTTACACGCCAGTGTTATCCCTGTGGTTTTTGAAAATCCTGGTTAAGGCTGCTGCATGGGGAGGAGAATCTTCACCACCCGGCACCGGATCGGTACACCCCCAAACAATATGGTACCCCATTAGCAGCCACCAGAAATCTTTGGTGTTGTAACTGTTGATAGCGTGTTTAAATACCAGAAACAAAAATAAGGAGACACAAAAGCTTAATTTTTTGACTTTTAGATATCGTTTTGAAATCTAATGTCCAAATTATTTTCTGCGATTTTCGATTTCCAGAAGTCAGAAACCAACTTCTCATGTGTTAGTCGAACAGGGCTATACATTACTGGTGACTGTGGAGTTAGTATTTGTTACCGTTATATGAATAGCATGGTGTGGAGTTAGTTTGGGACCCGTATGGGGGCAAAGGCAAACATCACGTACATACAAAGTTGACAGTAAGACAGGCAGTGCATGGGGACACAAAACTATTTAATCATTCCCCACTTGCTATTACCGACTGTGTACTGTAGTAGTAACAGGAGGATGAGAGTTTGTCTGATTTGTTTTAAGTTCGTGTCCTCTTCCCAACTAAATTATTACGCCAAGGATGTGACGGACAGATTTGGTATTTAACTTTAATGATACTCATTTTATGGGGTCGCCATATATGGATGGAGAAATATACAGATAGGGATTCAATTTCAGATAGAGATCTAATGGATGTCATGATATTGTATCGAGAGATGGCCATTTAGACAGCATTACGTTTTATTTGAAAGAAAGTAAATTTTCTATTTTAATTTAATTCAATTTATTTGATGATGACGGCATTGAAGTGTCTCTCGTATGGTTGGCGTATGTGCCGATACCCACCTGGACCGATTATTAATGTCGACCGATATGTATGAGTAGTGCCTAAGAGCATCTCCAACGAGACATTGCAAGTGTTTTAAATTTAAGAGGAAATGAGTTTTTTGTTAATTTAATTGAAAAATCATCTTCAATGGAAGCGTGAAGAGAGAATGTAAAAAATGATGGGAATGACAATTATGTAGACATCCTCAAGATTATCCTCTAGTTTCAGAGGTTTCATTAGAGGATGTAAACATTCTTGACACAATTATCTATAGATATTATGGTATGGATTAAAAATCTGATTTTGAATCAAAAGGTTAAAAAAGCTCCAAACTAAAATAAAAGATATTATGGTTGGAGATGTATCTTTTTCACCTCCTTAAATTAAGAGAATTTTGATCTTACATCCGTGAAAAATATTTACACGTAGAATCCACACCAAATTATCATTGGAGATGCTCTAATCTGGATGATATAAAATGAAAAAAAAGACACGTAAACATAACAATATAATGGTAGACAAGTAGATCCATGTGTGCTTAAAAAAAAACAAAAAAAAAACTAGATCCACTTTTTTTTTACAATGTAAGAAGTTAGTTTATTAAATTATTAGCTCATTTTAAATAGTCAAGATGATAAATAGTTTTGTTATCCACACGAAGAATGCGATTTAAGATTTGGCAGTTTAAGCCAGTAAATGCATTCACTATCTTTCAGTAATTAATCTTTTTCCAGAATAAAATTTCGATCAACATTATCAAATTCGACTGTTGTTATAAACGAGAAAGATTCTCTGAAGTTTCATCAAGATCCCACTATCCTCTACAAACGGGATATTATAGCTAGAAGAGCAGAATCTATTAGCTATTCAAATTTTAAAGAAGAAGTTAACTTCAACTTCAACGTAAATCTCCCAGCTTGTGAGTGGATTAATTTCGAACCCTAACTTCAGAGAGTTGTAAGCTTTTATTAGGATAAGTTCAAAATTAAAAGTTTTAGACTCGTTGAAGAATAAGGAAGCTTTTAAATATATGTCATCCTTAGAAATTCTTTTAAGTTCTAACATTGCAGCTATCGTCTTATAGTGTTTGATATGCGCTCTTCCTAGAATAGACGTGAATTTTCAAAATTTATAACTTGGTTGGTAGACTAAAATATCCAAAGTGTTAACCTGGCTACAAAACACAAAATGATTTTAAACAAATAACAATGAGAAATTGGTGAAAGATTAACTCTTATTCATACGAATACCTAAAACATTCTAGAGTTCTTAGCATACACAAAAAGCCTAAATAAACCTAACTAAGTCGTTATAAACAAATAAGAGGATATTGGGTTCTTCTAAGATCCCTTGAAAGATTTTTAATAGGAACCTAGATCTCCATTTAACAAAAGTTGGCTGCTAACAACCGACATATATTCAAAATGGAGGCTACACCACTCCTCAAAAAATCATATAGCTTTGAAAACAACAAAAAGTAAGATTGATCCAACTTTAAAGCGAAATGCTCTTCCTTAGAATTACTAGTTTCTATGCTGGGAAGGACTACATGCTCAATGACTATCTTATCTATCATTTGTCTCTTAGGAATAAAAACAGTCTGGGTAAGGAAATAACTTTGTATAAACACATACCTTAATTCTAGTTGCTAGTATTTTTGAGATCCATTTGTATAAAAATTTGCTTAAACTTATGCATCCAAAAGCACTAAGAATCATGGGGTGCTCAACCTTAGGATCAAAATTACGATATTTTTATTCAAATCTATATATAACAATTAACCATAATTTTACTCTGGTGTTACCAGGCCATTAGACTCCAATGGTTTTAATAAAATCCAGGTGGGCAATCATTCGATCATGGAGTTCCTAGAAGTTCACGAATTTTAAAAATGATCGCATTCATCCTTAATAGGAATCCTAATTATCTATCTCCATATTGTCATGTTCGTCAAATACAGGGTTAAAAACATGATTATAGAGCATTGATTTTGGAAGGATGTTAATCAAGAAGAGTGTGATTCGCAAAAGAGTTATTTCTTATGAGTACCATTGCTCATTTTTCAGATACAAACAAGGTGCGTATATAAGCAAACATAGTTTTAATTCACTAAGTAATTGACTTAATGAATATGGGAGAAGTTGTTCAAGACGAGTATCAAACTATGTTACTATTGTTTTCTTCTGAAACACACATGATAAGATTATAAAAAACACATTGCCATCCAAAAAACTATCAAGTTAAAAAAAGTGACGGTTACTTTACTGAATGATGAATTTCGTCATCATGTTGCAACAGAAAGTGATTAGGCCAGCTGTAGAGTTGTATATAAACAAATGGAACAAAAAAAAAATGAAGATAATTAATCAGTATACAAATGAAAATCCAAGCAAAGTTTGAATGTTATGGGGATAAATATTTTACGGGGACGTTTTTATATGGGGCATGCGAGACAAATAATATGTTGACGTGTGTCTTTCATAGTGATTGATTCCAACAAATTCTGTTTCCACAAATATCAAAGATCAAATATAACCAAAATTTTCTCCAAAAATACACTTCTTTTATATTTTTGGAAACAAAATTTATATTTTTAGCAACAACTCACAGACCGAACCGTAAAAACGTGATTATATGCCTTTTTTAATCAAATATTTGATGTTTCCTCTTTTAGGAAAGTTGGTTATTCTTCCGCACACAATCGATTGCCATATTAAAGTGTTTGTGATTTTTTAAACTCCTTCCTAAGTTAAATTGTAATATATATTATTTATTGAGAGACAATTACAAAAATACAGTTTATGCTAAGTACTAATTTATTTAAATATTTATGTTAGAGTTTTAACTCTCGAAATAAGGAGAGTCTCGAAAAAGGAAAATGGCTCATGAACTTACTTAGGATTAAAGATACCATTCACCATAATAAAGGGTTCATGTAAGCTACATAATGCATCCCATGGAAAATTAGTGTGTGCTTCATAAGGTTGTTTTCCACTACTTCTGTTCTTGAAGAACAAAAGTGAGACAATAAGGCTTTGCTTGGGGATCGCAAAGCACAAGTTTGTAACATTCTTCTTAGATAGTTACATAACTTGTATCCAAGTTAATTAAACGATCCTTGTATATTCTAAGGTCTTTCTCTTCTAATATAAGGACATTCAAGGATTGTTGATCATAAGTCCTAGATTTGATAGATTTTAATATAAGATCATATACGGACACTAGTTGGTCAAAATATTGATTAAGAAGCAAACTGCATATTAGGTGTCTCATAAATTCCTTAAGAAGTTTTACAAGATATCTTTAGATTTATTCTAGTTTTTCTTGTTATAGAATAAATTAGATATCTCTACAAGTTTGAAGAGTATAAACCTTAATTCCACAAGTTTGTTTTGATACTTACTTTTTACATAGTGGTTGTTCGAAAAAAAAATACAATGTTTCCAAAACCTTGATTCACAACTGAAGGGATATCAAACAGGTGTTTTGTAAAAGCAAATATCAAAAAGCCTTCACTGAGGTTGAAGCAACTCTTATAACGTGTTTGTTTCATGGGTATGTAATCGTATTCCCGAGAATATGATTCCATACCCTTGTTTGGGATGTGTAACAATTACAAGAATTCTATTCCTTTACTTTTAGGTTTCTCAAATATGGGGGAATAGATAACCCACCTAGAAGGTGGGTTTAGGATTCCCGTCGGTTGGGAATCAGTTTTCTTTCAATATTTTTTTATTTTGGTAACTATTCCCTTACTTTTTGATCCTAATCATGATTAAACCAAACAAGATTAAAGGAATCACATTCCAAGGGAACTATATTCCTGGAATCATATTCCCATATATCGCATTCCCTTCGCGTCAACCAAACACGCCGTTAGGCTGTAATGGATGTCATCTAAGGGAATTATGTGCTTAGAATCTCGCGAGGTTCAAGAGATGTAAGGAGCACAAATGCAGCCAAATTGCTCGAAGGGTTAATTCGGTCTCAACTGCATTCCAGTCCGAAGTCTGATAGTGGGTTGTGTTTGTGGCGGTATAATACAGTGGGGTGTTCAAGCTGGACGAGGTCTAGGTCTTTTTGCAGGTGCAGTTTTCCTCGTTAACAAAATTCTTATGTATATGCTTTTTACTTTTTCATATTAAAAGTACTATGCGGGTTCATACTCCTATCAAATTAAAAAATTGGTATTGTACTTGGTACCCTCTCCTTTTCAGTACTCACCAATTAATTGAGAAGGGTCGAAATATTTGTCGAAAAGAATCAAAAGGCCTAGAAGTCTGTGCCACAACATTTTCTTGTTTGTGTTTCATCCCACTTTTAAGTACAAAATGACCAAAACAGAGTCTATCTCCTAAGAAGACCAATTCATATATAGGGTAGAAACGAAACAATTACAAATGGTCAACAATATATAAGTATTACCCCATATATTGAGTATAACGAAAATATGCAGGAACATATACTACACATAACGAATGACTGAAAATCGCTTTGTGTAAGATTCTCGGGTATAACTGTATGGGTAGCTACCATAGCCACGACAAAAATCTGCAGGCAAACGTATTTGTGCGTCAATAAATGAAGAATATAACCACCAATAAGGACATTATTAACATCAAATTTCCTACTATGAACATATACAGAGTATCCCACATCAATGCATACTTTGTACTAAATTTTGTAAGTTCAAATGATAAAAACTTCATATCAGTTAGGAACAAATTTGGTTAATATGGATTGGCTTTGAGTAGATGTTAACTAAATAATTACTTGAGAGTGATGAGTAGTTGGTTATTTAGACATACGTTGTAACTTACCCAAACATTCACTGAAATCTTTTGTATATCCAGCTCATAATACTTGGAATTGAAGTCGGAGTTACATTACTTTCCCTGCAGCACATCAAATACAATGAAAAATTTAGCAAGTAAAATGGTGACCTGAGCTCCTTTGACAAACTTGTTCCATCACAGGTGGAGCTGATTGGTTGGCTGATGATTGATATGCGAAGCTATGGTTCAATACTAACTACACTTATTCAATGAGTAAATGATGGGGAAGGCCATAACATGCAGATTATTTATGAAGATATTTATGTTTATATTTTTCTGGAGTGAAAGGAAAGTTCATACAAAATATTAGCCCATACAAAACAAATCTATATTTGTGTGTATATGTTGATGTAATAGATGCAAGCATAAGTTGTGGATTTTAGCGTGTGTATGCAGTGTTTATCAAGAATGAAAAGCATTTCATTAAAAAAATCATATGCGAAAAAAAGAAAGTATTCATATGCATACAAAAAAAAACGTAAATGTAAAAAGATTTTAATTTGCAAATATTTATAAATTATGTGGTGTTTTTAATACATGAGCCACGTGTTCATAATTAGTATTAACTAACACACAAAGTAAAAAAATCCACTAACATAATATGAATATATTATCGAGCTTTTCCATACATGAATACTTCTGTGAGATTGATTATTAAATCATAAAAAATACGTTATTTACCACATGTGTAGTCATAGTTGTACAAGTTAAATTCAAGGGAATTAAAACATTTCATTACCAACTATTAGATAATTCAAGGAACATTCAGTTGGTTAGACAAGAACCCTAGGAGGTATACGTCCATGATCCAACTGGACTTGTAAAGTTAGAGCTCATATTTCTATATTACCATATATATTTATTTACCTTTGAAAGGTCCATAGGTGATCGCTGTCGTATGCGTCAAAAATAATTTCACTTTCCTAAAGTATATGATAAGAAAGAGTTCGTTTCCACAGAGAGGAAATTGTAGTTATTATGTATTCAATTTCCTAAAGTAACCAATTGGGGGATTTCTGATTTTTATGTAAACAATAAAAGTAAATCAAAAGCAAAGTAAATTGGAGAAATAATCAATGAGAGAAAGTATTGGTCAAGGAATTCATCTTCAATCTTAAACGAGTGCTTGCATACATGATTAAAATTACAATTTAATCTCTTTTATTATCAAAAGCCTAGAGCATCAAGAGAGCAAGATATTCTATTAATTTCTTAAGTTTATCAACACACACATTAGAGCTGCGTATGTGAATTGTACCTAAAGAATAACCTAACACCTTGTGCTAATTAAGTTCAATTCCTAGGAGCATTAAGTTTTAGAAATAGGCTAATCAATGCAATTGTCAAACATTGCGCATGACAATTCGGACAATGGTCAAACTCTACATATGATGACGAGAGTGTATCACTGCAAATCGTAATCATATCATGCTACTTGTATTCGGGATTATCGCTTGATGAAAAACCCTAAAATAGCTATGGAAAAGGATGCAAGTTCAATTAATTGTCCACTTAACTAAACAAACACCTAAATCCTATCACAATACATCGATCATGTGATTATTAAAAACAGTAGAGATTTGAACGATAATCAAGAGAGAAAACTAATGCATTAATCAAGCACAAGTTTTAGAAATAGGACTACATCCTTAACCAATAATGAATAAATTAGCTACTCATAGCTATGGAGTTCATCATAATAAATAATCAAATAAAGAAGATGAAAGCAAAGGAAACCCTAGTAGCGTAAACAAAAGCGGCTCTCCCCTTAGCTCCAAGAATAATACGTTTTTTTAAAAGTTGTAGAAGTCTTCTCTTTTATAGCTCCTCTTGTTCCAAAATTAGGTCCAAGTCTTCAAAGTCCATTAGATAAAAATCCACCAAGCCCATATGTGAGAAAAACCCATGTAGAAATTATCCCAAAAATATGTCACCGGAAAACTGGGTCCACCGCTGGAAGTTGGCCGGAAAAGTGACCATAAAAGTATCACAGGTGACCGGCAAAGTCAAACCGGTCACCGGTCAATTGGGTCAACTCGGTCAAAGTCAGACCGAGTCAGAGGCTGAGTCAAACAACTCAGCTGAGTCAGAGTCTAACTGGTCTGACTTGTCAGGCCATAATCTTGCACAAGCCTTAAGTTGTGTTGCACCATCATTGTGCTTCACTGCTTCACTGCCACACTGCCAGCCATGATGGCCCTGCACAACCACAACTCCCACTGGCAAAAATAATGCATTCTGTAGCTTGACTGCAACTGCAGCTCTTACAACACCCTTCAGCTCTGCCTCATACCACCACCATCACTTCCACAATCTGCAAACTCCACTTAGTAAATCTACTACTGGCACTTGAGACCTGCAATCTCCTATTTTGATTCAATCTTGGCAGCAACATCTGTAGTGCCTTGTACCTTTCACAGCAACAACCATTCATTCAATCCCTTGGCCACAACATCAGTTCCAGCTGCATCTTGTAACTCATACTATATTTATGGCTACACATCAATAAACTTCCTTGCATTCACAGACTTGCAATACAAGCTAACACCAACATATCCATTCTGCAGCTTCCAGTTGCAACTCATTCTTCTCAGCATCTCAAGCTAGCTGACTGCATTAGCAGTTCCCATTTATTCTCGTTCTTTCTTGTAGCCTTGGCAACTAGCATGACCAGTTTAAGACACTGCACACTCCATATCTTTCTGTAGCTCCTACGAAACATCAACATTACAACCACTTCCATCATCTGCAAAACCCCAGTCAGCTTCAAATCCTCATTGTTTGAGACCATTACCATAATTACTACATGACCTGCAACTCCAACTTCAGAATTCCACCAGTTATGTTCATCTCAGGTTCAGTTCTTATGCATCGCCATCCTGAACTGCAGCTACCACTTCCCTTGGCTCTGCCAATCCATTCAACAGCTGCACATGGTACCAGTTCCTTCCCAGCTCGAGCTCAAATCATCATTGTCACTCATATCTGCTCTTGCTTCTCTTCTTAACTCAGCTGCACACTTCAGCTGCAACAACCCTTTCCTGCAATGCTCAAATGCCTGCAATGCTTCATCTCAAGCTCAGCCAACTGCAACTGCAATAACATCACCAGCATGACCAACTCTTCTCTTTTGTAGCTTCAAACACCACCACAAGCTTCGGTTCCTTCTACCATTTCAGTTACACAGCCCTTGTCAGCTCATGTTGTAGCAAGAATCTGAACCACTGCCATCATACTTGCAAACCTGCACAACCCATTAGCAGCATCAGCAGCACCTTCTGTGATTGAATCTACATTCATGTTCTTGACAACCACCATCTACACCCATCTGTAGCTTTCCTTCACCACCAGAAGTATACCACCTGCAACACCTCTTACTGCACTTTATTCCTATCCATCTCAGGCACCAAATCTCGGTACCCACATGCTCTTACTGCTCCAGCAACACAAAACCCACAGATTCAAATCGAACTCAGAGAACACCATTCTCATCTGTAACCCATGGACATCACACCCTAAATTCGTCAAAGCTTTGAAACCATGACAACAATTTTACCACCCATCCTTCTATTCTTATGTGTATTCTTCAAATCCAACACAAACCCAACTCAGAATCACTCGATTTCTTCACCATCTTCTGCTAATTTTCCTTCTTCATCACAGAATTGATGGAAACAACTTCCAGTTCTTGTAATCTTGGCTAGTAAAACAAAACCAAATTCTTCATTAATCGATTCGGTCCAAACCCCATCTCTGATTCATCAACAGACTAACAATCACAAAACCCACCTTCGATTCATCATTTAGCAGCTTGTTCTTCTCGATTCACAGATCCGACAACACCTAAACCACAAGACTCCTTTCGATTTCCAGCAACTCCCAAGTTCCTTCTCCTCAAAACAACAACAAAACCACCTTCATCTTCCCTATCTTCCTTTGTCTCGATCCATGTTCATCGGCAGTTCTCTCAGTTCAATAGCAGTGATTGCACTGCTTTTCCTCTCTTCTTTATTTCAGGTGGATGGAACATAGTGAGAGAATACTCTCTCGATTTTAGGTTTTGTTGTAAGATTTGTAAGTGGATATAGCCACCCAAGTGAATTAGATAAGGGTCAACCACAAATGTCTCTAGATAAAGGCCACCAAGGTCTCCCCCTTGCTCTCTAGACTAAGCTGTTGTTATTGTCCCCTATCTTCGGCTTGGTTCGGCTCAGCTCCGCTCCCAATAGCAATTGTACAGAAAATGACGCTTTCTCTATTTTTGCTCCAAATGAACGCTTTCTCCTTCTTTCGAGTTCCTCCACCAACAACAGTCGTCTCTTACTTCTCATATCCACTTCTTCTCTACAATTTCTCTTCATCACTAAAGAAGTCGTGCTTTTCAGACATAAATTTGCATCACTAAATCTGACATGCTTTTCAGACAAAAATTAAGAAATAGAAGCAAATAATGAGAAATAGTTCGTCTCCAACAACATTTGCATCTTTTTGCCTTGTTCTTCTTCTTTTGTTCCAAATGACTCCAAAGTACCTAAATACTCAAAAACAAACATAAGATACATAATTTACAAGAAAACTTAGCAAAGAAAGCATAAATACTAGATATAAAATTAGGTGTTTTAGACACCTATCAATAGGCATCCCCAAGACTTCGAGCCATTTTCAATGTATCATCATTGCCATGACCATTTTTTTACTCTAATAAATCCAGAATATCGTACATTACCGATACATGTGCGGTTTTAACCAAATTATCACATGCATCAGCTCGAAGAAGACATGCCGTAGGAATCCAGGGTCACACTTAAGATCTTAATCACACTCAGGAACAGCGGAATCAAATTCAACAATTTTCATAAAACAAACAACTCGGTCACTATGTAAAACTGAAACTTCTCTATCTATTGTGGCATTATCGATATCACTTTTAAGATCCAAAATTAAATAAAGGGCCTTAACATACAGATCAGGAGCAGAACCATAATATTTAGATTGATATTTGTTGTTTCCTTCTTCTTCTTCTTCTTCTTCTTCTTCTTCTTCTTCTTATATACTAGGTTCTTTTGAACTTGCATATCATGAAATTTCCAATATGAATCTTTCTAGACTTACCTTTTGCAGAGTCAATTGGACCTCCTATTGAAGGTGGTACAACATATGGAGCTCCATGAACAACAGCAGAAATACGATATATCATAAGATAGAATATTTTAATACATGAGGCACATCTTCATAATAAGTTAATACTAATGCACAAAGTAAAAACACATCAACGAATATATTACCGAGTTTTTCGATGCATGAATAATTTTATGATATCGAATATTAATCATAAAAGAATACGTTACTTACCATATGTGTAGTCATAGTTGTACAATTTAAATTCAAGGGAAATAAAACATTTTATTACCAATAAGCATAATAAAATCTCAAAATTTCCATTAATTCATTTTAGCATTAAAAATAACAGATATATTTTAGTGCACTTAAACCCAATTCAACTAAGTTATCCACGTAAGAAAATTTATAACATATACATATAAACTAGTATCAATAGATAGAGCAAACCGATAAACTCATCATGTATTATTACAACACAAAACCCAAACTTTTTTCAACCTAAAAAAATAATTAAACCATGGCATTCACTCCGCTTGCACGCAATTTTCTCTCTACCAACCATAGGTTCATGACATTCACCCAAAGAGTAATTTATCTAGGGGATTTGTGGTTAATAGATAAGTACCATGTCAACCCGCGAGTGACTTTTTACCATAGCAAGGTTGCATGAACCTCTAGCAAATTCTTACAACATCATGCAATCCACAGTGCATTCATTTTAAAAAAAAAACTAACGATAAATCATTGATGTTTGCATGATGATGTTTGACAGTGCGTGTCCATATTGAAAGTTCATATATGTATGAAACATCAAGATAAATAGTTATTTAACCACACATTTATCATTAATAAAAATAAAAATAAAATAGAAGTATTCCTGAAAAAAATAATATAAGCATTGACCATATTATGACGTTTAAACAACTCAACTTTTATTGACTATTTAGTTGAGATGACTTGTTGGATTGAAAAAGTCCACCACGACATCAAACTTTTTGAGAGAGAAGCATCAATATGCAACAACATACTTTCGTATAAAAAGTTATGGTAATAGGATTTCCAACTTCGTCCAACCGGGAATACTAAAATACTAAGCATCCAGGAATTTCTGTCTTCCAAATAACCACAAGCCTCGAAACTAGAGGAAGTAAATTATATCTGACAATTTTATGTGCATCTAAGAATAAATTGACAGGCGTCCACAAGCTGAACTAAAGATCTTAAACAGACATATGAGAAACTGTACTGGTACTTTAATTCACAGCATAAATTTATGGATCATCAATATATAGGATTTAAATTATAAAGTCTCAGCATGCGGTTCTGAGTTATGAAAACTTGTTGTTGGATATCGTGGAATGCCGCTTGGAAACACAGCAACCTTGTGTGAAGAACAAAGTAAATTAAGCATTATCGAAATTATCATGAGAGAAAATAGCCACAAACCTTGAGTAGAAGTTTATTTGAGGTCCATTTTTATGAATTTGAATATGGTCGCCATCGAATTTGCACTCTACCACAACTTATTTTCCATGAAGCTAAAAGATCAGAATCATCGAAGAGCTAAATGACTGAAAGATATCATGTTTCTAAACTCATACTAAACTATTACGACAACACAAAGCCAAACTTTTATCAACCTAAAAGAAGAACTGAATCGTGGAATTCACCCCATTTGCGCGCCATTTTCTCCCTATCAATCCTCATATCATAAGGTTCAACCAAAGAGCAATTCATCTCGATGATTTAGAATTCATGGATGGGCACAATTTCTAGTTGCAAGGAATTGCGCACCCTGACAAGGTTATTCAAACCTTTAGCAAATTCTTATAGCATCAAACAATCTACAATATGCTTACCCAAAACACAAGTAGACTTAAAATCATTGATTATAATCCCATACATTGACGAACTTCATAAACCATACAACAATCAAAACAATCCCACAAAAAATTCTGCTAAAGTTTTTGGCTATATATAAGATAGAGTTGGGGAAGTATACCTCAGCAGCAACAAGACCAAATTCCCAACATTAAAACCAATTATACACCCACATTTTCTCTAATTAATAAGTTTCTTAGCATATTCAGAATCTTTATAAACCAATAACATCGATCAAACAATCAACAAGTACTGATTTTTTCGAACCATAAATTTCTCTTTCTCTATATAAAAATGGTAATATTAATTATATTGAACTGAATTAATCATCACCAGTTTTACAAAAAATTATCTAGAAATTTCTGGAATTTTGGTTGTTTCTTCGAGAATGTTTTACTTCTTTGCATCCAAATAAATAAACTGCATAATACACTGAATTTTACTGCACTTTGATCACCCATTTTTATTCGTAAACCCTAAAAAAATAGGAATTACTTTTTTGAGTTCTGAGAAAACTCCACCAGTTGGACTTGAGACAAAGGGCATATATACAACTAGGGTCCTCTTAATAAGAGCGAAATTTGAGGAGGGAATGATTAGAAGAAGGAATTAAAGTTTTAAGAGAGGGAATGAGTAACACCCCAAAATCCAGCTACTTATAAATCCAAGAGATCATACTACAATCTGAGACATTAAGGATCTAAATCATCTATTTAGAATTAATTTAGAAGTTCTAAAACAAAGATTAACCCAAATTTAAGCCAACTGTGAAATACATAAAAGAAATCCTCTCAAATGATACCTATTCAATAGTGAGTTGGTTTACAAATAGAATATAAACAAAAAATAAACATAACAGAAGCTAACCAACTAATCAGACTCAACTCCTCGTAGCTTCCAAGACTTGAACGACCGTCTTCACGTGCACAACTTGACCTGTCTTTGAAAATGAAAGTGGGAATTGAGTGAGCACATCATCCATAAAAGGGGTGCCCAGTAGAAATAACAACTAGATTTCAAGTAATCACTAGCATGATTTGAAGACAATGCAGGTTTTGCTGAAAACCTATAAAACGCGGAAAAACAGATAATACATATTAAAATAATAAGTTGTACGTAAAATATAAATTTTTACCAACCAATCATCTGGCACGCATTCACAACATTAATAACAGTTGAGAGACGTTATCCTTCGGAGTAGTAAGGCGTGACTCTTGCGATTCTTCAATGATCATTAAAGCGCTCTGAGGTTTGCGGCCTCGTAGTCATATAAGATTTATACCTTACCAGTACCTCATTATACGCGCACTCTACATAGCAAGTATCGAAAAAGAACTAATGGTGGTAATATTATATTCGACAGAAAAACCTTTTTATGGAGTGCTCAGTCATCCCACGCGCAGGTCCAACAATCAGATATAATATTCTCAAACATCATTCTCTCCCAATACCAAAACACATTATAATAACTTTCTCAAAGTAATTTATAAAAACAGTAAAATTCATGCATACAGAACTTATTCCTTAGTTGATAATAATATTGGTTGCTTTCACACCCCTAGACAGGATAATATTGGATTTTTTTACGCCCCTGCACAAGTGCTTAAATTATAGGTATAAAGAGATGTGAAGGAACTTATTTTATACGCTATAGAAGGGAATTTCTTCTTCCCATAACATTTATAAAGACAATTAAAGCGTTTAGATACTTTCCAGTCAATTGAAAGAAGAAACTTTTGAAAATAAATAATTGCTCCCAAAGCACAAATATTATGTGTTTCTGAATATCCAATCCCTTCCCAAAATGTAAAAGAAATCTAGTTTGTATTACAAACATATAATACATGCATACACATATCATATAGTAACAAAGATATGCATGAATTTCACAAAAGATAGATTTGTAAAACAATAATGAATACAAGAGAGTTCGTTATCGATTCCCACCTCATTTGATGACAAGCCTCGCCTGTCTCGAGATCCTCAATCCACTGGTTCATCCTTTGAATTGATCGTTGTTAATATAGACTAACTTGGTTGGTTTAGCTAGGTTGCATCATCCACACAAATTTCAATAAAATTCATCATTTAATTAATTAATTCTTCTTCATGATCATTATTAGAGATGCACATGGATCGGGCGGGTCAGGTTTTAGCTAATACCAACTACCAACCCAAATATAGCAGATTTTTATTTTCATACCCAACCCCGTACCCATAAACATCGGGCGGATTTTTGACCCGCCCGCTCCGATTTAAACCCGTTTCAGATTGTAGTTCAATATTTTCTGCAAGTTTTTCACCTGTATTGTTTAAACATACTTCTTACTTAAGTTCTTAATTACTTAAAAAATCAAACCATAAACATAAGTCTTCATTGTTAAGCTTGAACAAGTATGTACACTAGTACTTACAATAAAAACAAGTTTAAACAGTACTACTACTTCAAAGTTAAGATTAAAACTTAAACAATAAAAGTTTGCAGACCAACAGTAAGGGGAGAGAAAGAGGGTTATCTTACCTACTAGTACCATTAGGGTTTCAATAACGGACAGCTAGGATTAGTTTTATCAATGGTGTATATTTAGCGGGTTTTTTCGGGTGGGTTTTAGCTGATACCAACTACCAACCCAATTATAGCGGGTTTTTATTTTCATAACCAACCCCGCATCCACAACGGGCGGGTTTGGATTAAAAATCCACGAATTTAACGGGTACATGTGTGTTCGGGTAAGTTGGGCGGGTCTTATACAGCTCTAATCGTTATGGAAACCTGCTCCTTCTTCTTACAAACTCTTTATTTGGTTATTATTATATTATTACTCACTTTATTTTCAATCTCTCTACTTCTTGATATACTCTTCTAACAATTCTAAATCATCGCCTCTTACTATTCATAACCATGATCATAGTTTTCTTTTCATTTCCTCTCATCCTCATTCTCTATTATAACAAACCCATAAATCCTTCTCTCTTTCTCACTAGCTCTCTGTCACCCTTTCCTCTCTTCCTATCTTAAAACTAGGTGATATAGGAGAAGACTGAGGAAGAGATAACTTCTCCTCTGAAAATCGTTTTGTTTTCTTTTAAAAAGAATTTAATTACCGTACGAGGTATTATTATTTAATGCCTGAAAAACTACTCAACCTAATTACTAACCAAAGGTCAGTCAGCTAAAGAGGTTCGGCCAACAGAAGTCAGATTAAGTCAACGAACGACTAAGGTGAGGTCAAGGTTTACCGGTCAACTGTCGAGTCAACTCCGGTTGACTTTAGTCAAACTTCAACATCTAAATTTTTGAGTGCGATATCTTCCTCGTCCGGTGTCCGTTTGACGCGTTCGAGTAGTCCATTTTACCTAACTTTTTGAGATCTATACAATGATACTAGTCTTATGTTCAAATTATTATTTCATATATTTCTATTAATTAATGTTCATATTTAATTAATTACATCATTAACGGTTAATACGTCTCTTGATCATCTCTAAATCGTCTCTTGATCACTTCTAGATCGCCTCTTGACCGGTCTAATAGCGT
This sequence comes from Papaver somniferum, assembly GCF_003573695.1. Lineage (NCBI taxonomy): Eukaryota > Viridiplantae > Streptophyta > Magnoliopsida > Ranunculales > Papaveraceae > Papaver > Papaver somniferum. Next base: position 102,040,848 of record NC_039364.1, read on the forward strand.
TGATGAGCTTGATGGTCGTTACATGATGGTTCTCTTAAAAAATTGTTGAGTTGTCTATAATATCGTTTTAATAATTCCTAACTAAAAAGCGCGACTCAAAAATACATCTTACCTCAAGCCTCAACGAAATAAAACTAACCTAAAATTAACCAAACTCCTTACGTTGTTATCAACCCGTATTCCTAATTTTCATCCTAATAGTGGGAAGAGGAATAACAGTTAACAAGTCACGACATCCAATACTGTATTTATTCATTATATTGATTACAAACCTTGTTGTAATCGTGTTTTGATCGAAAAATCTTGTTGCAATTGCTACCTGATTACAATTAGTTATAGTTCCTTTTGGATAATGGTATCCACTTAATATTAGTCTAAACCTTTTTCTCTATTAAGTTTCCTATGTAAGAGATACATTCCAAAGGAGTTAGTGAACAATTTTCGACAATCTATAATAGTTTAATGGAATTAAAAATTATGAATTTAGAACTTGCAAATTTTTAATTGACTGTTGGTGTTAGTTTTTGATACAAAATTCTGACAACTCTGTTGCAGGATCACCAAACAATGTCTAACCGAGAAAAAGGTGTCGAAGGCGGGCAAATAAGACTATATTCAACTTTTATAGTGATGATGATGATAACAAGGCTAGGAATTGGTATTTCGAAAACATATTCATTTATTATTTTTATTTGGCTTTGACTCGACATTGTCTATAATTTGGACAATTGTTATCTCTCCCCGAATCCATTATTTCCTTCGTATTAACATGACTCCTGTAACTACAAGGGAAGTTTTTTTTTTTTTTTAAATGTGTGATGTGATAAGATGCATCGTGGTTGAGCTTATTTAGTTTCGCTGTAGACGTTTAAAAGGTCGTGTTAATACTGCTAGGTCAAAACTATTGGCCGCGGAGAGGCCTTTGTTACTTATCTTAGAGCTTATCCAATGGTATGTGTGTGATATAAATGTATTAGTCCACGTAGGATACACTTCCATTTTCCCTAAAATCCAATGATCATTGTGTGTGTTTCTCCAATGGTTATTGTGTGTGTTACCTATATGGCAACACGAACAAGACACCCTCTTCCCGTTTTCCCTTAAAATGGGGGATGGGGGGGGGATCCATCTCCGACGTTTTTCTTGTTCGAGCTCTTCTTTTGATTAGCATATGTTCTATTTTCAATACGTTCAGATTTTATTAGAGCTAAAAATAGCGTTTAATATATTAATATCATTAATTAAGTATAAGCTGATTATGGTCCCAAAATTAAGCCACATCATCTATACATTGATTAAAAAAGTTAGGGTTAGAGAAGGATTTAAAAAAAAAAATAAACATGTATCCTACGTGGAGTTAGAAATTTATCCTCACACACGTTCCATTGGAGAAGCTCTCAATCAATGTATAGATGATGTGGACCCATTTCAGGTTTACTTTGAGGATGTAAACCCATCCTAGTAAGCTTTTACTTAATTAAAATTAACTTAAATATATTAAATAACCATTTTATCTCTAATAAAATCTTTAAATTGTTTAAAATAAAATTTATACCTAAGTAAAAGAAAGGTCAAAAACAATAGGGTTGGAAATGAATATACTTGTTTCCCTAATTTTAAGCAAAAATAAGGAGGATGTCTTGTTTGTGTACCACATAAGAAACACACATGATGACCAATGGAGAAGCTCTTAGGTTGTGTTCAATGTAGTCAATCTAGGCGGGGATATTCGAGATCTCATTGAGTTCTCGGTTTCAGTCCATGGCCAGGACGAGTTTGTCAATCTTACTGAGATAAGATTTTTTACAGAATCTCGTCAAGACAACCAAAAGTTCATTAAGGTGGATCGAGATTCCGCTGAGACGAGTTTAAAGTATAAAAATTTAGTACCAAAAAAATAATCAAATCAAACCCTTAAAAATTCGTTTTTGTTTTTACGTTTGTTAAAAATTGGTGTTGTTTCTTTATATTATATATATATACGCATTGTGCTAACATATGGTAAAGTGTGCAAAATGCTTGACATATATATTAATGGCATAAAATTTGAAAACCAAGAATTCATCGCGATATATATTAGTCATGTTCAGTACCAAATAAAGAAAATAATTTAATGAAAAGTGAATTCGTGAAATAATTCGTGACTACATTATCTTCTCGACTTACAAATGAAAAACTTTAATAATTAACTTAGATACTTAATCACTTCTATTAAATTTCGGTTCTCCCGCTGTATGATTAAAGGATCTCCCGCGATAGCTTCAATGACTACTTTTGCATCAGCTTCAACGTGAATCTTCTCTAACAGCTTTTCTTTGGCCCATATAAAAGTTTCACGTACTGCCATCAGCTCCCCTGTTTATGGACTTAAGACTCCATCTACGTAGCTTTCTCTGATTCCTTCACATATATCTGTATGGTTGCAAATCGCAATGCCAGTGCCAAGTTGGTTAGTAAAGTGATCAAATCAGACATCAACATTAAATTTAACAATACCTTGCATAGGAGGTAACCATTGTGAGATTATATTCTCAGTATGGTACGAGTCAATTAATAGTGTTATTTTCATACATATGAGAAACCAGGTGATGTTGAATTATATTAACAGAATTAAAGGGGTTTAGACTTTAGAGTTACTCCCTGAAACATAGCATTGTATCTGTCTTTCCGGATAATCCATGCTCTTATCATTAGAATGTATAACTATTTATCATCTGAGTTAGAGTTATCCACAGTGAATCAAGATGTAACTCACTCAGAAACACTATTGCAATTGCTTCTCACCGAGTCTATACTAATGTGTACATCTCTCCATATTGCTTTGACGTGCATGCATTCCAGAAGTAAATGTTATGTTGTTTCTTCACAGTTACCACACACACCACAGTGTGTATCGGTATAGCTATTATAGCGTGCCAATCTACTTCAGGTGGGACGTATATCACGTGTACATTTCCAAGCAAAAAGCTTGACTTTGTGAGTTGCACTGCATTTCCATAATAATTTCCAGACTGAATCATGAATGGTTCTGCCATTAACTGGAACTCCCTAGAGTACATTGTCAGATGTTTGTAACCACTCTTTATCGAGAACTTGCCATTTTTGGCAGGAGTCCATATCATCACATCTTCTTTATAGGAATCTAAGAACATGTTTTGAGTCCTTCTAGAAGTATCAACATCAAATAATTGATCCATAATATGCACATTCCAAGTGTTGGTTTCAGGTTTAATTAGTTCAGCAACATCTTGATAGAATCTGAATAAGTCATTTATCGAAATTGGTGGATGATCACTACCAGGTATCCGCTTATCCAGCCATATCTTAGTTCTCTTACCATTATCAATCTCCATAAAATAGTTTTATTGAACAACTTGAAGTCCTTTAGAGATGCCATTCCAAATATATGAGCAATTTTAGCCTCAACTGTTTGATGAAGAATGTCACCTATTTTGAAGTATTTGCCTCCAAGAAGTTGCATCCAAAGTTGCTCCTGTTTATTGCAGAGCTTCCATGTTAGCTTATTGAGTAAGGCTAGATTGAATTTTTCCAAATCTGTGAAAGCTAATCCTACAATATCGTTTGGTTTGTAGTAAAGCTTCCATTTTACCTCCC